>NW_028270178.1:66348282-66717448 GCF_037043375.1 Chiloscyllium plagiosum | reverse complement strand
CTTCAAACAAGAGCTTTCTCCAGAGGGGGAGCGCAGTCCTGAGGCCTGTTTGACGGGCTGCAGCCTGTTTGCCCCAGGTGAGTTTTGTCTGTGTATTACCCAGAGATTTAATCTCCTCTCTCTGTGGAGGTGGGAGCTGGCTTTTACCGGGACCTCTGGTTAACTGGGTCCTGTCGGATTGCGGCCTTGTCGTTTTTGAACAGGTTTGAAGCCTGGGGCTAAGGTAACTGGGGCCTTGGGATTTGACACAAATACTTCAACCCTTAACCAGCATCATCCACGATGTGTGTGGGGTTAGATTGCTGCTTGTGGGATCTTGCTGTGTGTACGTGTTTATTAATGCTTCTAGCCTCTGGTCAACTGCTCTGCAGTGATGTCTGTGTATTTCAATGTCGCTGTGATGGTCAGCAATTCATTCATTCTGCAATAATTAAACTGAACCAGGGTCACAGGGTCACGTGGGAGATTGGGGAAGGCAGATAGCCGTGAGATATTGCTTTGCTTTTGGTGCCACTGTTGTATTTAATTTCAAATTTATTTGGTTTTATTACTCACTGTATTTCCCCACACCCCGCTCCCCCTAACCCTGGAGGTGAGGAGGAGATTGGATCCAGTAGCTGAAACTTGGGACGACGCAGAGACAGAGAGAATTAAATAACTTCTGCCGTGAGGAATCATCAGACACAGAGAGAGAGAATAATCTGAAACTGTCCTGTCTCCTTGTCGTTCATTTATACACACACACACACACACACACACACACACACACATACACACACCACCCCCCTCCCCACACACACGCACACACACACACGGGGTAAGGAATGGTGTGGTTCAGGCTGTCTCTGGGATTTTTACCACAAGGGGGCGTGTTCTGGTCTGTACTGGGGAGACAAAGGAGGGAAAAAGATGGAGGGGAAGCTGCTGCACAATTTGATCCCACAAATGTCACTGCCTTCCTCTCTCACTCCAGCTCCAGGGACAGAGAGAGGGGTTGAGGGAGAATGGGGGTATGAAGGGGGCGGGAGAGACAGAGTGAGAGAGAGTCTGGAAGTAGTGAAAGAAAATGCTGACGATACCAGTAGAAGGTTCATTGGTTTAAAATGGATTTGACACCTGGAGGTAAAGGAACAGGGGCCTTGGGATTGTGACACAAACAGGTTACACCCCCAGGATCAGGGAGGAAGGATTCCCCGAGGAGGGAATTAATACCTTAACATGAAAAACTCTCCCCAAGCCCCATTCTAATGTCATGGTCATGTGCACAGGCCAGGGGGATAAAATGTGAAAAATCTGAGAGACAGGTTGAAAGAGCTTCGAGATGGAGACAGCGAGAGGGAGAAACACAAAGGAAGAGATTTCAGAGATAGAGGGATAGAGGGGCGATGGAGAGAGTAAGGGGGAACAGAGAGAGGGAGGGAAGACAGATCAGAGATGGAGACAGCGAGGGGGGAACAGAGAGAGAGAAAACAGAGAGAGAGTTCAGATGGAGAGAGCACAAGATAGGATCAGACAGTGCGGGCCACAGAGGAGGAAGGGGAAATGTTTGGAATTTGTTCAACAGGAGGATTGCTCCCTCTTGTCCAGGAGACAGAATCAAACCCTTAACCAGCATCAGGGACACACACAATCTTTCGGTGATTACAATGCTGCTAGTGGGATCTTGCTGCGAGCGTTTAAACCAAACATCTGGTTAAAAGCTCGATGGTGATTTTTATATTTCAATGGTGGAGCTGCCGGTGTTGGCCTGGGACAACACCAGGTTATAGTGTAACAGGATTCTCCGAAAGCTAGTGTTTCCAGGGAAACCTGTCAGGACTATAATCTGGACTTGTGTGATGTTTAACGTTGTATATCGACATATATAGACACAGAGAGAGGGAGGAGGGGCTTATGTGTTTTTTTGGGGGGGTTATGTGAGGGTCCTGTTATATTAGGATGGAGAAAGAACGCTGCATTAAAAGATATTCTCTTTTTAATCTGTCATTCAATCCCAATGCTGGAGGGGGGGGGGGAGTCGAGAGGGAGGAAAGTCGAGGCGGGTAAGTCGAGGGGGTGTAAAGTCGAGGGGAAAAGTCGACGGGGAATAGTCGAGGTGGGTAAATTCGGGAGGGGGGAAACTCGTGGGGGGAAAGTCGAGGGGGGTAAAGTCGAGGGGGAAGTCGAGGGGGAAGTCAAGGGTGGGAAAGTCGAGGGGGAAATGTCGACAGAGGGGAAACTCGAGGGGGGGAATCGTGGGGGATTAGGGTAATGGCGGGCCTGCCTTCTGTGAAAACGCCATCCAATATTCCCAATTCTTTGACCTCCGCTGCATCTGCTCCCAAGAGGACCAATTCCAATACCAAAAACCCAGATTGACTCCTTCTTCTCCTTCCCCTCAGACGTGGTTGACGAAGCTATCCACCGCATCTCCTCCACATCCCGCTCCTCTCCTCTTGAACCCCACTCCGCCAATCGCCACCAGGAAAGAACCCCACTGGTCCTCACCTACCACCCCACCAACCTCGAGATACATCGTATCACCCTTCATCATTTCCGCCACCTCCAAACAGACCCCACCACTAAGGATATATTTCCCTCCCCATCCCTATCAGCGTTCCAGAAAGACTACTCCCACAGCGACTCCCTCGTCATGTCCACAAACCACACCAACCAAACCTCGACTTCCGGCACCTTCCCCTGCAACTGCAAGAAATGCAAAACCTGCGCCCACACCTCCTCCCTCACTTCTCTCCAAGGCCCCAAGGGATCCTTCCATATCCGTCATAAATTCATCTGCATCTCCACACACATCATTTACTGCATTCGCTGCGCCCAGTGTGGCCTCCCCTACATTGGGGAGACAGGCCACCTACTTGCGGAACGTTTCAGAGAACACCTCAGGGACACCCGCACCAACAAACCCAACTGCCCCGTAGCTGAACACTTTAACTCCCCCTCCCACTCCGCCAAAAACATGCAGATCCTTGGCCCGCTCCATCGCCAGATCCTGGCCACAGAATGCCTGGAGGAAGAGCGCCTAATCTTCCACCTAGGAACCCTCCAACCACAAGGGATGAATGCAGATTTCTCCAGCTTCCTCATTTCCACCTCTGCCCACCTTTTCTCAGTCCCAACCCTCGGACTCAGCACCGCCTTCTTCACCTGCAATCTTCTTCCCGACCTCTCTGCCCCACCCCCTCTCCGGTCTATCAGACTCACCTTAACCTCCTTCCACCTATCGCATTCCCAACGCCCTCTCCAAAGTACCTCCTCCCTACCTTTTATCTTAACCTGCTTCGCATATCCTCCTCATTCCTGAAGAAGGGCTTTTGCCCGGTACGTCGATTCTCCAGCTCTGTGGGGAGTTTACAATAGTCTGCCCTCTAGTAGCTTCCAGGCAAATTGCCGTGAGTCTGCCTGACTGCTCCGTGGGGAGTTTACAATAGTCTGCCATCTGGTGGGTTTAGAGCAGAATTCAGAATTTTCACTGAAATTCCAGTGAAATTTTAAAAAGATTCCTTTCTGCTGTTCATTCGATTATTTATAAACTGCAGTCCCTGTTCCCAGTCCAAACAAGTCCAAACAACACTGAAGGGAATCAGGGAAGGACATATACACTCCAGATTATTCTATCCTTCTAACTTTGTACATTTTTTTATTTTATTTGGTTGAATTGTAAAAACATGTCGTTTCTTTGATTAATCACTTCTTAAGGAGATTGAGGAAGGGTTTAAGTGAAATCTAACTATTCTCTCTGACCCACAAGGCAAATGTGCTGCCCCTGATGTTATCAGGGACCATCAAATTGAGCAAAAGGTATCAAGGGGGCAGATGTTTTGATACAGAGAGTTGTTGTGGTCTGGAATATAATTCATATCAATTCTAATCCAAACAATATTAATGAAAAAGCATGAACATCTCCAAAACAAAACAGGATATAAATATAAACATGAAGACTTCCCAACCACAACAATATTTGTATTTATAAACAAACAGTTCCCATACAAAATAAATTTCGCAATAAACTGAAATAGTTCGATGCACAGTAACATTTGCATGTAAACAGATCAGCGTCAATGCAAAACAATATTTATGCACAGATAAGCAGCTCTATACAACAATGTATATGGTATATTGTATGTACTGTATAATAAAAAATCCTGAAATAGCTCAGCCACTGAATTGTTCATTTTCTGCGATGGATCAGAATCCTGTCTGGAAAGTATGAAAAAAAATTGAAAGGTGAATAAGGCTATTAAAACAGACCAAAGCTATGACACTCTGACAGAGATTCCTGTTTTGGAGAAGTTCAACAATTCATTCCATCCAGCATGGGGAGCTGCACACACCACATTATCGATAAACCTCGACGAGATACCCTGGTCAGCACAGCTACCTCTGCCGTGATCACCCGTCAATTCATCTGTAAACCAGGAGCAGTTACCCTGCCAGCATGTCGGACCGTGTACCCACCCCAGTGCATTGATCTGTAAACTAGAAGCAGTTACCCTCCCAGCATGTAGGGCTGTGTACACCTCCCCAGTATAGATCTGTAACATTGTATTAGGTCCCTGCACAGTGTGGGGAAACTTGCAGCCTCCTCTCCCTCTCACTCGACCCTCTCTCTCTAGCTGCGTCTAAATCTATCTTGACATCCCGCTTTTTTCCCCCTCCCTCTATCTCTCACTCCGCCTCTCTCTCTCACACCCTCACTCTCTCACCCCCTCATTCTCTCTCTCTTCCCTCGCTCCTCTTCTCTCCCTCTCTCTCTCTCTCTCGCCTCTCCATCTCTCTCGTCCAATTTTTCGCTCCTTGTCCCTCTCTCTAAGACGTGCCCCCTCTCTCTCTCGCCCCCTTCCTCGCACCTCTCTGTCTCTCTCTCGCGCGTCTCTGTCTCTCATTATCTCCTCCACTGTCTCTCTCTCCCTCCCTCACCCTATCTCTGTCTTTTTCCCGTCTCTCTCTCCCTGCTCTTTCACTCTCACTCCCCGTTCTCTCAATCTCGATCCCCCTCCTTCGTTTTCTCTCAGACTGAATCTCTCTCCCTCCTGTCCCATCATCCCTCTCTCTCTCTCTCTGACACACTCTGTCTCTCTGATCCTTCCCTCTACCTCTGACCCAGAGACTGGGGAGTGAGGGTGGTGGTGTTCCATGTGGGGGTGGGGGGTGGTGGTGGTGGGGGTGAGAAATTAGAGATGTGGGAGGTAGGTAGAGGGGAAAATGGGGTAGAGAAGGAATTGCGGGAGGGAGAGAGAGAAGGCAGAGTACGGGTGAGTGGGAGAGGAAAGAGTGGAAGCAGGTCGAGAAACGGGGGTTGGGGATGTGCGAGAGAGAGAGGGGAGTGAAAGGGAGAGGTGGTGAGAAAGAGACAGTGTGCAGAAATAGTGAGAGGGAGAGAAGTGATGAGAAAGAGTAGGGGAGAGGAAATTGGGAGGCCAGGCTGCATTGGAGGGCCGGAGGGAGTTAAACCCAGCTCCTGAGTTCAGGGCCCGGTGCCTGAGGACCAAAATTTAGGGCTGAATCTCCAGCTCAGTTTCTCCAACACAAAGACACACAACAACATCGGTCACTCTGCTGCTCGGCACGCTTTAATGAACATTTTTATTGTTTACAAATGGAAGTGATGGATACAGTCAGTCGGATGGTCCCTTTTCTCACTGGCTCCTGAGTTGTGGGAAACATTGAAATGTTTCCCTGTTACCCCCCTGTGGGCTAAGGATGGAAAAACCTGCGATACCCTCAGTCTGTTACCATAGCGACAGGCTGCCCCATTGCTGAAACACTGATCTGAACTGAGAAAATCCCGGACGGATTGATCAACGAGGGAATTTGATTGATGGATGGATTTGGATGAAGGGACATTTCAGCACATTCTTCAGCTGCTGCCTGAACTTAGTCTGGGTCACGGCATAAATCGCGGTGTTTGTGCAGCAACTGAGGAGCTGCAGCATGAAGCCCAATTCCTTAACAAAGCGATGGAGATACACAGGGGTATCCACAATATCATCCATCCGTCTCCATATAGAATACAGCATGAACGTTGACCATAACAGGATGAAATTGGCCGAGATCACAAACAGTAAAATGATGGATTTCTTTCGGTTTCTCATTTCTGTGTCAGACTGAGCGTCCCCATTGGTGTGAGCGCGGAGTCTCCTGCGGGCTCTGCTGGTCACTAAAATGTGTCTGACGGTGAGCAGCAGAATCAGGAGAAATGGGACACACGTGGTTAGAATGTGGTGGAGGAACTCGATTGTGACCCAGACAATGGAGAATAGAACAGCGGCTGTTACATCACAAAACCAGGGGCGGTTCCGCAGCCGATACTGAGCCGTGAGCATATAATACCAAGAAATGTTCTTTAAACAGCTCAGCACAGTCACTGCTCCCAGAACCACAGCTGCCATTTTCTCACTGCAATATTTACGTTTCAGCTTCTGGCAACAAATGGCTACATACCGATCAAAGGTGAAAGTGACGGTGAACCAGACAGAGCAGTCAGTGGCTGCATAAAGCAGGATGGCGTGGATATTACACACGGGGACGGAGTTCCTCAGGAAATAAAATTGTTTCCGATAAACAATGGGAATGTGTCTCAGTATCAGGTCGAGGATAATGACCAGGAGATCCGCCGCTGCCATGGCCCCCAGGTAACGTCTGACACATGGAGACAATCCACAATCTTTATAAAGCAGGACGTAGATGGTCACTACGTTAACTGTGAGGAAGGAAAACAAACCTATTATCCATCAGCCTGGAGGCAAAGGGACCCGTTTGATCAGGGACCCAGTGAGATTTTCAAATGTGTTCCTGTATTCAGGGATTTATGAAAATAATTGCAGCTGGAATAACATATGGGAAGGTGGGAATTGCTGACAACAATGTGACATAAACCACAAGAAATCCTCCCTCCCCAAACACACAGAGACGCATCTATAAGGACAGATGGTTTCTAGAACATTTCCACACAGTCGATCACTCGAAAGCAGACACAGGTCACTCCTTCCCAGTTCCTAATACGGAGGGTGGAAACGTTGCTGTCCTGAAGGATTCTCTTCCAGTTCCCTGAAGACAAACGGAGTTTGGGAATTCCTGTATCTTGGTCTAAATTGTGGTCCATCCTGTGTCGTGGAGAAATGTAAACGCAGGGAAAACGTATTCACCCCTTTAACTGTCTGAGGGGCCTTCGGAACAGTGTCTCCTTCTCCCTGGAACGGGATCTCTTCCCTCGGGATCTTGTCATTTGTTCAATTCACTGACGTCTGGCCGTTCACAAACAATGTCAGGGACAGAACGTTCCGGGGAATGTCAGTTATAGAATGTCGGGGACAGAACGTTCCAGGGAATGGCAGTTATAGAATGTCGGGGATAGAACGTTCCGGGGAATGGCAGTTATAGAATGTTAGGGACAGAATGTTCTGGGGAATGTCAGTTATAGAATGTTGTGGACAGAATGTTCCGGGAAGCCCTTGACCTGTCCATCACATTTCCCCACTATCCACCCCACCAACATGACGTACTGTGCACAGGCTACATATCCATCCAACATGGGGAGCTGCACTGTCCACATCATTGCATTATCTATAAACCTCAACCAGATAGTCTGACCAGCACAGCGATCTGTGCAGTGATCACCCGTGAATTAATCTGTAAACCAGGAGCAGTTACCCTCCGAGCAAGTAGGACTGTGTATCCCACCCCAGTGCATTGATCTGTGAACCAGGAGCAGTTAACCTCACAGCATGTAGGACAGTGTACACCACCACAGTGCATTGATCTGTAAACCAGGAGCAGTTACCCTCCCCGCATGTAGGACTGTGAACACCACCCCAGTGCATTGATCTGTAAACCGGGAGCAGTTACCCTCCCAGCATGTAGGACTGTGTACCCCACCCCAGGGCATTGATCTGTAAACCAGGAGCAGTTACCCTCCCAGCATGTCGGACTGTGTACCCCACCCCAGTGCATTCATCTGTGAACCAGGAGCAGTTACCCTCCCAGCATGTCGGACTGTGTACACCACCCCAGTGCATTGATCTGTGAACCAGGAGCAGTTACCCTCCCAGCATGTAGGAATGTGTAGACCACCCCAGTGCATTGATCTGTAAACCAGCAGCAGTTACTCTCCCAGCATGTAGGACTTTGTAATCCACCCCAGTCCATTGATCTGTAAACCTGGAGCAGTTACTCTCCCAGCATGTAGATTTGTGTACCTCACCAAAATGCATTGTACACCACCCCAGTGCATTGATCTGTTAACCAGGAGTAGTTACCCTCCTGGCATGTAGAACTCTCTACACCAACCCGTTGCATTCCTCAGTAACACTGTGCTGGATCCCTGCGCAGTATGGGGAAACTTGCAGCCCGTGCTGGACGTGACAGGTTGTGTAGCTCCCACCCATTCACAGCTTCATATCTCCAATTGTTGGCCTGACAAGGGGGTGCTGTGGGTGTGAACATCACTGCCAGAGAGAGATGGCGGGGGAATCAGTTTAAATATAACCACATGGGAGGGGTTTGGTGTATAGACAGAGAGGGGGAGACTGAGAGACAGTGTCATGGAAGGATGTGTTCCCAGGTTTCAGAATGCTGAAATGTAGGTACTTCAATAACATCCTGTAACATGAACCAGTCTTCCCAGGAAAGATGGGAAAAAGGGATACTGGTGTGAGGTCAGATGAGCATTTGTTCTGCATCTTTGTTACTGGAATTGCTTTCAACCCAATCTATGACTCATTGGGCAGATTCTAACAATAATTTTTCTTTGTTTGATTTTCCTTGAGTATGACAGAGGGATTGTCCGCACGAGGCCGAGCTAGTTTCCTGGTGCTATCGTATCGGACTCACCTCATTAACTACCCAGCCCACCCCATGATAACTCTCTCATTCAATACCAGCCCGATTCTCCCACCCATCACGGCGGATGGTACTCCCCATCGCCCGAATGCTCCTGAATATTCCGTGATCCCTGGCACTGGTGCCACCTTTAAAAGGCCAATGGGCTCACGGTTGAGCTTTCTCATTTTGGAGCTGCCCTGCATAGTTTACCTCGAGCATGGCAGATCATGGGCAATTGCACCGCGGTTTGTCGACAGGGGCACGGAGGTGCTGGTGGATGAGCTAGTGCAGAATGAGACCATTCTCTTTCCAGAGGAGGCCACACCACCAGACCCACTAAGCATGGTCTGAGCTCACCACCTACCTCAGTGCAGTATCTGCGGTCTGAAGAAACGCCCAGCAACACAGGACAAGCTTCAATAGCCTTCCCCACTCTGACAGGGTAAGTGTCACCGTATTCTCTCTGCTCTCACACACTCACTGTATATCTGTTATAGCACCGACCCCCAGAACAAGGCTCCACCATTCTCACTACTGCATGCAGCACCTTCGCCCCCGCTTCGCTCCACTTTACCCCGCTCCCCTACACTAATAATCCTGCATGCATACAACACTGTGGACTGACTCCCTCCGGACACTTCACCATGACACCGTCCCCCAACTACACCAGCACTAAGAGCAAGGCCACCCACCCCCACCCTCCCTCCCTCCCTTTCTCCCATTCCAGGAAAAAAATAGGACAGAAAGGGCCAAGCCGGGTGGTGGAGTGCCCGATATCCGTTCCCTCACACCCCTACCCCCGCCATGTGGGGAGGACCCTGGTAGGAGCCAGAGAGGATCGGGACGCCTCGTGTGGAGATTCTGAAACATCCACGTCCCACCGACCGAGTAAGGAGCAATGTTCCGTGAAGGGCAATTCTTACTTTAAACCCACTGGCAGCTCCGTTTCCCACCGGCACAACTTAGAAGCTGTGGCACTGATGCCATCTCCCTTTTGTGCCGAGCTGGCACAAATGGAATCCCCACGGCCTGGGTGGGCAGGAGGGTGGGCTCACATCACATCGTTACAACCACCTCCCAGGAAAGGAGCACGGAGACTCCCTCCCACACCTCCCCCTGTAAACAGCTCAGATACTGAAACTAATCTGTGATAGTTACTGCTCTCCCCACTTGTCCTGACATCTTCAGCAATCTGTGCTCATATACACCCCCTATTTAACGGTACAGCCTGTTTTATATTGTCTTTCATTGTCTTTCCTACCAAAGTGCATCACCTCACACTGCTCTGCATTGATCCCTATCTGCCTTACACCTGAACAATACACCAACGTGTGATTGTACGTTAGAGTTCCACACTGTCCTCCATAGACTTTACAATTCTTCCAGGTTTGGTGCCATCTACAAACATTGAGATTGATATAGCGTCACAGTCCCCATGCAGCAACTGAAATTCTGCGACACTCACTAGTGTGAGCAAGTGAAATACCGCTATATTCCCACGGACAGAGTCGAATACTGACATGCTGTCATTGGATCAACAAAACCCATGATACAAACCAGAGGGAGTGAATGAATATTGACAAACCATAGAGAAGAGAATTCCAGATTGGCTCCAAGTTTCTGTATTGACATCAGGGTATTAATGTCATGAAGCGAAAATGTGTATGTACCTTTAAGAGAGAGGGAAAGCTGTTCTGAACTGAGAGCTTCCAAGCAGCTGTGATATGAGAGGATGGCAGACCCAGAGTGTGAAGGACTACTGAAAATATGTCACAGTTGGCTATGAAATAGATCCCTGAGATGTTTGCTCCTTGGACAACAATTCGAATTTTACCAATCAGTTTAAAGTATGCCACAGGATACTAAAACCAAATCAAGTTTGAATGTATTGGTTTTCGGAAGTTGAACCAATGAGATGATCCGACGTTGTGCATATTAAAAATGCAGGCATTTAGAAAATTGCAGACAGAGTAAATGCCATCAATACAGATCCAAGAGATTAGGAAACACTCTCTATCAAACGTACCGTTTCATATGGAACGTGTTCGCAGTAAAAAGAAAGAAGATGACCCAGGGAGATCGATGGCCACAAGAAGACACACAATCAACAGCTGCTGTGTGATTTTGAAATTAAATTAGTGCAATTTTAATAAGTGTCTTATTGGAACAATATATCATTACAGAGTTGGAGTGGGGTAATAAGCAGTTAAGAGAAAAGGGGTCTCAGAATTCAGAATGCTTGATGTAAAATGTACACTTTAAGAGTTAAAAAATAAATTGATGTTATTATGTAAACAGTGGAATTTGAGAGTTCTCTGTCACTCATATTTTAACAGTTTGCGAGGCGAGTTGAGCATTTTTTATGTTTCATTTAAGTTACCAGATGAGCTTCACGTCGTGTCCTAACCATTCCCATGTATCTCTGTGTCTCTGTGTGGGGCAGATCTGGCAGTCTCTGTGATGCTTAAACTGATGCAATGCCACCCTCTGCTGGCCTCCACACGCCACTGTACAGGCATTGGCAGAGGGTGAAAACCAACAGAGATTCATTCAGAGAAGGGGAGGGAGAGGGCAGCTGCTCACAGCACCATCCAAACTGATGTCATATCCATGTACTGATCTAAATGTCCTTCAAACATTGTAACTGTCCCTGCTTTCACCACTTGCTCTGTGAGTTCATTCAACACATAAGCCAGATTCTGACTAAAATAATTACCTTTCATGACTTCTGTAAATCTTTTTCATTACACCTTAAAGTATCCCTCAGTTTTGAATCCCCAAAAGACATCAGCCCTTCAGCTTATCTGTACCCCTCATTATTTTATAAACCTCTGTAAAGTTACCCCTTAATCTCATCCTCTTCATTGAAAAGAGTCCCAGTCTATCCAGCCTCTCCTTATAGTTCACTCCCTCCATTCCCAACAACATCCAGGTTAATGTCTGCTCAATCCTCTCCACCTTAATAATATCATGGTCAGTAATATCAAAGTATAATCAAGGTATTTTCTATGGGTGGGGAGACCAAAACTAGACGGTACAGGTTTAAGGTGAGAGAGGAACACTGAAAAGTGACCTAAGGGGCAGCTTTTTCACTCAGAGGGTAGTGTGCCTATGGAATGAGCGGGCAGGATGGCCAGACTGGACAGAGTATTCCAGAAGAGGCCTCACCAATATACAACCTCAACATAACGTCCCAATTCCAATACTCAAAGGTCTGACCAATGAAGACAAGTGTGTTAAACACCTTCTTAACCATGCTATCTATCTGAGATGCAAAGTTTAACGAATTATACCTGACGGCCTAGGTCTCTGTTCTCCAACACAGCCAAAGGCCCTACTTTTAGTTGTATGGGTCTTGCTCTTGTTTGATTTACCAAATCCAATACCTCACATTAATCCAAACTCAACTCCATCTGCCACCCCTCAGCCCAGTGTGTGATATTACCACGTCCTCACTCTCCCCTTTTAAAATATCCTCCCCATCTCCAGGAGGCCTGCACACTCCGGCCTTGAGTTTCACAAAGACCCTGAGCTTGAGTTGTCTTGTGTGGTTTGGGGGAGGAGGGACAGATTGCAGACACTGTCAATGGGGAGGAGAGGCTGGACAGTAATCAGCGGCTTCGTGTCATTTCATTGTTTTAGGAAGAGGGCAGTCGCACGTTAGAAGTGGGTAATAGTGATCGGTGTTTTGGGACCAGAAATTATGCTTTTTCGTTGTCTGTGGTGTTCAGTGATAAAAATCTATTCGAGACCCTTCATTGGGCAGACTGTGACTGCAGCATTTCTTTCTTTAATATTGTAGATTACAGATAATAGCGATTGAAGACGTTCATAGTTAATTTCGATAGCACAGCACGTGCACTCAATATCGTACAGTTGAGACAAATATCTTACATTTGTTTAACAATACAAAGTGTTTTGTGTAGCTCAGTGATGGTAACCTGATTATAATAAATCCACACTGAGCTGAAAGCTGGCACTTAAAATATGACCCAAAATTTGGGTATGGTAGTGTAGTGGTAGTGTCCCAGGCTCTGAACCAGAACTCTGGATTTGATTTTAACTCCTGAACTTGTGTGGTAGTGTTCCTAGCTCTGGACTAGAAGGCCTGGATTCAAGTCCTGCCTGTTGCAGAGGTATGTCACAGCATGTCAGAACAGGCTGATGAACAAACATACAGGAGAATAATGTTACAGCTTTATGGGTATTGCCCAGTGATGCTGGTGTCCCTACCACCGAGCACAAAGGTCTCAGTGTAAATCCCACAGAAGTGTCTCATGATACATCAGAACAAACGGATTAAACTTGTTGTAGAATTGTGACCTGATGGAGAAAGAAGTGTCAGAATTGAATTTCAGAATTTAGGCCCGGAATGACTGAAAGCACAGCTATTCGTGTTGGTTGGAGTCACATCTTGCAGCAGTAGAGGCTTATAAAATCAGAATGGTCATAGATAGGGTCAGTAGTTAGGGTTTTCAGCAGATTAGGGGCTTTCAAAACTAGAGGGCATTGGATGAAAATGAGAGATGAAAGGTTTTGAAGAGGCCGAAGAGGAACCTTTTCACGCAGAGGGTGGTGTGCATATGGAATGAGCTGCCAGAGGAAGTGGTGGAGGCTGGTACAACTGCAGCATGTAAAAGGCATCTGGGTACTGACACGCCTGCCGAGCTTTACCAGCAATTTCTGTATTTCTTTAAAAAATGTATTCATTTTAACACAGGTATTCTAAATACATTAAATATTTGATTTTTTAATGACGCATGGGCATATAAACATATCTTCAAATTGACCAAGACCATTTTCTGCTAAGGGTATGGCTCTGTGCGAGATGGCAACAATGATGCATCGACATGGAACAGGGAATGTGATCGAGACATAGTTTGGACATTATACAAGGAGACCTCACATGATCCAGTTTGGGAGAGGATGACATTATTGTGTGATTCAACTCAGAGAGGGAATGGCCTATTACACTCGCTCTCTCCCTCATTATTCCTCATCACAGCAATGTGTGAGAGCTAAAATAAAAACACCTATACGGTCATCACTACCATTCTCATTTTTAAAGAATTCATGCAGTGTGGAAACAGGCCCTTCGACCCAACAAGTCCATACCAATCTTCCAAACAGTAACCTTGCCAGGTTGAATCCCTGAGATTTACTTCTAACTAATGCACCTTACCTAGAAATCTCTGAATACAACAGACAACTTAGCATGACCAATCCACCTAATGTACACAGTTTGAGCTGTGGGAGGGAACTTGAGCACCTATTAGAAGCGCACGCAGTCAAAGGGAGAATGTACAAACCCCACACAGATCGTCACCCGAGGCTGGAATAGAACCCCTGTTACTAGTGCTGTGAGGTAGCAGTGCTAACCCCTCAGCCACTGTGATACCCTTTGGGTGATTACTGACCAGAATTTATTGGAATCTTCTCACCTGCTTAATGCAAAGGAAATTCAGCCAAATCCAACTGTCCCAGGATGAAATCCCATTGCTAGCAGCTTGTGTGAGTAGAATATCTTCAGAAGCCGAATCACATTTTGGACAATCTCTCATTTTTTCCTTTTGTCATAAGGTACACTAATATTTGGACAAAGTTCTTTCAACTTCAAATTGCAAATATTGATTATATATTTGCAATACCCAAACAGTTTGCCATTCATCTTTCCATCATAGTTCGTGTAACATTGCTCTGGATCATAAAGGTGCTATTTGAGCAGATTAAAGAAACTAGCCTGACTTCTTCCTAAAACTGACCCTGACCCAGTCTAAGGCCTTTATCATCGGCAATATCACCGACCTGGTCACATTTAACATTTGTTGTGAGCACTGAGGAGTGGGACGAGAAAAGGAAACATTGACCCAAAAATCCGGGGAACTATAGACCGCTGAGCCTGATGTCAGTGGTGGGGAAGTTGTTGGAGGGAATTCTGAGGGATAGCCTTTACATACATTTGGGAAGGCAAGGGATGATCGGGGTAGACAACGTGGCTTTCTGCATTGGAAATCATATCTCATTAATTTGGTTAAGTTTTATGAAGAGGTAAAAAAGAAGATTAATGAAGGCAATTTGGTAGACATTGTCTATATGGACTTCAGCAAGGTGTTCAGAACATTCCAATTGGTAGACAGATTAAAGGTTCGGTCACATGGGACACAGAAGAAGCTAGTCACAATTGGCTTGAAGGAAGAGGGATATTTTTCAGCCTGGAGGCCTGTGAGCAGCAGTGTGCTGCAAGAATCAGTGCTCAGTTCACTGCATTTCATCATTTATGTAAAGAAATTAGTTGTGGATATCGGGGCCATAGTTAGTAAGTTTACAGATGACATCAGAAATGAGGTGTAGTAGATTATCTCAGTGTACAACGAGACCACAATTCGATGGGACAAAGGGGCAAGGAGTGACAGATGAAGTTTATTTGGATAAATATAAGGTATTGCATTTTAGGAAGAAATTATAGACTTAATGGCAAGGTCCTGGGGAGCGTTATGGAACAAAGAGACCAAGGGTTGCAGGTACATTGTTCCTTGAAAGTGGAGTAGCAGGTAGACAGAGTGGTGCTGAACATGTTTGGCACATTTGCCTTAGTCAGTCAGAGCATTGAGTATAGGGTTTGTGGTGGCATGTTGCATCTGTACACCGTGTTGGGAAGGCCATTTTAAGAAATCTGCATACAACACGGTTGTCTGCAGAAAAGATTTACACAGATGTCCCAGGGAGAGGTGGATTAGTTTGAGGCGTTTCTCCCTGGAGTCTCAGAGGCTGAAGGGTGACATTATAGATGTTTATAAAATCATCAGGGGAATGGATATTCTGAACAGCCACGTCTGCTCTTCAGGGTAGGGGAGACCAGATTCAGACGCATAGGTTGAAGGGGAGAGGGCGAATGATTGAGAAGGGACCTGAAGACAAATGTTTCACACAGAGAGTGGTGTGTGTACACACAATGCTGTCAAATGAAGTGTTGAAGGCGGCTACAATCGAACATTTAAAAAGTATCTGAAAGAGGAGGGATATTGGCCAAATGCTAGCAAATGGGACGAGATCAGATTTGATATCTGATCGGAGTGAACAGATTGGACCACCGGGTCTGTTTCTATTCTGTATGACTTTCTGATTCTATAAGAAGGATGACGAAAAATTCTAAAATGACCTTTCAAGTGGGAATTCTCTTCACTGGAAGTTTATCATGCCTCTACGTTCACATTGATTGAAAGCTGCATTACTAAATATTTGACAGGGAAGTAAGTCACGGATATTGGGATACAGACAGGAAAGTGGGGCTGAGTCCACAACCTGATCAGCTACAATCGTAGTTCCTGGTGGAGAAGGCTCAAAGTATCTAATGACCCAATCCTGCTCCTCAGTCCCATGTTTCTGTGTTCCATTCAGCCCCTCGTACCTGCTAGACAGGGACATTTGGAGGCCACTTACTCCTATAATCTGGTGCACAGAAACAGAGGAGACCATTCAGAATCTCAAGACTGTCACACACGCTTTGAAGTGATTTGGGAAATGTAATTGGAAAATCCAGGCACAGTTATGAACGAGGCCCCTCATCTCTCTTCACAGAGCTTCCCCTCTCTGCAACTTGTGCTTCATTTGTCGCCCATGCTGGAGACGCAGATTGACTCTGAATACAACCCATATACTCACCAGAGATGGCTCACAAAGTAATCTGGTCTCCCTGACTGCAATATTCAGTAATTGCACATTTATGACAATAACACCCACTAACTCTCCAATAACAGAATGTGAGAACATCAGAAACAGGGATAGGTCGTTCACTCCCCAAGCCTGCCTTGCCCTTCACTAAGATCATGACTGATCTGCTCTTGGTCTCAAATCCTCTTTCATACCGAAATTCTTCATCGCCCTCAACTCTCTGTTAGGTCAATATCCATCTACCTCTTCTACAAATACTTCCGGTCATCTTCTTCCCTAACATTCTTGAGAAGAGAAACCCTGACATTCAATACCATTTGTTTGAAGAAAACACGTGTTGTTCCTATACCATGGCCTATTGATATGGACAAAAGAGGTTGGCTCAAGGGTTCAGGTTAAAAACAACTGGCCCTGATATCAAGGCAGTGGTTGGCTTTTGTTGACATCAAGGAACTTAACAAAACTGGACTTAATGGGAATCAGACTAAACTGTCCAGTGTTTGGAGTCAAACATGGCACAAAGGAAGATGTTCACCATCTCAGTCCTGTGTCACCTCTGTGGGAGATCCTCAGGGTAGCTTCCTCTTCAGAGCAGCTTCAGCTGTTTCATCAATGTCTCCCGCCCACACACTCTGCAACATAAGATCAGAAATGGGGATGGTCACTGAAAATTCCACAATGTTCAGAACATTTGTCGCCCATCAGCTGCTGAACCGGTCTCTGTCCATGTGCAGCAAGACCCAGACACCAGTCAGGTTTGTGCTGTTAAATGGTCTGTAACATTCATGTAACAGCACTGCCTGGCACTGCACATTGCCACAGTGAAATAGAGTTCATTCAGCAGCTCGCGCTGGTTTCACAGGAATATGAGGAAGTCATTCAGCCCATTGACAGTATTAGAGTAGAACAGGGACAGCCCATTCAGTGTCTCCAGCCTGTTACTCAGGAAGGGAAGGAGTCTAGTGTGATGGACCACACCAGAGACCCTCAAAAATATTTGAAGGCGGTAGCCTTGACTCTAATGTTTTTGTATTTTAAAGGAAATGTAAACAGTCTGTTCCAGATGCAATGTGACTAGCCAAACCACTCGGTGTGAAGCAAACACCATTTATTTAAACACGGAAAATAAATGAAACCAAAGAAAGAGGAATTTAGAATAACCTAATTCTATTGGACAAGTTAACAGAATAATCGATTATGGAGCGATTACTAATAAACTGTTCCAATATAGGAAAATCGCATAAACACAGCCCTTGGCAAAAAGGAATATTCAGACAAAGAATGTCACAAATATTTCTCCAGTCCAGGAATTAAAAACAGGAGCAAGAGAAAATTCAGAGAGAGTAGCAGCCAGGAGACATTCCCTGAAGCTTCCAACTCTGTGTAGACCCCAATATTTTCTGATGTTGCTGAGAAACCAAAACCCAGAGATCCTAATCTGTGAGAGTTGGCCACATCCATTCAAGCTGCATTAAAATAAACCCAAGGCTTCCCTCGCTGTTTACCCAGTGGCCTTAACTAGCCAGCGCGTTCAATCTCTCTCTTAAAAGAAACCAGGACAAAATAACCTCTTAAAGTTGCAGCATCATCACACTTGTCAGCACATCGAGCTGTCAAACAGGAACCAGGGGTAACCCAATCCGGCCCTTGGCTATGTCCAACCGGAAAAGGAAGAAGTCATTCAGTCCTTTGAGTCAATTACACAGAAACAGAGTGAGGCCATTCAGCCCGTTGAGCCACTTATACAGGAACAGGAGGAGGCTATTCAGTCAGTTGAGCCACTTATATCGGAACAGTAGGAGGCCATTCCCACCTCAATGCACTTACCCAGGGGCAGAATAGGGTAATTGATGCTGATCCTGATGAATGGCTTATGCCCAAAACGTCGACTCTCCTGCTGTGCTTTTCCAGCAAACCACTGTCTACTCTGATCTCCAGCATGGGCAGTCCTCACTATCTCCTAATTGATGCTGTAACATGATGAACAATTGGAGCAGAGGCTGCACAGACAGATTGCTCCACGTCGTACCATCGTGGCGCCATCGCTCATGATATGCACGTGGGACTTTGACGTGGTTTACTCGCGGTGAGGAGGGAAGCCATATGTCTTATGTGAAGTCTCAAGAAGGCATGCTCCATCTCCGAGGTGACAGCCTGGTGTTCTCTATGTAGGGCGGAATTTGGTGGGAATGGCTACCTGTTTCAGATGGAAGGTATTGTGGCTGCTGTTGGGGATTGTGAACAACATAACGTTCAGTACGGGTTCACACGCGGATTAGATTAGATTACTTACAGTGTGGAAACAGGTCGTTCGGCCCAACAACTCCACACCGACCCGCCGAAGCGCAACCCACACAGACCCATTCCCCTACATTTACCCCTTCACCTACGACTACGGGCAATTATAACTTGGACAATTCACCGAACCTGCACATTTTTGAACTGTGGGAGGAAAGCGGAACATCCGGAGGAAACCCACGCAGACACGGAGCAAATGTGCCAACTCCATACAGAGAGTTGGGAATTGAACCCAGATCTCTGGCGCAGTGAGGCAGCAGTGCTAATCACTGTGCCACCGTGCCCACTTCGCATGCACGTGGGGAGAGTTAATTAAGGCATATAAACTATTAGGAAAGTCACATTAGACTGAAGAATGGACTCTCGAAGTTCAAATAATGCTGATCTTATTCATGTTGATCTTGTCTAGCGCTTGTCCTGTTCAGTGTATCATGTATACCTTACTCTGTCCAAGTCTCTTTCCACCCTATGATCAGTCTGGCCATGCTTACTATGATCTGCCTCCACTACTCATAAATAAAATGTTTCCCTGTACTGAGGTACATGTGGCAATAAACCAAACCAATCAATACTGAGTAAAGTATGGAATTTCTCACCCTATCAATGTCTCTTTTGGAAATAAGTGATCGCTGCCACTCCTTGTGTTTCAGCATCGCCATTTCTTCGTCTCTCACAGCTCTACCGATTAAGCACTCAGCCAATGTGCCAAAAGCCTTTTTCACTGCCCTGTCTACCCGTGACTCCACTCTGAGAGAACGGTGCACTGAACACGTAGTTCTCTCTGCCCACTACACCCCTTAAGATCCTCCCATTCACCATGAAACTCCTACCTTGATTTGAGTTTCCAAAATGCAAGACCTCACACGTCTATATTAAACTCCATTTGCCATTTCTCAACCTACATCCCCACCTGATAAAGGTTAAGTTGCAATTTCTGATAAACTACCTTTAGCTGGCATCTGTGGCCGTACTTTCTATTCAGCAAAACTTGTTCTGTCTTAAAGTGAGCGGACATGATTTCGGCATCATAACACCTCCCCCATTCAGAAAAAAAAAAACATGACACAACAGAATGAAAAGATGGCTTCATTTCTTTTCCTCTAATTCTTAATCCCATTATTATGAATTACAAAAGTATTAATCTCAGCTATACCATCCATATTAATTCTGCACACATAACTAACATTGCAAAAAGTCAAATCTTATCGAACCTTTTTCCTTTAAATCTGCGATAACACATCTGCTTTCACATTTTAGGACCCACAGCATGGACATTTTGTAAGGTTAAAGTCCGTATAATAAGACTCCAATGAAATACTCTCATATTCTGTTCTTTAAATATTCAAAAAAAATGCGAGAGGTTTGCCGTTATCCACGATCATCTCTAACAATTTGTTTATCATATAAACATTAAAATATTGTCAGTCCAGTGCGAAACTTAATCATTCTTTTTCAATAATGGAGCTGTTGCATTTTTTTCTGGTGGATAATGAGTTTTTTCGGCAAGAAGCTAATTGGCCATTCAATTCCATTATCATCTTTCTGTATCAATACATCTCCGAGCCCTATATCCCGAGCATCAAATGCAATTTTCAAAGGTTTTCAAAATATTTGGTTCAGCTCAAATTGGTGCGGTGATTAATCCTGCTTTAAAATTCACAAATGCCTCCTGGCATTATTCTGTCCACCCACAATTCTGTGTTTTTCTTTAATAAATCCATCAGTGGTGCCAATACGCTGCTGAAGTTTGCAACAAACTTGCGATAGATTCCACTCAGTTCCAAACATCGATGCACCTCTTTCTTCGAGGATGGTGGTGGAAATTCCTCAAAGGCCTTCGTCTTTGTGTTCCATGGGGTCAACCTTCCATGGCCAATGTAATGCCCCAAGAACGTCACCTCTGCCTTCGCGAATTCTGTTTTCTTTAAGTTTATTACCAAGTTTGCTTCTTGTAATCGTTCAACATGGTCTGCCAACTGTAACATGTGAGCTTTCAATCACTTGCTGAAGAACACTACATCATACAGATAAACTACACAATTTGTACATCTGGCCACAACTCTGTTCCTGAGTCTTAAATGTGTCTGGAGCATTATTCATTCACATGACGTACTCTAACTTTTTTGTCATATCCGGTATCTTTACCAGATAGTTGAACTGACTCAACACTTTTTAATTTGAAAGGGTCCACTAAACCTGGCTTTGAAGGGATTTCCTACCACTGGTGGCAATACAAACACGTCATCCCCACGGGAAATCGTCAAAGTTTCAGAGTTTTTTTCTGCCATCTGCTTCATTCCATGCTGTGTCCTCTTCAGGTGCTGTGTAGCTAACTCACCTACTCCATATAATTTCTCCCTCACCTCAGATACATAATCCAAGTGTGAGATCTCTGATTTCGGTCCTGTCAGTTTATAGTTAATTAATTTCAAAGGACCTCTCACTTCTTATACGAATATTAACTCAAAGGAAGTAAAGTGAGTAGATTTATTTGGGGCATCTCTAATGGCAACCAATATAATGAGACACCTTTATTCCAATCATTCAGGTAATTCTGACAGTACGCCGTTAATATTGTCTTCAGCATCTGATGCCAACTTTCCAAGACTCCCTTGGATTCGGGATGCGATGCACTTGATTTAAACTGCTGTGTGCCGAAGCTATCCAAGATGTCCTTAAACAGCTGATTGGTAAAATGAGACCCTTGGTCTGACTGAATCACACTGCGTAGCCCACAGTGAGTAAAGAAAGCTACCAACTCCTCCACCTCCCCTTTTGGCTTAACACTCCGTAATGGAAATCTGGTGGACACATCCATTATGATCACCAGATATTGGTTTCCACTTTAATTTGGAAAGGGGGGCTCCACAATCAATCATAACCCACGTGAAAGGTTCTTCGAATACAGGAATTGGCAACAACGGTGCTGGTTTTATTACTGCCTGTGACCGACGTATCATTTAGCATGTATGGCATGTACAACAAAAATTAACCACGCCCTTGTGCATTCCAGCCACTAGAAATGTTTTAGCCTGAGTCTTCCGTGCATCAACTCCTTTGGCCTTTTCTTTCGGTTTTCCTTCCTGTTGTAACTTATGACAGTGGGATCTTGTTACTACACTGTCTGGAAAAATCCCTGGGTATTTTTCTTTTAATTCCCCAGTTCCCTGGTCTTACTTTAGCTTCACCACCACAAGGGGTGGCTCTCCTACCTTGGATCCTGCTAAATCATTCCCAAGAACAAACTGTATTCCTGGAACTGACACCCTGTCACTAAATCTCACTGTTAGTTCCCCAAACTTGACTTGGCACTCCAACCTAATGTTAAACAGGGAATGCTTAATTTCTGTCCCCATTCCACAAATTATCACGCTGTTGAGTAACATGTCAGAAAGAGTGAATATACTTCCATCTCTTACTATTGGGGGCCAAGAGAAAGTGAGGGCTGCAGATGCTGGAGATCAGAGTTGAAAAGTGTAGGGCTCGAAAAGCACAGCAGGTCGGCAGCATCCGAGGGGCAGGAGAGTTGACGTTTCAGGCATAAGTCCTTCATCAGGAAAGTAGGCGGTAAACGAGGGGGAAGGGGGTTGAGAAATAAATAGGAAGGTGGGGATGGAGCTGGGTGGGAGGTAGCTTGGAAGGCAATAGGTAGATGCAGGTAGGGGGTGATGGTGACAGGTCAGAGACGAGGGTGCAGTGGATAGGTGGTAGGACATTTGGACCCCTCAAACTATACAGCATCAACGTTGACTTCACCAATTTCCAAATCTCCCCTCCCCAACCTCATCCCAGATCCAACCGTTCAACTTAGCACTGCCCTTTTGAACTGTTCTAACTAACTATCTTCCTTCCCATCTATCCACTCTACCTTCCCCTCCGACATATCACTATCACTCCCACCTACATTTTCCTATCGCCCTCCCAGTGACCCTCCAGCCAGCCCAGCTCCTACCCACGTATTTATCTTTCAGCCCACTTGTACCCCCGCCACATATCAGGCATTTTGCCTGATATGTCGATTGTCCTGCTCTTAGGATGCTGCCTGATCTGTTGTGCCTTTCCGGCTCCGTGCTTCTCAACTATTAGATACTGAACAGATCCCGTATCTTGCAAAATTATAACTTCTTGTCCTCCCCCCACACCCCATTTTTTCTTAGTAAGGTTTATCTACGGAGGCAAATTCTTTATAGAGATCAGGCACTGACTCCATACCCAGCCCCTGTCTAGGCTGTGCACTCTCCTGCAGCTCCTCGGCTCTACTTGGGGTCTCCTTTACCAGGTTCACTAATACCACTGGCTTAAACTCTTTTACCACATCTTTTCCCAAAGTGTCTTCCTTCAACCCCCAGAACTGTGTGTCCCAGCTTACTGCAGTGAAAACAACTTTTCCCAGTGCCCTTCTTAAACCATCTGCACTGTAATTTTATGTGTTCCGCTCCGTTATAGTGAGAACACCTAAGGCATTTCACCACCTTTCAACCCCATTGGGCTTCTTTTTCACCGGTGGTAAACTATTGCCAGTGTGCTTTTCTCCATGTTTTGTAGCGTAGGATCTCCCCTTCTCCCAATTTCTATCCCTCAACAGGATGAAAATCCTCCCAGAAACTAAATTTCATCTCATGCACCAATGCATACTCAGCTGCCATTTCTGCCGTGCTTCTCACTTCTTGAACTTCCTGTTCATTCACATGAATTCTTAACGTCTCTGGAAGTGAGTCTTTAAACTCGTCCAGCAGAATAATCTCCCAATGGGGCCCCCAAGGTCTTATCCATTTTTAAGGCCTGCACACATTTATCAAAATGACTGTGGTTATTTCTTTCAAACTCAACATAACTCTGACCTGGTTCCGTCTCTATATTTCTGAACCGCTGTCTATATTCTTCTCGTACCAATTCATAAGCACTCAGCATAGCCTGTTTGAAATCTGCATAATCTCTTGCTCCCTCATGTGACAGCACTGCACATACCTCTCAAGCTGTACCCACCACCTTAGTCTGAACTAGCATTACCCACAGGTTCACTAGACACGCCATCTGCCGAGCCAATTTTGCAAATGAAATAAAAGAGTTTTGGCATTTTTCTCACCGAAATATTGCAATGTATTAACACAGTTGTATCCACCCCTACGTTCTCCCTTCATTTTCATTCTTCTAATTTAACTTTCTTATCTAATTCCAAACTTCCGAATTTCAAATTCTCCCTCTCTTCCTTTTTCCTCACTTTCTCTTTCGCTATCTTCTCTCTTTCTTTCTGTCTCTCTCTCTTTATCTTCTAACTCCAATTGCTCCACTTGCAATTTAATTTTTTTTCTAACTCGACTGCAGTTGTCTGCTTCTCTGATACACCAAAGTGCTTGACCAACTCCATTATGGTGACAGCTTTCCTTTTGTCCCTGGTGAAACCCAATTCTAATCTACATGTTAATTCTAAAATTATGCCCTTCCTTTGTCTTTCTAAACTTGTCGGCAAATTTGGGTACCATCTTCAAACCTCAGAACCTCTTTAGTAATGTTAAAAGCCATTTCTTTTGATTTAACCAACCACAAGGAAGCAAAATTAAATTAATTTGTCACCTGTTTTATTTGAAGGTCTAGGTAACTAACTGCCAAGTGATGGAATCTGCTGGGACATTTTGCACCGCAAATCTGTTCAAATCTGTCCAAATCCTGTACGACAAGCCCTCAAACCGCTATGATGGGGATATCATGTTTTTCGGTGGCTAGTTGGTGTTCGTGTATCCTGGTAGCACAACAACAAAACAGTTCAACAGGATGAGAGTATGAAAATGGAAGTATTTCCACATCAGAAACCAGGTTAGGTCTCTGAGTGCAGGCCTGATGGGTGAATGGGTCTCGTGAGAATTGGGGAACAGACAGCAGAATTGCATTGCAGGTATTGCAGCTCGAAACTGCATATTCATGTCGTACTGTAGGCCACAGCATCAGGAGAGGCAGACATGCATTAAACCACAACCTGTAACTTTTTGCCAGGATAACAGCTCAGTCTGCCATTACCATCAACACCATCTATGGCTCAGTGACGAGTGTGAGTGAACATGTCAGAGTCAGAATCCCATGAACCTTAACCTGATGCTAACTCATTAAAGCTACCAGACTTGACCAACAGATCTGAACGAAGCCCTGCAGTTCTGCCACAGTCAGTCATAAATGGTGATGGACGATTAGACAAATGACGGAGGAAAGGGCTCTACAAAAAAACCCATCCTAAATAATGGAACGGACTTGCACATCAGTGTAAAAGAGAAGGATGTTTTAGCTGCACCAGCCTCTGCCAGAAGTGTTGAGTCGATGATACACCTCACCCTCATCATGATGCCCACAAAATCACAGATGCCAATCTTCAACCAATTCGATTTTCTGTACATATCATGAAGAAACAGCTGAACACAATAGATACGACAAAAGCAATGGGACCTGACCCCATTCCTGCAATAGGACTGAAGACATGTGCTGCACAACAAGCCATGTCCCTGGGGAAGCTGTTTCATTCCAGATACAACTCTAACATGTCCCTGGCAATGTGGAAAATTACTCAGCTATGTCCCATTCCCTAAGAGTGGATTAATTACAATCTGACCAATTACTATCCCCCCAGTCCCATCACGACAGTAAAATTGGTGGAGTTCTTTTTGACAGAGCCGTCAAGCAGCACAGGAATACCCTGCGCAGTGTGGTTTCCGACAGGTCCCCATGTGGATATTGTGCTGCTGTGGAAATGTCACTGGATTACTAATCCAGACCGGGCTAATGGTCTGGCAGCTGGTGGAAGTTAAAAACAATTAATAAACTATCGAGATCTAAAACCTGGTGTCACTAATAGCGACTTTGAAGCCAATATCGATTGTAAACAGAATTTCCTTCTCCAATATACTTTTAGGAAGTGAATCTCCCGTGATTTCTTGGGCTGGCCTAAAACTGACTCCAAAGACCCTGACTTGTGATAAACATTTCAATGGTCTCTGAAACGGCCAAGCAAGGGCACTCATTTGTATCAAACTACTCCTGGTTTCTGATGAAAGGATGAAAGCGGACAGAACACTCGGCCTCAACACCAGTGTCGGAAAAGGGAATGGGAACACAGTCCTGTCGACCCTGCACAGACACCCTTCCTAACATCTGAGAGCTTGTGACAGCATTTACAGAGCTTTCCGACAGACTGCACAGAAACAGCGGGAAAGGAGTAGGTCATACAACACTTTGAGCCTCCCCCATTCTAGTTCAAGGAAAAAATCTCCTCAATGCACTTACCCCACATGATATACATATCCGTTAATGTGAGTAACCTTGGGAAGCTATAAAATAGGCGGTGCAGTAGTACGTTTGGTCCATCGAGTTTGCTAACCAATTCAATGTAATGATGGTTGGCCCTTCATTTCTACACCGTACTCCTGCTCTCCCACCATCCCTTTCCTGTCTCCAAATCCTTATTTATAATCAGTGTCGTGGTTTCCAGGTGCGAGCGAATTCCCCAGGTTCCCCAGTCAGTGAGAGCAGACATTTATTCTCATCTCAATGAAGAATGGCCTGTCTGTACCTAATACTGTGGCTCCTTGTTTTAGACGTCCCAGCCAGGGGAATTATCATTGCTGCTTTCAATCTCTCACCCTGTCAGAGTTTTGTATATTTCACAGAGATCTCCACTCATTTTCGTAAACCCGATGGAATACTGGCCCAGTCACCCCAAATTCTGCTCCCACAACAAGCCTGTCATACCAGAGATCAGTGTGGTCATCCTTAACTGCTCTCTCTCAATGTCAGGTTTGTCCTTTATTAGGTATGGAGATCGAAACTGCCCACAATACTGCGCAGTGTTTGAGATGATGTCTCACCAAGTCCCTGTACAGCTATAGTAAGACACCCTTTCTCCTGAACTCAAATCCACCTAAAATGAAGTTCAGCACACAATTTATCTTCTTAACTGCTTTCTTTCCTGCAATATTACTTTCGGTGACTGGTCTACAAGGAGATCCAGATCCTTTTCAATGTTATGGCTCCCCACTTGCTGGTTCTATATACACTGGACAGCGTGGCAATGTCATTCCTAGTATTGACTTCTGGTTACAGAACTCACTGCGCTGCAGGAAGCTCAGATGTTTATGCAGAAGGAAACAACAAAAATGAGCATACGTCCCTTCGTAAATCAACATGTTTCAAACAATCCCTTTCAAATGGTAGGCTGCCAATTTATCGCTTCCAACAAAGGGCACACCGTCGCCTCTATCCACATTGTTCTCCATCTGTCAAGTATTTGCCCATTCACTCCACTTTTCGTTGTCTTCTCGGTGCTTCTTTACATCCTCCTCACCCACTCACAATCCCACATCCGTTAGTGCTATCAGCAGGCTGGGATATATTGCATCTGATTCTAGCAACCAAATGTTTAAAGGGCATTGTGAACAGCTGGGCCCCAAGCACAGATCCCTGTGACACCTCAGCAAACTTCCTCTGTTAATTTCTATTTATTTATTTCGTGATTCTAGGTGTCACTGGCTGGGCCAGCATTTATTGCCTGTCCCTAGTTGCCCTTGAGAAGGTGGTGGTGAGCTGCCTTGTTGAACGCTGCAGTCCACCTGCTGTGGTTGACCTCCAATGCCATTAGGGAGGAAATTCCAGGATTCTGACCCAGCGACTGTGAAGGAGCGGTGATATATTTCCAAGTCAAGATGGTGACTGGCTTGGAGGGGAACCTAAAGATGATGGTATTTCCATACATCTGCAGTCCTTGTCCTTCTAGATAGACGTGGTCGTGAGTTGGGAAGGTGGTCACTGAGGATCTTTGGTGAATCATTTCATTGCAGCATGTAGATATAAAACACTGCTGCTGCTGCTGAGCGTTGATGGTGGACCATTGTGGATGAAGGGACAGTCAGACTGGTTGCTTTGTTCTGGATGGCATAAAGCTTCTTGAGTGTTGTTGGAACTGCACTCATCCAGGCAAATTGGGAGTCTTCTTTTACACTTCTGACTTATGCATTGTAGATGATGGACAGACGTTTGGAAGTCAGGATGTGAGTTACTTGCCGCAGTATTCTTAGCTTCGGACCTGTTCATATAGTTACTGTGTTTATGTGGCGAGACCAGTGAGTATCTGAGCAATGATTACCCACCAGGAATTTGATACTGGGGGATTCAGTGATAGTAAAACCATTGAATGCCAAGGGGCAGGTTAGATTGTATTTAATTGGTGATGGTCATGGTCTGGTATTTGTGTGGCCTGAATATTACTTGCCACTTGTTAGCTTGGATACTATCCAGATCTTGTCACATTTGAACATGGACTGCTTCAGTATCTGAGGAGCCACAAATGTTGCAGAACATTGTACAATCATTGGCGAACATCCCCACTTCTGACCTTAAAATGGAGGGAAGGTCATTGATGAAGCATCCCTGAAGAAGTTTTCGGCCACTGCTCGAGGGACTCCAACAGACTTGGTGCTGAGTTGACTGACCTTCATCAACCATGACCATCTTCCTACGTATCAGGTATGAATCTATCCAGCAGGGAGTTTCCCTCTGATACACATTGATTCCAGTGTTGTGAGGGGGATATACCAGGCCATGAGGTTGTGTGGGTGTACATTTCTGCTCCTATAGATGAACCACAGCACCTTATGGACACCCAGACTTGAGCTGCTAGATCTGTTTGAAGTCTGTCCTAATAAGCACCGTGATAGTACCACCCAAATGATGGAGGTTATTCTCAATGTGCAGGTATGACTTTCTCTCCACAATGACTATGCGGTGGCCACACTTACTGATACTGTCATGGACAGCTACTTCTGCAACTGGCAGATTAGTAAGTCTGTGGTCAGTATGTATTTTCCTCTTGTTGGTTCCTTCATCACTTGCCAGTCTAGCAGTTATATCCTTTAGGACCCGGCCAGCTCGATCAGTATTGCTGTAGCTGAGATGCTCTTGGACGTGGACATTGATATCCGCTACCCAGAGTCCATCTTGCGTCCGTGATACCCTCAGTGCTTCCTCCAAGTGTTGATCAACATGGAGGAGTTCTGATTCATCAGTTGAAAGAGGCTGGTACATGGTAATCAGCAGGACGTTTCCTTTCCCATGTGTAAACTAATGCCATTCGACTTCATGGGATACGGAGTCACTGTTGAGGACTCCAAGAGTAATTCCCTTTCAACTGTTTCCCAATGTGCCGCCACTTCTCTGTATCCGTCCTGCTGATGAGACAGAAGATATCCGGGGAAGGTGATGGGGAGTCTGGGACATAGTCTGAAATAGATCATCCACTCAGTACTTCTGACTGAAGATTGTTGCGAATAAATCAGCCTTATCTTAGACAGTAAAGTGCTGGGCTCCTCCATCATGGAGGAAGGGGTTATTTGTGGAATCTCTACCTCCAGTGAGTTATTTAATTGTCCCCAATGTTTCTTGACTAGATGTGGAAGGACTTATGCCTTACAGAATCATACCTTACAGACAATGTCAGGCCGTTGCTTGACGAGTCTATTTATTTCTATTCACTGTTTCCTGCCAGCTGTCCCATTCTAGAAACATGCCCTTCCATTACCCCAATCCACTAAGATTTGATTTTGCAAACTGGGCTTGGAGCTTTACCAAATTTTTTCTCAAAATCAAAATGTTTAACATCCATTGCTTCTTCAAAGTTTGTGAGAAACTTTGCAGCTCGGGTGCTCGTTGATGTGGTTCTGTTCGCCGAGCTGGACGTTTTTGTTGCAAACGTTTCGTCCCCTGTCTAGGTGACATCCTCAGTGCTTGGGAGCCTCCTGTGAAGCGCTTCTGTGGTGTTTCCTCTGGCATTTATAGTGGCCTGTCCCTGCCGCTTCCGGTTGTCAGTTTCAGCTGTCCTCTGTAGTGGCCGGTATAATGGGTCCAGGTCTATGTGTTTGTTGATGGAGTTTGTGGATGAGTGCCATGCTTCTCGGAATTCCCTGGCTGTTCTTTGTTTCGCTTGCCCTATAATGGTAGTGTTGTCTCAGTCAAATTCATGTTGCTTGTCATCTGCGTGTGTGGCTACTAGGGTTAACTGGTCGTGTCGTTTCGTGGCTAGTTGATGTTCGTGGATGCGGATCGTTAGCTGTCTTCCTGTTTGTCCTATATAGTGTTTTGTGCATTCCTTGCATGGGATTTTGTACACTACATTAGTTTTGCTCATGCTGGGTATCGGGTCCTTCGTTTTGGTGAGTTGTTGTCTGAGAGTGGCTGTTGATTTGTGAGCTGTTATAAGTCCTAGTAGTCGCAGTAGTCTGGCTGTCATTTCATATATGTTCTTGATGTATGGTAGTGTGGCTAGTCCTTTGGGTTGCGGCATGTCCTCGTTCTGTTGTCTTTCCCTTAGGCATCTGTTGATGAAATTGCGAGGATATCCTTTTTTTGCGAATACCTTGTATAGGTGTTCCTCTTCCTATAGAAAGACAAATTATTATCTTAATGGAGAGAAAGTTCAAAGTGTTTAGGTGCAGAGGGATCTGGGTGTCTGCTTGCATATCACAGAAAACATGCCTGCGGGTACTGCAAGTAATGAGAAATGCAAGCATAATTTCAGAATTTATTTATAAAAGCATAGGGTAGAAAGGTAGGGAGTGTTGGTGCAGCTATGCAAGGCATTAGTGAGGCTGCAACTGGAGTACAGTTTGGGTGTCCTGCAGAATGAGGTATTTCCATTGGAGGCAATTCAGAAGAGCTTCATTAGATTGATTCCATATTTGAAGTGTTTGTCTTATGAAGAGAAATTGAGCAGTTTAGGCATATACTCTCGAGTTTATAAGAATGAAAGGAGATCTCATTGAGGTCTGTAAAATGCTAAAAGTAATTGAATGTGTAGATGTGGAATGGATTTATTTTCATGTGTCGCAATCTACAACAAGAGACTAGAGTTTTAGGATGGAGAGATGGCAGTAAAGTGGAACAGAGGCCGTGTTGACATCAGCATCATCGAGGGGTTGGATTTCTCACAGATGCTCCTTGTTCTTATTCACCTCTTCGACTGTGTTCCCCAGAATGGGGGAGAACTGGGTATCATATAGGAAGCAGGCACTCAGGATAAATCAGTCTCAATCAGTTCGACAGATCGTAAGCAGTAGGGTCACACAGTGACCAGCGCTGGGTTCTCAACTATTTACAACCTATATTAATGATCAGGAGGATGGAACAGATATACAGATGCTGAATTTGGTGATGTCGCTGTGGTAAGCAAGAGATTAAATTATCAAGGGAAGGTGGAGAGTCTGCAAATAGATTCAGAGAGGTAAAGGCAATAGATAATAATTTGGCAGGTGGAATTTAACATGATATAACCGGTCATTTCATTTACAGGAATAACGGAAAGCAATATGTTACTGAAATGGAGAGGGATTTTAGGACTTATTGATACTATGTACGAGGGAGTTCACTCAGATCCGTTCAGACATGGCAGGTTTTACTCCATCCCTGATCGTCTGCTCCCAGACACTCCAAGTGACCCTTTTGCTCTCCGTACACATGGAATACATTGATATGGTTCATTGGTGGTGGGGCTGATGTTTTGAAATGTGCATCAAGGGGACGGCCTTTATCCAAGATATATTCAATTCTTTCTTTGGGAAGACCCGATGACGATGGGAATGGCTGACTGTTTCTGAATGAAAAAGCCATGACTGCTGCCAGGGCAGGGTGTATTCACCAACATGATGTACTGTGCACGGACACACTGTAACATTAATAGAGAGAGAGAGAGAGAGCTCCTTCAGTTCCTCTACCTCTCCCCATTGACATGGATACCCTGCAGATGCTATGTACAACATCGGGAATTCCACTATACTGAATACACCCGGCAGCTCCCTGCTGAGGGAGAAACAATGCTTCTCATCCATCATATATATCATCCATCACCGAATGGCTAACATTGATGTTGAGATACTGGAAAATGATGGATATGTCACCTAGTCCTGCCTGGAAAGTTCTGGATCATAGAAGCTGAATGAAACAGTGACCCTAACAGCCACTGGCAGCACCATCCTCCCGCTGGTGTGAAGCTGCAGGTCGTGTTGAAGGAGGTGACATCATTCTATGAACAGCTCCTGGTTCAGTCAGGTACCCTCACACTCTGCTCCTGGGTTAAGTGGAGCTTGAGAAGCTGTTCCTGGGAAACCCGGAGTGGATACAGCAGATCCCATTCCCCACACACACTCACTGTGTGGTTTCAGAGCTTCCCCTCTCTGCAGCCTCTGCTCCGTTTGTTGTTCATGTTGCAGGCTCAGATGTTGTAACTACAGTCCCCATGCTCCATCCAGAATTGGGTCGCCAAATCCTCAGGTCTCCCTGAATGTCTGAGGTAACTTACAGCACAACCTCCAGCAAAACATCCCCTGCCCCTCCATTAAATTTTCAATTACAGGAGCCGGTCAGAAACCCCTCGGTACAAGTGTTGTGGACCAGTCCAGATCCCCCCAAAATATTTCCAAAAGGCCGTTTAGATCCAAAACTTTCCTTATTTTGAATATAGATGGGAAGTGTGCCTTACAGGTATGTTGTGACTGGTCAAATCACTCGATATTAAGCAAAATATAATCTATTCAAATGCATTAGTTAAAATCCAATCGAAGAAAATAACTTTTTGGGATGGTTTATGTTGGATCACTTACACAAACAATAGATACCATACCTTCTTGGTTTACACCGTTTGGCACAAAGATATATTCAAATACAGATCCTTACAGCAGTTCTCCAATCCAGGAGGAAACAACATGGACAGAGATCTCAGAGAGCAAAACAGCTGGGGATCATGTATTAAAACTCGCAACCCTTTTGGGATCCCTAGCAGCTTCTGAATGCTGCAGCAAAAAACAAAATGAGAAACCCTGGTTTGGGAGAGCTGGCCACTGCCCTTCCATCGTTACCACCGTTTTAATGAAACCTATTATCTCAGTTATTTACTTAAACTGTTTTCAGACAGAAGTTCTGCAACTCTGCCTTTAAAACCTCTCTTCAAAAAAAAACCCAAGACAAAACAACCTTTTTACAGTGATAGAATTCTCACAACTCCATCTTTAATACAATACTCCATCAATAAACAACGGTGGATTCATGTTAGACCTCCTAATCTTCCTTTATTAGTGGACTGAAAGGCATATACATTAATTGACTGTGAGCATATAAATGTTCACAACTAGTTTCGATTTCAGGCATTTTATTCCTGCCAAGTCTCCACAACGTGTCAAAACGTAGGGTTTCTCGCCCTGTCATCCAATTTCAAACTGAATAGCAGCAATAATAAGCTCAATCGAAACAGAGTGGTATTTTTCTCCCTAGACTTCTGCAAAAACTTTACCGGGTCACGATCAGTGATAAAGATTTGTCTTAGGTATGTTATTCGCAATTTAAATGCTGAAATGTTGTGACGCCAACACCAAGCTCAAGGCCTCCTTCCCCATTGTGAACTAAATCTGTTGATGTTTTCACTGGACACTCCAACCACACGTTACATAATGGAGAACTTCTCATCTCTCCAATCGTCCTTCTGAATGACATAGCTCCTCATGTCTCAGTATAAAAGAATTAAACGCTTCTGTACCTCTTAATGCTCTAATCTCTTTACTTGCTACTCCTGGCCTATGCCAGTTAATCTTACTCTCACAGGTATATGTTTTAAGAAGATCTCACACATTCTTCTCAACCTCTCAAAGAAACCAAATTTTGATTTCAGAACTCAATCATCATCATCAGCCATTTCAGCTTCTAATCTTGTCATTGTCACTCTCTGTGCTCTTCCACACGAGTTCTCCCGACTGCAGTAAGTGAATTGCTGAACTTGTCCAAAATAAGAATCTCTGTAACATTGTCATAGTTTTGCTCTGTTTTTACTACCCCATCCACCTTTCAAAATGACTTTGTTTGATCCTTTCAAACTCAATGTGCGTTTAACCAGGAACCCTTTTTTAGATTCCTGAAACGCTGTCTGTCGGCTTCTGGCCCAAGCTCATATGCACTTCAGATGGCTTTCTTCACCACCCCATACTGGCCAGATACCTCCTCCGATAGGGATGTAAATACCTATCAGCTTTGTTTGGATAAACTAAATCCCCATGGTCACTGGTCACTGCAATTGTTTAGCCACTTTCTCAAATGAAATTCAAAAGGCTTCCACATCCTTCTCATCAAATTTAGATAATGCCTGGATGCATTTAAACAGAACCCGATGAGATCATTGGTTACAATAGGGTTGTTCAACCTCACTATCCTCCTCATCCAGCCGACCGTCAACCTTCATCTCCGCCCTCTGTGTCAACTTTCCTCTCTAATTGCTAACTGTTTACGTTGAAACTCTCTGCTTTTCTTCTCTCATTTTCTCTCTTTCTTCTTCATTTCCTTTTCTTTTATTTCTACTTTTCATCATAATTCAAACTGTTTCAATTACTTCTCATGTTCAAAGTGCCTAATTTGAAATTGAATTCCAGCATTTTTCAAAGAGTCTGATGGCAGTTCCACTAAATGTAATTGCCGAGCTATAGCTGTAATAATCTCTCATTTTCTCACAGACAAACACAACCCCAACTCCAGCTTGTCTGTCAATTCCTAGAGCTTTGCCTTCATTACCTTTTGTAAAACCGCCAACTTCACTTCTGCCACACCCAGAGAACTCTTAGTGACTGATAGAATCTTTATACACAAAACACTGTTTAAAGCAACCGAATTCAACATCCGGAACCAAAGACACTAACAGCTACCATACACGACCTTTGAACCCAATAGTCTCCCGGTGCATAATCTCCAGTGTCTGCATGAGCTTATTCTGGATTCTCTGGTTTCCTCCCACAATCCAAAGATGTTCATGTTAAGTAAATTGGCCATGCTAAATTGTTCATAGTTTTCAGGGATGCGTGGGTTAGGAGCCTTAGTCGGGGTAAATGTGTAATAAATAGGGTAAAGGAATGGGTCTGGGTAGGTTACTCCTCGGAATGTCGATGTGGACTTGTTGGGTTGAATGGCCTGTTTGCAGACTGTAGGGATTGTAATTCTAAAGCAAATTTGGTATTATCGATTTAGAACCAGACAAGAATCCCCAGTTTGCTAACCAGACTGCCTCAAAATATTTTAAGAGGGTAGCTTGGATGCCAAACCTTTCTTATTTTAAAGGTAGATGTGAAGTCGGTGTTCCAGATGTGATTTTACTAGTCAAATTACTCACCATTAAGCAAAACACAATATATTTAAATACTCTAATGAAAATCCATTCAAAATGACGAGGAATTTAGAATAATTTAACTATTGGAAACCTTAACCGAATAATGTATACATTACCTTCTACAGATGAACTGTTCCAATATACTAACATCCCTTAAACACACCCTTTGGAAAAAAAGTACATTCAGAAATACATTCTTGCATACAGTTCTCCAATCCAGGAGGAATCAGCATCAAGTCAGGTTTCAGAGATTAGCAGCTGGGGATAAGTTACTAGGCCGTTGTTACTACTATTTATTAAAAATTCTAAAAGTGTCGTAAGTTATTTGCTTGAGCCGTTTTCAGCAGGCAGTTTCGCCTTTCAGATCTCTTATTTTTAAAAAAAGGAGAAAATAACTTTTTTTTTAAAGTGACAGCATTGTCACACAATTTTGATGCCTGGTCCTTTACTCTAGGGGCTTTCTCGTGCTACTGATCGCAAGGTCACCTGAGAGGGACAAATTCAGGTACAGACCAAGTTACAAGGATGTGTCTCATAACTTCTGAAACACCCCTGTTCATGGACCATCACATGGGACATACCGGGAAATGAACAACAGTCTGACACACACCATTTCACTGTTTCTCAGCTTCACAATGATTGCACTCGATACACTAGGGAGCCAAAAACAAAGGCCAGGGAAAGATACAGAGGGACAGAAAGATTCACATTAAAGACAGAAACAGACAGTTAATTAACTGAAAAGATGTTGTGGAAATATGGGGAAAAAGACAGGGCAGTGGGACTAACTGGATAATTGAGATTTTCGACAGAAAACTTACAAGAATGAGAACATTGTCAGATCAGCTGGAATGGTTTGTTACATCAAATTCTGAATCTGCTTAGCAGAACGCCACAAACAACATAAACTGGGACAAGATGACAGCCCAGCATGGAGAGCTGTGCAGACCATGCTTGTGTGTTGCTCAGTAAACTGCACTATCTGCCCAGCAGATATTAAATTATATTACAGTGTGGAAACAGGCCCTTCGGACCAACAAGTCCACACCGACCCGAAACCCACCCATACCCCGACATGTACTCCTTACCTAACACTACAGGCAATTTAATATGGCCAATTCATCTGACCCTGCACATCTTCGGACTGTGGGAGGAAACCAGAGCACCCAGAGAAAACCCAGAGAACGTGCAAACTCAACACAGTGAGTCGCCTGAGGCGGGAATTGAACCCGGATCTCTAGCGCTGTGAGGCAGCAGTGCTAACCATTGTCCCACCGTACCGCCCACAAAGAGTATTGCAAACTTTACTATCATATGCAAACTATACTCGCATCAGATTACCGTCTACAATGGGAAGATTTGTTGCGTGTGTGTGTTCATCAGAAACTGAGGGAGAGTGCGTGTGTGCGCGCGCTATAGGCGTAGTTGAATGCGAAATTCATTGTTTGAGAAGGAACACACATGGAGGAAATTATTTTAAATACGAACAATTGGCAGGCTTTTTGTTAATCAACAGAGAGAGAACGAGGGAAGTTTCAAGGACAGATGAGATAAAGTGTTTGAGAATGTTAAAATAAAGGCATTGCCAGACACAACAGCAATATACATCGGCGTGCACATGGATGACAGATGGATGGTAGTTTGGTGTGAGGTCGGCAGCTTTGAAGCCGGGAACGTCAGCAGCAGATTATTGGCTTCATTAAGCCTGTATTTCATAGCTCAAGGATCAAACAGCAGATGGAATAAACCAGTGAGATATGTCCTGGAGTGGTGAGTATTTCAAGTTAGAAATGGTCAGGGTATGGTGTCAGGAATCAGCTCATGGTCAAAGGGATCACCCACAGTTGTGACTTGTCTGCTTCAGCCGCAGATATTGGCCAGGCATGGGAGGGAAACAGTGGCAGGAAATGAAGTTTGTAACCAGAACAGTAGAGAATGATCTCCATGCTGTCAATACTTCAATAACAAGGGCAATGATACAATAAATTGCAGTTCTCCATTGAAACTGAGTAGGTCAACATTGAGACTCATAAGTAACAATGTCAGAGCAGAGAGGGAGACAGTAATTGGGCACATTCATTGATGTAGTTAGTAGTGGTCTGTAGATTCAATCTATGGATTGAGAGTTTCAACAGGAAGATAATAGGGACAAGACGTGTAGACTATATGAAAGAACAGTAATACAGTCATAACCGGTTTATAGAAAGAAATATCCGGACAGTGACACTTACCAGGAACACCGACGATAGCCAGGAAGGGATAATAAAAATATTGAATAATGAGAACAGCGTAATACATCTGCAACGATAATGGCCACCAATTAAATGCAGAAAGATACCAAACATAACTGGATAAACTCCTGTCTATTGTTGGAACATGCCAGTCTAATATTCCCAGATTCTGATCCATTGTTGGAACATTCCTGTCTAATGTTCTCAGATTCTGATCTCTCCTCCCCCTCTCTCCAAATCTGCTGATCCCTGTCAGTGCTGTCGGTGATGTTCCCGCCCATATTATGGGATAACACATTGAACGGCGCCTATTTATAATTTAAAGATGAAAACCTTCCACTGGAATAATTAGAATCCATGGAGATTGGCATTAATCACAGTCACTGAACAAACACTGAGAATCTGAGCAAAGACTACGATAACGGATGAATGGGCACCGCACAATAATCTACAGACAGGAGTATTCCCTCCCAGTTGGGGAACACTTCAGTGGTCCAGGATATTCAACCTCGGACTTTCTGGTGACCATCCCCCAAGGCGGACTTCAGGACAGGCAGCAACGAAAAGTGGCCGAGCAGAGGTTGATAGCTAATTTCGATATACATAGGGAGGGCCTCAACCGGGACCTTGGGTTCATGTCACATTACAGGTGACCACTATACACACACACACAGACACTCCTATATACACAAATACATACGGACACACATGTATGCAGACACGCACACAGACACGCACGCACACCCTTACAGACACACACACACTCCCACACTCACACGGCACCTTCTCAGAGATTTAGACCACTCTACGGTCATGCACACACATATATACTCTTTCACTGATAGTCAAAACCCTCCACCCCAGTCACGCACACACACTCCCACACTCACACATGCACCCCGTCACAGACTTAAGATACTCTACATCACTACACACATATATACATTCTCTATCACACTCACAACCCTCCATCCCAGACAGACACAGACACACAAATTGACAAAGACCCACATGCACACATATATGTTGTGGGATGAATTTGTACTTGCAGAGTTACATTGTAGTTTGCTCAAAAACTGCATGAATTCATGTAAAACTCTGAGCTCAAAAACTGTATGGCTTCATGTAAAACTCTGTTATCTCACTTTTCAGATTAGAATCAATCTAAACATCATGGCATAGACAGAGAACACAGGGGGCTAACACCTTCAACATATTGTCTAGCTAAAATTCACTGTTACAGCTAACCTGAGAATGCAACATTTTTAACAAAAAAAGGTTTTGTGATTTACAGATGAAAGAGGTGAAACTATCATGATATTCGAACAGATGAAAGACCCAACAGACAATCAAGGTATTTTTCAATGTATAATTTCAGTTACATCACACTGTAATTTTTTGCTATAAATTCTGGGTCTCAGAAGTGTGTCCTGCACTACCACCTGATGAAGGAGCGTCGCTCCGAAATCTAGTGTGCTTCCAATTAAACCTGTTGGATGATAACCTGATGTTGTGTGATTTTTAACTTTGTACACCCCTGTCCAACAACAGCATCTTCAAATCACGACTGAGCAAACAGGCTCAATTAACCAGTTCCACACATCACTTTTCATGTAACTACAAAAGAGAACATTTACTGGGTTTGGATGTAATGGATAATAAAAAAAATGGAATGGACCATAAATCTTGAAATCTTATTTTTTAAACTTGTATATGAGAGTATTAACAGAACACTGCAGGGGTCTATATATGTTCCACTTTGTTTATGAAAAAAAGCAGTTATAAAATATCAGATCGGTTGCATAAAGAAAGGTCGTGTGGGCAAGTTTCTAGATCCCTTATTGACCAGTGTGAGGCTACTCCTGGTTTTAAGTGCCCTGCTACCAAATCCTTTCATAATCTTGAGACAGAGCATTGAAACTGCTGCTCAGCAACAGGCCGAAACAATTCTGTCCCTATGGGCCTCTTACAGAGGGATAATAGAAGGCCATTCAGCTCATATTAGCCTGTTGCTACTTGAAAAGGTGGAAATCTAGAATATTGGCACATTTTGCGAACAAGGAGAAAGTGAGGACTGCAGATGCCGGAGATCAGAGCTGAAAAATGTGTTGCTGGAAACGCGCAGCAGGTTAGGCAGCATCCAAGCAGCAGGAGAATCGACGTTTTATGCTTTTCCAGCAACACATTGTTCAGCACATTTTGCCAACAGAATCATTCAAAACAAAGTGATGTGTCGATACAGCTGTATGAGGTGTTACTGAGTGGGCACCGGGAACACATTGTGTTGGCTGTGTTTCTGTAACTGAGAAGGGATGGACCTCCATCAGATACAGTTTACCGGCTGCTCGTAATCCATGGGTTGCTGTCTTATTTAATGTCTCGGGTCTGTTACACAAGGACAGGAGGAGGCCATTCAACCTTTCCAGTCTATTGCAGAGGGCCACAAGGAGCCCATTCAGCCTCTCGAGCCTGTTACAGAGGGGCAGGAACTGTTTCTTTAACTTTCTCTTACGCATAAATATTAGTTTTAAATTAGTTGTGGAATAGGAAAGACCTGATGTAAACATTAAAGTTCTAACTTTGAACGAGGTCAATTTTGAAAGTGTTCGGCGAGCCCTATGAAAGGCTGATTGGAATATCCCATTCACAGGTAAAGGGATGGTTGGAGAATGCAAGGCCATCAAAACTTGGTTTCAGAGAGTCCAGAGCCACCGTGTTCCTATTAGTGAGAGGGGCAAGTCTGGTGCAGGGAGTGCTGGATGGCTAGATATATTGATGATCTGGTCAAGGTAAGGAAGGAGGCATATGTCAGGTAAACAGAACTGTGATCAAGTAATTCCCGAGAGGTGTATAAGGGCAGAAAGTGCATAGTCAATGCGGAAATCTGGCCAGAAAATGTGGACATGAGATGACTTTAGAAATAGGGTTAACGAGGCATTGAAGAAATTCTACAAATCCTTTAATGGCAAAAGATTAACTAGGGAGAGAACAGGGCCCCTTAAAGATCAGTAAGGCTAAAATTGTGTGGAACCACCCGAGATTGGAGGGTTGCAAAACAAAAGTTTTTCCTCAGCATTTAATGAGGAGGAGTTTACAAGAGCGAGAGAATGAATAAATACATAGTGAAACATTGAAAGGTGTCTATATTACAAGGAGGTGTTTGACATTATAAAACACATAAAGGTGAACAAATCCCTGGGACCTTATCATTTGTATCCCAAATGTTTGTGGGAAGCTAGGAAAGAGATTGGTCAGCATTTTGCTGATATATTTGTATCATTGATTTCAACAGGTGAGGTGTCAAAAGACTGGAGGGCTGCCAACATATAGTGTCATTACTTAAAAAGTAAGGAAAAAAAAACAGGTAACTATAGATCAGTGAGCCTGACGTCAATGGTGACTAAATTGTTGGAGGGGATTTTGTTGGAAAAGATGTACATGCATTTGAAAAGACAAGGATTGAAGAGGAATTTGTACATTGGAGATCACGTCTCACTGACTCGGTGCAATCTTTTGAGGAAGTGATGAAGATGATTGATGAAGGCAGGCCAGTGGATGTTGTCTTTATGGAATTCAGTAAGATTATCAAAATGTTCTTCATGGTAGACTGGTTAACAAGGTTAGACTGCCTGGGATCCAGGGAGAACTCGCCATTTAGATCCAAACGTTTCTTGAATATTGGAGACAGGGCGTGACAGTGGACATTTGTTCATTAAACGTGGAGACCTGTGACCGGTGGCGTGCCGCAAAGATCAATAATGGGTCCACTGCATTTTGTCACTTATACAAATCATTTGCATTTGAGTATATGAAGTATGGTCAGTAAGATTGTAGATAATACCAAATTTGGTGGTGTAGTCGACAGTGAAGAATGATCTCTCAGACTATAATGGGACCTTGTTTCGGTGAACTGAGGAGTGGCAGATAGAGTATATTTTAGTTACATGTGAAGTGTTGCATTTTGGCAGACAAATCAAGGCAAGACATATAGTTAGTGCCCTGTCGAAAGCTGCCAATGAAGGAGAACTCCATAGAAATTATCGAATCCCTACCGTTAGGAAAGAGGCTTTTCGGCCCATCGAGGCCAAACCGAACCTCTAAACAGTATCCTATTGGACAAACACCTGCTCTATCCCTCTGAGCCTGCATTTCCCATGGCTAATCCACCTCCTCTACACATCCCTGGGTACGGTGCGCAATTTAGCATGGCCAACCTACCCTTATCTGTATATCTTTTTACAGTCGGAGTAAAACATAGCACCCGGAGGAAATTCAAGCAGACACGGGGAGAATGTACAAACTTCACACAGCGAGTCATTCAAGGTTGGAATTAAACCCAGTTCGCTGCCCTGTGAGGCAGCAAAGGTCGACTAGTGGTGCAGGTTCTCCATTCCTTGAAAGTGCTGTCACAGGTAGACAGCGTAATGAAGAAGGCACTTGGTGATCTTCCCTTTATTGGTGCGTGCTTTGAGTCGAAGCATTTCCATGACATGTTAAATCTGTACAGGACATTGGTTTTGCCACTTTTGTAATATTGCCTTTAATTCTGGTCAGCCTGCTGTCAGAAAGGTATCGTCAAACTTGAAATGGTGAAGAGATTTTAAAAAAATGTTCCAGCTGTTGGAGAGTCAGAGTTGCAGTGAGAGTTTGAATAAACCGGGGCTATTTCCAAGTGTTGAGGCTGAGGGGGCACCTTAAAGCGGTTTATAAAATCATGAGGGGCATAGATAAGGTAAAGAGTCAATGTCTTTTCCCAGGATAGACGAGTCCAAAATTATAAGACAAAGGTTTCAGGTGAGAGGAGAAAGATTTAAAAAGGGACATGAGGGACAACATTTTCACACAGAGACTGCTGTGTCTGTGGATTGAACAGACAAAAGAGGTGGTGGAGGCAGGTACAGTTACACCATTTAAAAGGCATTTGGATGGATATATGCATGGGAAGTGTGTAGAGGGTGATAGGCCAATTGTGGCAAGGGTGACGAGATTAAGTTAGGATATTTGGCGGTATGGATGACCAGACCGAATGATCTTTTTCCTTGCTGTACATCTCTGAGAGTCTATTCACTCTTCAGTGTAGAACACGGGAACAGGATGAGGCTGTTCAGCATCTGAATTTTGCCAATCAGCTTGTTTGCTCAATTACAGACAGTAAAATACAAAAATACATCATTCAGATTTTGATGGTGTTTTTCAGAAACAGGGGAAAGGCCTTTAGTCAAGAAAAAGCTGTAAAGAATGTGAAGAGACCATTCAGTCCCTCACCTCAATTCCTAGGAGCAGCAGGTGAGCACAGAGCTATTGGAGCCTGTTACTCAGGAGCAGGAGGAGGACATGTATTTTCACAAACTTGGGATCAAGAGGCAGTCACTCAACTGCTTGAAACTGGGGCACAGGGACAGGAAACAGTCACTCAACTGTTCGAGACTGGAACCAGTTATTTAACTGTTCAAAACTGGGGCACAGGGATATCTGGAGGCTAGGGAGACCCGAGGATCCTGTTACGCAGGAACAGGAGTAGGTGATGCAGTCCCCAGCAGTATGGGACATTGCGAGAGAGGGGGAGTTTGCTTGGGACAAACAGAAAAATATGATAAGTTGCATTAGTGGTCCATTCAATCTTGCCCCACCATTCACGAAGACCACGGCTGATCTGATGGTGACTCCCTCATTCCATTTTACGGAGACTGTCCTCTCTGCAGCCTCTGCTCCATTTGTTGCTCATGTTGCCGACAGAAATGCTGTAACAACAGTCACCATGACTCATCCAGAGGGATCGGTCTAACCGGATGAGTTAGGATTTGAAGAGTCCAATCACAAGGATTAAAACACAAAATAAAGGCATAGCCAGATGTTTAGTTCTCTCACATTCGCAAACCAACTCACATAACCATCCCATTCATTACATATTCAGGATGGAGCACCGTGTAGATCCGGCTATTGTACTGCTGAATGCAATCCAGCAATGTGCAGAGTGAAACTACGTGAAGCCCACACCAATGCTGGATCGATAATCCTGGGCTAAATGCCCAGCGTGGGGAGCTGTGCAGTCCGCACTGGTTCATTCATATATAAACCCAGGCTGTTGCATTGTTCGGTAACACTGTGTTAGATCGCAGCTCAGTGTGGGGAAACTTGCAGCCAATTTTGGAAGTGACAGGATGTGCAGCTCCCATCCATTTACAGCTCCATATCTCCACTGTTCCTTGACAAGGGGTGCTGCAAATGTGAAAGTCACTGCGAGGAAGAGATGTAAATGGAAACAATTTAAATACCAATAGTACTGATTAAGGCGCGTATCACTGTAGTATTTGAAGATGAAATAATTGAGATAATATCCAATGAGATTTTGAAAATAATGCAAACAAGTAAGAGGGGCTGGTAATGTTATCGTGGTTGCATTATAAGCCTTCAAATAATCAATGGGACTTAGAAGAACAAATATGCAGGGAGACTGGCGAGACTTGCAGGAGCAATAGGGTTGTCATAATAGGTGATTTTAATTATCCCAACATAGACGGGGACTTCCAGAGGGTTAAGAACTTAGATGGAACGTCATTGGTTAAGTGTGTTCAGGAAAGCTTCCACAAGCAGCATGTCGAGGGTCCTACTCGGGAAGGGACAAACTCGACCTACTGTTGGAAAATAGGGATTGATAGGTAAAGTGGGTGAGCAGTTTGGGAAAATTGATCAGAGCTGTATTAATGTTAAAATAGGTATAGTAGGAACAAGATTGGTCCACAGATTCAAGTTCTAAATTGGGGCAAGGCGAATTTTGTTGAAATGAGACAGGGGATTGCAGGGCATGATTGGAGTAGTGTGTTTCCAGGTAAAAGGATCCCGGGCAAGTGGGAGGCCTTCAAAAGTGAGATAGCTCGGTTCGAGGTCTGCATGCCCCTGTGAGGGTGAAGGGAAAGTGAGGCTGGAAGAAAGAACCCTGGATGTCAAGAAATATTGAGGTTCTGACCAGAAAAAAAGGAGGCGTCACTCAAGTACAGGCAGCTGGGACCAAGGGAATCTCTGGAGGTCCACAGAGGTTACGGGAGTTTACTGAAGAAGATAATCAGCAGGGCGAAAGTGGAGTATGAGATAGCCTTGGCTGAGCAGATTAGGATGAATCCAATTTCAGGATAATAAAGAAAAAGAACAACTAGAGAGAGATAGGGCGCCTTAAAATCCAAAATGTGTAAAACCTCAAGAAATGGGTGAGGTCCTCAATTTCCCCTCGGTGTTTATCATGAAGAATGACATGAAGACCTGTGACTTTTGGGAGGTTAGTTGTGATATCTTGGTACAGTCAATATCACAGTAGAGGTGCTGTTGGACATATTAGAATGCACAAAGTCAGATAAATATCTTGGTCCTGACCAGATATATCTAAGAGCACTGCACGAGGCGAGAGAAGATAGTTCAGGGGTAAGGTCCCGGAAGACTGGGCAGTAGCAAATGTAGTGCCCTTATTCAGAAGGGCTGCAAAGAAAAGCCTGGGAAATATAGACCAGTAAGATTCACATCTGTTTCGGAAACCACTTGAGAAGGTTCGGAGATATAAGCTATGTATGCATTTAGAAAGACAGAGTTTGACTTGGAGCAGTCAGCATAGCTGTGTGCGTGGCAGATCATGCCTGACAAATTTTGATAGAGTTTTTTGAGGAAGTGACCAGGAAGGTTGACGAGGGCAGGTGTTGGACATAGTCTATATGGGTTTCAGTAAGGCCTTTGATAAGGTTCCACATGGTAGGCCGCTCTGGAAGGTTAGATCGAATGGACTCCATTGTAAACTGGCAAATTGGCGACACAATTGGCTTAACGTTATGAAGCAAATGGCTATGGTGGAGGTATGCTTGTCGGACTGGAGACCTGTGACTAGTGGGGTGCCTCAGTGGTCGGTCCTGGGCCCATTGCTGTTCGTTATCTATATCAATGATTTGGACCAGACTGCACAACGCAAGGTTAGTACGTTTGTGAGGAACATTATCAGAAATTGCAGCAGTACCCTGATCAGCTGGGGAAGTGTGTTGAGAAATAGCAAATGGAGTTTAATATAGATAAATGTGATGTCTTGTATTTTGGAAAGTCAAATCCAGGAAGGAGTTTAATGAGGAAAGATAGTGCCTTAAGGCGTGTAGTGCAACAAAAGGACGTTAGAGATCAGGTGCACAGTTGTCCGAAATTTGACTCACAGATACACAGGACAGTGAAGAAGGCTGTTGGCACATTGGCCTTCATCAACGCATTGAGAATAGAAGTTGGGACATTGTGTTGTAATTGTACAGGATGTTGGTAAGGCTGCAGTTGGAGTATTGTGTTCAGTTTTGTTCACCTTGCTCTCGAAAGGATATTATTGAAGTAGAAAGAATGTAGAACAAATTTCCAAAGATGTTTCCTGGGCTAAAGGCTCCAAGTTATAGGCAGAGGTTGGACAGGTTAGAACTTATTTGTTGACAGCGTAGGTTCTCAGAGAAGTGTAGCTCTTATAAAATCATGAGAGGCGTGCATGTGGTGAATATTTCAATTTTTTTCTCAAGGTTGGTGAATCGAGTACTAGAGGGCATCAAGTAATGTTTGGAAAGGATAAAAAATATAATAAGAAAACTGAGGGGCAACGTTTTTACACAGAGTGTGGTACGCATATGGACTGAGCTGTCAGTGGAAGTGATTGAGGTGGGTACAACAACAACATTGAAAAGGGATTTGGACAAATACACAGATTGGAAAGGATTAGAGGGATGCAGAACAAGAGCAGGGGAATGGGGTGTGTCTGGATGGACATTTTGGTTGCCATGGACCAGCTGGGCCAAATGGCCAGTCATACTGTCAGTCTCGTGCAATATGACTGTAAATGAGTGTGTTTTGGAGTGGATGGGGGGGGGGGGGGTGTGAAACTGAGATAAAATGTCATGGAGGGATATGTTCACAGTTTTCAGAATGAAGACATTTCGACAGTATCATGTAACATAGGTCAGTATTTCGAAGAATTATGAGTGAAAGGGATATTGCTGTGAGTTCAGGCGATGGAGAGTTTTGGATGAGCGTTTGTTCTGCAGCTTTGTAACTGGGAATGAGGACAGCAGAGTCTTCGCCTCACTGGGCTGAATCTAACAAAAATCTGTCACAGTGACATTTTCATTAAATGTGACAGGGAGGTTGTCTGCAAGAGTCCGAGCTTGTTTCCTGGTGCAATCTTACCAAACTCATCTCATTAACTACCCACCCCACTCCATAGTGCCCCTCTCATACAATGACAGACCAATTCTGCCACCCATCATGACTGAAGGTACTCACAGTCGCCCGGATGCCCCTGGATATTTTGTAATCCCTGACACTGGTGCCATCTTTAAAAGGCCAATAGGCACACGGTTGTGCTTTCTCAGTTTGGAGCTGCCCTGCACATTTTCCCCAAGCATGGCAGCGAAGGGGAAATTACACCACGGTTTGTCGACAACAGCACGGAGGCCCTGGTGGATGGGTTGGACAAAAGGGGACCATTCTCTTCCCAGAAGGGGCCACACTACCAGACCCACCGAGCATGGTCAGCTCTTACCACCCAGCTCAGTGCAGTATCTGCGGTCTGAAGAAAGGTCCAGCAATACAGAACAAGCATCAATAAGCTTCCCCGCTCTGTCGGGATAAGGGTCACCGTATTCTCTCTGCTCCCTCACACTCACTCTATATCTGTTATAGCACCGACCCCCGAACAAGGCTCATGCTCCACCACTCTCACAAATGCATGCAGCACCTTCCCTCTCTTTCTCTATTGCCTTTCTAATGCCCCCCCCCCCCCCAACATAGTTATAGAATATTCTGGGGAATGCCAATTATGGAATGTTCCAGGTATTGTTCCAACTTATTCCCAGTTTCAGGAAAATGGCTGTGCCCCAGTGTGTAACACGTAAGAGGATGGACGTTTATCAAATCACAAACAATTAAAATCCATCATGAGGCCATTCAGTATTTCAAATATGCTCCAACATTCAATACGTTTTAGGGTGATCTGATGGTTTTCTCAGCTCCATGTTACAAGAACTTTCAGTCATTCAACCTCCAGGTTCCTGTTACCGAGCAGACGATTCTCAGATACTTCATACCCCGGGTTTCTTCTAGCATGTGTTCAGAAGGCATTTCCCATGGGGACGGATTCTCCTTACAATATATTTCATCTGATTTATAAATTCATGCAACAGTCAGCATGCTTTCCACAGACCATTCAAAAACAAATGCAGTTATTTTATGGTTATCGGTACCCAATCACAGTTAGTCATTCTGGTTATTTCACTTGTCTCACCTTATTGTATTCAGCCAAAGACAGCTTCCAAACACTTGTCTCATTATAAAATACAGTTTCGAGCAGAGAACATTTTTGTCTCAAATACACCTTTTTCCTTGTCATTAAAATTTCTCTTGCCCTTTTTCTGCGACTGATTCTGTGTGTAGCAGTTACACCGTCTCCCACTCAGTTGGCTGGATGGCTGTTTTGTGATGCAGAGAGAGGCCACCAGCGTAAGTTCAATTCCCCACACTGACAGAGGTTACCATGAAGGGATGCTCTCTCAACCTCACCCCATCACCCGTGTGGTGACCTTCAACGTAAACCACCACGAATGGTCTCTCTAATGTGATCTATTTGGGACTCTAATCTATCAATGTTAGCATTTTAATTTTTTAGCGAATTTTTTTATTGAAAAAGATATTTTTATTATTATATTAAACCAATAACAAAACAACTCCAATAACTGAACAAAATTACACCCATGTGCATGTATATACAAAATAAGTTAAAGTCTCTAAACGGACAGATGAAAAACAATAAATAACAAATTAAAAAATACAGCTCAGCATAACAAAGTGATAGTTCTCGATCTTCGAGAGCATTAACTGATACACATTCATACGTTCATAATTCCTAAAATGCGATTCATTAGACAATATCGTCATGGCTATATAAAAGCCCTTTTTAGAGTGGCAGATAAGCCTGTATTGCGGTAATCCAAAAAAGGTTGCCATACCTTATATAAATCTTTGCTTCTCGGTGCACCATACTGGTGAGAAAGTCCAAAGGGATATTCTCCATGAAGAGTTTACAACCACTCAACAGACCCGGGGGGGTTTCAGACATCCAACACAACAGAATATTTTTCCTAGCACAGGAAGTCTGGGGGAGATACTAAAGGAGCATTGTGCATCAGTATTTACTGTGGAAAATGATATGGAAGATATAAAATGTAGGGAAATAGATGGTGACACCTTGTAAAATGACGATATTACAGAGGAGGAGTGCTGGATGTCTTGAAACGGGTAAAGGTGGATAACTCCCTAGGACCTGATCAGGTGTACCTCGAACTCTGTGGGAAGCTAGAGAAGTGATTGCTGGGCCTCTTGCTGAGATATTTGTAATATGGATAGTCACAGGTGAGATGCCGGAAGACTGGAGCTGTGCCATTGTATAAGAAGTGTATTAAAGATAAGCCAGGGAACGATAGACCAGTGAGTCTGAATGTGATGGGCAAGTTGTTGGAGGGAATCGTGAGGGACAGGATGTGCATGCATTTGGAAAGGCAAGAACTGATTAGGGATAGTCAACATGTGCATGAGAAATCATGTCTCACAAACTTGATTTAGTTTTTTGAGGAAGTAACAAAGTGGATTGATGAGGGCATACGGGTAGATGTGATCGATATGGACTTCAGTAAGGGTTTTGATGAGGTTCCCCATGGGAGACTGAATGGCATGGTTAGATCGCATGGAATATATGGAGAACTAGCCATTTGGATAAAGAACTGGCTCAAAGGTAGAAGACAGAGGGTGGTGGTGGAGGCTTGCTTTTCAGACTGGAGGCCTGTGACAAGTGCAGTGCCACAAGGATCGGTGCTGGATTCACTACTTTTTGTCATTGACATAAATGATTTGGATGCAAGCATAAGAGGTACAATTAGTATGTTTGCAGATGACACCAAAATTGGAGGTGTAGTGGAGAGCGAAGGGGGTCACCTCAGATTGACCAAATGGCCAATGGGCTGAGAAGTAGCAGATGGAGTTTAATTCAGATAAATGCTGCATTTTGGGAAAGAATATCTTAGCAGGACTTATACACTTAATGGTAAGGTCGCAGGGAGTGTTACTGAACAAAGAGAACTTGGAGTGCAGGTTCATAGCTCCTTGAAAGGGGAGTTGCAGATAGATAGGATAGTGATGAAGGCGTTTCCTTTATTGGTCAGAGTATAGAGTACAGGAGTTGTAAGATCATGTTGCGGCTGTACAGGACACTAGTTAGGCCAGTGTTGGAATATTGCTTGCAATTCTGGTCTCTTTCCTATTGGAAAGATGTTGTGAAACTTGAAAGGGTTCAGAAGAGATTTACAAGGATGTTGCCAGGGTTAGAGGAATTGAGCTTTAGGGAGAGGCTGAACAGGCTGTTTTCCCTGAAGCATCGGAGGCTGAGTGCTGACATTATAGAGTTTTACAAAATTATGAGGGGCATGGATAGGGTAAATAGGTCAAGTCTTTTCCTGGGGTCGGGGAGTCAGAACGAGAGGGTATAGGTTTAGGGTGAGAGGGGAAATATATAATAGAGAACTACGGGAAAACTATTTCAAACAGAGAATGGTACGCGTATGGAATGAACTGCCAGGTGATGTCGGGGAGGCTGGTACAAGTGCAACGTTTAAGAAGCATTTGGATGGGTGAATGAATAAGAAGGGTTTGGAAGGATATGGGCCGCGCAGGAAAAGGGAAACCGGGTCCATCTCCAATTCGGTCCCCAAGACCCACTCTGCCACACCTAATGCAGTGCTCCAATATATACGAAGCCTGCAGCAGGACCACATGCAATGAGTAAGAGTGCCTGTAGTCATTCGGCATTTAGGACACCCTGAAGATAATCCCACTTTGAATTTTGAGAGAAAATCTGGGGTCAGATAGACCCTGTGAAGAATTTTCAACTGCATGGAATGGGTCCTATTTCAGATCAAAATCTTCAGAGCATTTTCACAAATATCCTCACATGTCTCCGAAGAAATCTAAACCCCCAACTCTCTCGCACGGACGTCACGAAGCTGCACAGTCTTGCCTGCGGGGACACTCTCCAACAAATGGTAAAGGGTACTGACAGAGAGTGTATTCTCTACAATAATCACCTGCTTCTCTGTATTGGATATATAAGTGTCTTTTAAAATTGTGTTTTTTAATCAAATCTCTAATCTGGAAAAGAAAAACAGAAGTCTCTACTAGGTAGTCCATATTTACGAGTTATTTGATCAAAAGTTATCATTGTTTCTCCTTCAAGTAACACGTGGTGGCTCGGTGGTTTGCACTGCTTACTTACCGCACCAGGGTCACAGGTTTGGTTCCAGCCTTGGGTGACTGGCTGTGTGGAGTTAGTATATTCTCAGCTGTGTCTGCGTAGGTTTCCTCCCACAGTCACAAACATGTGCATGTTAGATGACTTGGCCATTGCTCAATCGCTCATAGTGTTCCAGGATCTGTAAGTTGGGGCATTAATCAGAGTAAATATAAGATGGTAGGAGAATGAGTGTGGGTGGGTTACACTTCAGAAGATCGAAGTGGACTTGCTGGACCCAAGGAACTGCTTCCACACTGTAGGGATACTACTAATTCTAAATCACCCAAACAAGGTATCCCCCTCGCTGCCCACAGTTTAAACCTGGAATCCACTATCCCCGGTATACCAATTATAGGGTTAAGAAACATGGTTTGGGCTGTATTGCCTCGATTTGATGCATTCTCCTTCAAGTTTTAACAGTATTGATAATCATTATTTTATGACAATATTCTAGAAATGTTGACATTTTATCTAAGAAGAACAGAATAATAAGGGCTCACTTTGTCTGAGAGGGCTCAATGTCTAGCCATATTGATGCCGAGACCTCAGCGGCCCAGGCACTAACATACGATGAAAAAAACTTAATTGATTGCTTTTAATCGTGGAGATCTACTCCCCACAATCTGTGGGGCAGTTGCAATTTCGTTAGCTAGATAAAGAATCGTTTATGGTGCCAAACAAAAGAGCTAAACCAGCCATTATGTTTCCGAAATATCTGTCTGGAAAACATCATAGAAAGCATTTGAACTGGGTGTAGGAAATGAGGAAGGACATTCATTTTAATAACAGCTATCTGACCGAGCCAGGATATTGGAAATACCTCCCATCTTTGAAGGTCTTGTTTAATTTTGTCAAACAAATGGGCACAGTTCACGGTAAATAAATGATCAAAAACAAATGTAATGAATATACTGAAATAGGGAAACCACCCCCGTGACCATTTAAAAGGAAACCAAGATTTGCCCTCAGTATCAGGTATTTCCCTAAGACCTCCCATAGACATGGCCTCCAACTTTGTAAAATTAATCTTATCGCCCGGAAAGGCAACAAGCGAATCAATGCATTGCATCACATGAACTACTGAAATTGCGGGATTTGACAAGAACATAAGACCCTCATCTGCATACAATGTAACCTTTCGAGACTTCGATCCCACCTCTGGAGCAGATGTGTTGGCATACCTAAGGATGGCCTCCGCCAGTGGCTCAATCCCCAACGTAACCAAGAATGGCGAAAGGTGTCAACCTTTTTGGCTGCCTGGAGAAATATTAATATTACTGGTTGGCACACCATTAGTAAAAACTGCAGCCAGAGGATCACGGTAAAGGACCCGCACCCACTTGATAAAAACTTTGCTTATACCAAACCATTCTAATGTACAGAAGAGATCCGGCCACACAACCCAAATGCCTTCTCTCATCTAAAGAGATCAATAATCCCTGGACAGATTGTTGTTGACACTCTTGGATCATATTGAGTACATTCTCCACATTATAGGAAGATCTGCGGCCCTTTATAAAGCATGTTTGGTCCTCTTTGGTAACGGAAGGCAGCAAAGTTTCCACCATAATGCACGGATCTCAGGCAGGATTTTGAGACCAACATTTAAAAGTGAGATTGGCATGTAAGAAACACAATCCTCCAGGGTCTTCCTTTCTTCAGCATCAGAGAGATATGAGCCTCTATTAAGGATGGAGGGAGGGATTTGTGACTGTGTGAGTGACGGAACAGGTTAAACATCAGCCCTGACAATAGGTTTATAAATTATTTATAAAATTCACTGGGAAATCCGTCAGGAACGTGCGCCTGTACATTCTGAAGCTGCTTCACACCCTCCTGCGCTGAAAATGAAGCATTAAGGCACAATATCTATTCAGGGGTTAGTCCTGGAAGACCCAGATTCTTGAAAAATGACTCCATCTTAATCCATCTATCCTCAAAATGTTCAGTCTGAAATAATTCGGTGAAAAATCTCGGACAGGAGACATTAATCTTTATGGAATTAAAGGTAAGGATCCCAATACCTTCCCTAATTGAGGTAATGGCTTAAGAGGGGCGATCGTTTTCCTGCCAAGATAGAATAAATACCTGCCTGGCTTATCACTATGTTCAAACAGCCTTTGTTTTGCAAAAGTAAGTTCCTTCTTGGCTGTCTGGAGGTTCACTGTCGACCGAAGTGTCGTAATCCTCTGCAGCTTAGCCACTGAGGGACAATCACAGTATGCACTCTCGGCTGCCCTCAGCTCTGCCTCAAACCGGCGTTCCTGCTCCCCCTTCTCCTACATCATAAGGAATAATTATTCCCTTGACATAAGCTTGAGCAATTTCCCATAGAGTGGATGAGTTACTGGTTGAATCTGAATTAATGGCTAAGAAAGAGCAGAAATTATTATAGTGGTCAGCACAGTGGCGCAATGGTTAGCACTACTGCCTCACAGTGTTAGAGACCTGGGTTCAATTCCTGTCTCAGGTGACTGTCTGTGTGGAGTTCACACATTCGCCCTGTGTCTGCGGTGGTTTCCGCCCACAGTCCAAAAATGTGCAGGTTAGGTAAATTGCCTGTAGTGTTAGGTAAAGGGGTAAATGTCAGGGGGTGTATTGGTGTGAACTTTTTGGGCCGAAGGGCCTGTTTCTACAGTGTAAGTAATGTAATCGAACTACTCAATTAAGCAACTATTCTTAACTAGTGTCTCGAATCTATTATATTGCCCTTAAGCTTAATCAATAATCAATAATCGATAAGTATACTGCTTCATGGTCAGAAATGGTAATATTCCCAATTTTTCAGGATGCCACCGAATCTAAGATTGTTGCAGGGATGGGGAAGATATCAACCCTCGCGTGGCATTTATGCTGGTTAAAGAAGAAAATAAAATCCCTACTTGTGATGTGGATCTGCCACCAGACATCCACAAGCTCTCGTTCTGCACACATATCCACTAATTGCTTACATTATAACGAGGGTATTGGGGCAGTTTATGACATTCTGTCCACCGTGGGGTCCATAAGATCTTTGAAAACTTCTCCAATAATGTGCCACGATGCAAGATAACTGAACTTGGAAAGTGCATCTCCCAGGAATTTGCGAGGGTACGCTGGGAGTGGCGGGGGGGGGGCAGTACACATTTAAAATACTATGTTCTTTACTATAGTTCAAGGCTTTGGGTATTATGAGCCTCCTGTGAGTGTCAAACACAATCTAGTAGGTTCAATGGAAGATTCTTTTTATCCATTATGGCTTCTCCCCTGCTCGTAATATTAAAAGAGGAGAAATAAACCAGATCAAGCCCGACCAGCTGTAATGTCAAATGTTCCTTGTCATCAAGGTGCATCTCCTGTAATAGGACAACATACACCCTCTCTTTTTAAGACTAACAAGTATTTGTTCCTATTTTCTGGCCAATGGCTTGCCTTAAAGCTCCAGGTAGACCATTTAAGCACATCATTACTCAGAACACATTGTAGCAACATTTGAACTCGAAAGAGGAAGAACTCGAATTACTGATCATTAATAAACAAAGTCTCATAGAGCTTAAAAACTACACAAACTAAAGCTACTGCAACTGCCAACTCTCAAAACTTTCCAAAACTGAGCATTTTAAGTAAATGGCTGGGATGGAGTGGGTGAGGGAACCACTTTGCCCGTGCAGTGATGCAGAGCCCAACAAAGCAGACCTTCCAGATCGCCACCATCTTGGATTTCCTCTTAACATTTTATCGATTTTATCATTTCATTTTGCATTATATTCCTGGATATGCTGGAGCAGTGTAATTTTTTTTTACCACTGTCAGCATTTCCCCAACACTGCACATTCCTGCCATTCCCCGAAAATTCTTGACTCCGTTATTCTTTATGAACTTCTGTCTGTGCCTCAAACATATTCAATATCTCTGCCTCCAATGCTCTGCGGGGAAGTGAGTTCCAAATACTCTCACCACTGAGAAAATAAAAATTAACCTCATCTGTGTGTGAGATTATTTTTGTCTCCTTACTTGAGAAAGAATATAATTAAATTGGAAGCATTTCGGAGATGTTTCACTTCATGTATTCCAGGAATGATGGACTTATATTATGGAGGCTTTAACAGGTTACTCTTGGAATGAGGGGTGATCTTATTGAAACACACAAAACCTCGAGGAGAGTGGATCAGATAGATATCCACTGGGTGTTTGTATCGTCCAAATCTCTTGTTGTTTTCATAGAATCTCTACAGTGTGGAAGCAGGACATTCCGTCCATCAAGTCCACATTGACCCTCGGAACAGTAGCCACCCCGGATCGGCCCCCCACTCTATCCATGTAACCCTGCATTTCCCATGACTAACCTATCTAACCTACACATCCCTGGGCACTGTGGGCAATTTAGCATGGCTAATCCACTCTAAGCTGCATATCTATGGACGATGGGAGGAAATCCACATAGACATGGGGAGAATGTTCAAAATCCACATAGAGGGTTGCCCGAGGTTGGAACTGAATGCAGCTACTTGGTGACGGGAGGTATCAGTGCTAACCACAGATTCACCATGCGCATCCGTTAGTTCTATTAGTTACTTGTGGCTAACTAAAGAAATCTGCCTGACTTGTTCCTGTCACTGAACCTGACTCAGTCTGAGAACTTTATCATCGGCCATATCACCAACCTGGTTACATTTAAAATTTGGTGTCAGTAGTGGTGGAATGGGACGAGAAAAGGAAACGGTGACACCCTCCAACATCCGTCAGTGCAGGAATTAGGATAAATCCACAAAGTGGGATTTCAGTCAAGTGGGAATTCTCTTTCCCGGAAGTTTTGTGTGGCTGGACCTTTATATTATATCGAAGCTGGCTATGACTGATTTTCCATGAGCAGGTGAATCAGGGATAATGGTGCACGGAGAGAATAGTGCAGCTGGGATCACAATGAGATGAGCCATGACCTTAGTTACTGGTGGAGTAGTGTCAAAGGGCCGAATGGCCCACTTGTGTCCCTCAGCCCTATGTTCTGCTGTTCTATTCAGCCCTCGGATCTGCTAAACAGGGGCAGATCGAGGCCAGTCCGATTGTTAGGTGTAGTTTTGGAAATGTACTTGGAAAACCCCCACCCCCACCCCCAGTCCCTGTTTCCAGGCTTCCCCTCTCTGTAACTTCTGCTCCAGATGTGGGTCATGTTGCAGACCCAGATACGCTGTGAATACAGCCACATACCCCACCCAGGGTTAAAACAACAAATCCTCTGCGCTCCCTGAAGGCAACATTGTACAACATGATTTCCATGAAAATAACCCGTTACTTTCCAAAAGCATAACATGTGAAATTAATAAATCGGAACAGGAGTAGGTAAATAGGCCCCTCAAGCTAGTCCTGTCATTTCATAAGAACATGGCTGATCTACTCCAGGGCTCAACTCCACTCTCTTGCCAACTCCTTGTATCCCTCCATACCTCTCTGGGTTAGGGAATGCCAGACATTCCCTACCTTCGGAGAGAAGCCATGACTCTGCATCTCAGATTGAAATCGATGTTCCTTATTCGGTATCTATATCCTCGAGTTCGACACTTTGTACAAGAATGGAAACAACTTCTCAACATCTACCTTCTCCAACCCCTTCTGTGTCTTGTCGGTTTCAGCATTATCACTCCTCATTCATTTAAACCCCAATGAATTATCGCCTCACCATCTTAGAGATTCTCAATAACACAATCCTTTCTTCCCAGGAAACCGCCTAATGTACCAACCCAGTTTCTTGCTGCATCAGCATGCTGACTTTATGTTTCATACACAAGAAGACTCCAATGCCTTTACTGTTCCTTTTCTGGAAGTCCTCTCCATTAAGTAACAGAATGCCTTTTGATCCTCAGTGTCATCCTCAAACTCGGATGTGTATTGCACTCAGCTCCCTCCTTCAGGCTGTCAGCATAGATTGCAAATAACTGATGCCATCAGACTGATATTTGTGGTACTCCAGCAGATAAACCTTTACCATAAAGATCCATTAATCCTGACTCTCCTATTTCTGCGTTTACCAATCATCATCCCATGTTAATACTGTATCCGACGTCCTGGAGCTTCTGTTTTGTGTAAGAACTTTTGTTTTGTAATACTTTGTGGAAAATTTCTGGAAAGCCTCGTATCCACCAGATCCCCTTTATTAAGTCTGCTGTTACATTTTCAGGCATCTCCAGAAATACTTTGCATGATTTTACAGGGCAAAATATCATTTCCCTTTCACAAACCCACTCTGAGTCTGCGTGAAGCTTTTCTAAATGTCCATGCTTGCCTGGTTTTCCAAACTATACTAGTCCCAACTGGTTTCATTAGGTCCATGTGCCTCTAAATGTTTCCCATTCATATGTTTGTCCAAATGAGTTTTAAATGTTGTAGTTGTCCTTGCATCTCCCACTCTTCCTCTGGAAGCTCATTCCATTCCCACACCGCCTTCTGTGTAAAAAAGCTGCCCATTAGTCCCTTTTAAATCTACGATCTTTCACCTTAAACCTATTCCCTCTATGTTTGGATTCCCCCACCCTTTGGAAAAGACCTTGGCTATTCACCCTATCCATACCTCTCACGATTTTATAAGTTTCTATAATGTCACTCCTCAACATTCTACACTCCATCTGATGCTAACTTCAGGAACAAGGGTTTAAAGATAAGCACTGCAAAATTAAAACAATATTAAAAATGACAGGTAACCGACACAGCCCAAACGTCATACTGTGATTTGTTTTTCTCCATATTACAATACTAAGGCAGCATGAAACGCTTACTAGTGCCAGTAAGAAGTAAAGCACCTGAATTCCTTTATCTAAAGGGGGTGATGATGACGACAATGAAAACGTATCTGTGGCCAGATCGATATAATACCACATGGTCAACACTCTCCCTCCTGGCCTCCGTATGACTTTGTGTGGTTGTGTCTTTTTTATCTTGCATTCAATAGAGACAAACCCTTTCCCCCATCCACACCTTAAATTCGACCCATTACACAGAATATTTTCGTTCATCACTGCTAAAAGCCCGTTTGTCTTTTGCCACACCCTCTTTTCCCTGCCACCCATCCTCCATATCTGGCAAGTGATTAAAAGACCATTTTGCAATTGTATTCAGGTTTTAAGAATTGTCACACTGGACTGGAAACGCTAACTCTGTTTCTCTATTTCGGCAGATGTTGACAGACCTGCTGAGTTTCGCCAGAAATGAATAGGCACAGAACAATTTTTCAATTAAATAAATAATTATGGATACTGGAAATAAAAATAAAAAAAACCTTTATAGAAGTTCAGTGGACCTGAAAGTTTAGCTCTGCATTCACTCCAGAAATTTCTGCAACACCTTTAGCGATGTCTTCAGCAATTTCTGTTTATGAACAGTTTCCAACGACATATTGTCAAAGATGCCCAAATATCCTGTCCAACACGGAGCGCCGTACACTGGGAACTGAACAGTAATGCATGGTGACAAGTTCTTTGACTCTGAAACTGCATAAGGCTGGCATCACTGATACTGCAGAGCTCTGATTCATGGCCAGGGGAAAAAAAAACAGAAGGAAACACATTAACTTCAAATACAGAAGATGGCATTACTGAAAGGAAAAGATTCAGATTAGTACCTTAAATGGATATTGTTTATGTAACAAATTGGAGGTGAAACACCAAGGAAAGACTTGTAGCAGAATGAGAATATGAAAATGGAAGTATTTCCGCATCAGAAACCAGAGTATGTCACTGAATACAGGGCTGATGAATGAATGGGTCTCGGTGTGAACTGAGAGGAGGTGGGGTGGCAGTCAGTAGAATTGAATTGTAGATATTGCAGCTAATACTGGGTTATCATCTGATGTTGTAGATTTCAATGACAATCTGTAACTTTTGCCCCAGGATAGTCCATCCATCTACCATTTCCATTAAGCCGATCCATGGGTCAGTGACGAGTGTGGGTGAACATGGTCGGGTCGGAATCACGTGCACCTACACCTATGACAATCCATTAAAGCTACCGCACTTGACTGGTTACACTACGAACAGCAGGACTAACATCTGATACAGAGAGAGAAATGATCCCAAGACTAACAAATCAGATATAAGCGCTCTCGTCCTGTCCAATCCATATATAAAAGTCGATGGACCATGAAACAACCTGCTGGAGGAGAGGACTCCACAAATATCCCCATCCTAAATAATGGAACAGCCCTATGCATCCATGTAAAAGATGCATTATCTGCACCATCCTCAGCCAGTAGTATTGAGTCGATTACCCACCTCACCCTCACTATGATACCCTCAGAATTACAGATGCCCGTCTTCAACCAATTCAATTCACTGCACGTGACATGAAGCAACAGCTGGACACTGTAGACACGACAAAGGCATTTGGCCCTGACACCATTCCTGCAATAGGACTGAGGATCTTTGCTACAAAACAAGCCGTGTACCTGAGGAAACGGTTTCATTCCAGCTCCAACTCTGACAACTCCCTGGCAATGTGGGTAATTAGTAACTGCAGTCCTCACTTTCTCCTAATGTGTGTAATTACTCAACGATGCCCCATCCCCTAAGAAGGGAATAATTACAATAGGACCAATTACCACGCTCTCAGTCCCATCACGATAGTCAAATTGGTTGGGGTTATTTTTGATACAGCTGTCACACAGCTCAGAAATAATCGGTTCAGTGTGATTTCCGATAGGCCCCATTGTGGAGATGGTGCTGTTGTGGAATTGTCATTGGATTGCTAATCCAGACCAGGATAATTCTCTGGCAACTGGTGCAAGTTAAAAACATTTAATAAAATATCGAGATCTAATACCTGGTGTCAGTAATACTGATCGTGTATTCAGTGTCGATGATAGATGTTGATCTCCTTCCCCTGTGTACTTTCAGGAAGTGAATTCCCCGTGCTTTCCTGTCTGGCCTAAAAGTGACTCCAGACATACAGACATGTGATATGCTCTTCAATGGTCTCTGAAACGGTCAAGCAAGGCAAAATTGTATCAATTTGCTACGAGATCTTAACGGATAAACCCGGAGAGAACAGCCGGCACCAGCTGTTATCAGAAAAGGGAACGGGAAACACAATCCTGTCGACCCTGCAGAGAATCCTTCCCAACAGTTGAGAGCTTGTGACAACATTTACAGAGCTTTCCCACACACTGCACAGTAGCATCGGGAAAGGAATACGTCGTACAACTCATTGAGCTTCCCTATTCTAGTTAATGGCCGAACATCTCCTCAATGCAGTTTTCCTCATACAATATACATATCCCTTAATATGTTTAAACATTGTGAAACATAAAATGAGAACTGCTGTAGTCCATTCAGCCCATCAGTTTTGCGCCTCCATTCTATGTACAGGCAGTTCACTGATAATGCGTGTTGATTAAATACATTTCGGTTGCAATGCAATTCATGAACCTTTTTCTATGAAGTGAACTGTCGTTCACTGTGACGCGATTCCTTGTCGGGCACCAGCTGAACAGCAAATCCTGCCTCAGAAACCCTCTGTCTACAAAAGGTACAATCAATGTGTTCAGCAAAAACAGGAATGCAATCGGCTCTGCAGGCCTTGAAACTGAGCCTGAAAGTGGGAATTGTAGTCTATATTTAGAAAGCACTTTATTTCAAACTGTGAGGATCATCTTGGAGAGAACTGGAATTCTCCATCGGCATCACATGGTCAGTCAGCCCCCGCACGCTTTCTGGTGAAGATTGTGGTGAAAGGTACGTGCACCAGTGAGTGACTGTAGTGTGAAAGCACTGTTCCATTACAACATGTGACTTCAAGATTTATTCAGATTGTCCTATTGTGTGTTAGATCAAATTTATTTTTTGGTTTTTACTGATATTTTTGGGGGTTCGCCACTTACCCTCTTTTTCCCATCGACCCCATTATTAATATTGCCCGATTTTGTACACCACAGTGTTGCACAGGAACACAGTTATTGCGTTAATGGAGAACAACCTGGACTGATAGCTGATTTTCTATTTTCACACCAAACTCCTGCTCGCTCCCCATCCCTTTAGTTTCCAGATATCCTAATTTATATTCAGCCCCTTGACTTCCACAACCTGATCTGGGAGAGAGTACCCCTGGTTCGCCAGTCTCCGAGTGCAGACATTTATTCTCATCTCAATGCAAAGTGGCATGTCTGCACTTAATATTGTGGCCCCTTGTTTTAGACGTCCCAGCCAGGGGAATGACCATCCTGCTTCTAATCTGTCTCGCCCTGTCAGAGTGTTATATATTTCACTGAGATTTCCACTCATTTTCCTAAACCCCATTGAATACAGATCCAGTTGCCCCAAACTCTGCTCCCACAACAAGTCTGTCAACCCAGAGATCAGTCTCGTCATCCTTTGCTGCTCTCCCTCAATGTCAGGTTTGTCATCTGTTAGGAAAAGTGACCAAAACTGCACACAATACTGCACAATGTTCGAGATGGGTCTCCCCAAGGCCCTGGACAGCTGCAGTAAGATACATTTACTCCTGTACTCCGTGAAATGAAGGTGAATACAGCATTTATCTTCCTTCCTGCTTTCTGCTCCTGCAATATTGCTTAAAGTGATTGGTGTACGGGGAGATCCAGATTCCTTTCAAAGTTACAGTTCCCCACGTGCTGGGCCTACATACAATGGTCAGCGTGCCAATGCCATTCCCAGTATTGAGTTCCGGCTTCAGAACTCACTGCCACACATGGACTCGGAGGGCTACGCAGAAATAAACAAAAATGCAGCTTAAGTTCATTTATAGTGCAACATTTTTCAACCACTCCTTTTTCAAATGAGAGGCTGCCAGTCCATTGTTCCCATTAAAGTACACAACATCTCATCTCCCCCATCACTCTCCACCTGCTACATATTTGCCCAGTCACTCCACTTGTCTCAATCGCCTTGGAACTTTTTTACATCCTCCTCATCCACTCACAGGCTGACATCGTTAGTGCTGTCAGCAGACTTGGGAATATTGCATTTGCGCCACTCACTCAAAGATATGATTTGTATTGGAAATAGCTGGAGCCCAAGACACGATCCTTACAATATCCTCCAAGCCTTCCATTTAAAAATAAAACATTGTTTTATTCCTAATCATTGTTTCCTGCCAGCTCTCCCATTCTAAATTTATGACCCTCTATTAGCCCGAGTCCCATAGGATTCGAATTTGCACAATAGACTTGGGGCTTTATCAAAAATCTTTCTGTTAATCCACTCGCATAGCATTGATACCTCCTACATAATTTTACAAAAAGCCACTTTCTCAAATATGATTCGCATTTCATAAATCTCTGTTGACTTTGTCTATGCCCATTAATTTCAGTCCAATACTTTCTCTAAACTGTTTAGTTGCTATTTTCATTCTATTCCCTTTTTATCCCAAGACTAAAGTTCCCTAGTATTGCGAGGAATTTTTCTTTTTTGTTTTGTTTCTTCTGTGCAGGCATAACTAAAGTACTTGCTCCATAGTTCTGCTATTTCCCGGTCCTCAATTATCTGGTATCAGACTGTCAGAAATCTGCAACTTTTTTCTCTTAATTTTGTCATTGACATATTTCCAGAAAATATTACAAGTTCTCTCTTATCAACTTTTTTAAGATAATCTTCAGAAACCCATCAATTCCTACCTTAAGCTACTCAATGATTGACCTTCCACAGCCATACAATCACAGAAGCACATACTCTGTAATACCAGTAATACAGCACAGTCTACATTCGGCCCACTTTCCGACACAAGACCTTAGCCGTGAATCTTAAAGCATTTGAAGTGCACAACCATGTCATTTCTAATGGTTTGAGGTGAGCATGGCAACTCCACTCTCAAGAAATGCATTCCAGAACTTAACATGCTCTGGTTGAAAAACAATTCTCAAATCTTCACTAAACCGCAAATCCTTTACTTTTAAAGTGTGGCCCTTTGAGTAACAGCAACAGCTGCTGTCTATCCACCCTGTCCATGTACCTCGTAATCCTATCCTTCTGAATCACAGACCTCGCATCCTTCTCTCCTCCAACCTAAACAACCTGAGGTTATCCAGCCTCTCTCCATAGCTGATATGCTCCATCCCAGGGAACATCTCTGCACCCCCTCCACGACAATCACATCCTTCCTGTAATGTTGTTCCCAGACCTACATACTGTATTCCATCTTGCCCACACCAAAGTTTCGCATAATTCTTATAATCTATGCCTCGATTAATAAAGGCTATATTTCCATTCTCCTATCCTTTCCAGACTGTGTATTAACCTGTGCAGTCACATTCAGCGATGTCTGGAGAAGCACCCTCTGAGCTTCCTAGTGTTCTGTCATTCATTGAGTCCTCCCCTGTCTGGTTCTTTCTTCCAAAGTGCATCACCTCATAGTTATCAGGGTTACATTCCATCTGCCATTGATCCACCCATCTGACCATTCCATCAGTATCTACCTGTAACATAAGGCCTTCCTCCTCACTGCCAACCACCCGGCCAATCTTTGTATCAAATACAAACTTATTTATTACACACCCCACCCCTCGTCCATATTCACAGCTGCATCATTTATGAATACCAGAAATAAAGAGGATAAAAATCTGTCAACATCAGTTACATCACGTGGCTGTGCACGTTGATGAAGAAGCAGCGTTTCGAAAGCTAGTGCTGCCGAATAAACCTGTTAGACTATGGTCTGGTGTTATGCTATTTTTAGATTTGTCCACCGCAGCCCAACACTAGCACCTCCGAATGACAAATAATAAGGGACCCAGCACTGATGCACGTGATAAAGCATTGGACACTCTCCTCCAGTCACACAAACAGTCTTCTACCACTCCCCTCTTTCTCCTACTACTATAGTTGATTTAGATGCAACTTGGCAAGTCACTAATGAGTCCTACGTGTTCACTGGTTATTCTGTTGCGCTTGACACACGTGTAGGTTATCTGGGGATTCTCTGGAATCTTGTCCATAAGTCCATAATACCATGAGACATAGGAGCGGAAGTAAGGCAATTCGGCCCATCAAGTCCACTCCGCCATTCAATCATGGCTGATGGGCATTTCAACTCCACTTACCCGCATCCTCGCTGCAGCCCTTAATTCCTTTGACATCAAGAATTTATCAAATTCTGCCTTGAAGACATTTAGCGTCCCAGCCTCCACTGCACTCTGCAGCAATGAATTCCACAGACCCACCACTCTCTGGCTGAAGAAATGTCTCCGCATTTCTGTTCTGAATTTAACCCCCGCTAATCCTAGTCTCCTCGCCTAACGGAAACAATTTCCTAGCGTCCACCCTCTCCAAGCCATGTATTATCTTGTAAGTTTCTATTAGATCTCGCTTAATCTTCTACACTCCAATGAATACAATCCCAGAATCCTCAGTCGTTCCTCATATGTTAGACCTAACATTCCAGGGATCATCCGTGTGAATCTCCACTGGACACGCTCCAGTGCCAATATGTCCTTCGTGAGGTGTGGAGCCCAAAACTGGACACAGTACTCCAAATGGGGCCTAACCAGACCTCTATAAAGTCTCAGTAGTACAACGGTGCTTTTATATTCCAACCCTCTTGAGAAGATTGACAACATTGCATTTGCTTTCTTAATCACAGACTCAAACTGCATGTTTACCTTTACAGAATTCTCAACTAGCACTCCCAGATCCCTCTGTACTTTGGCTTTATGGATTTTCTCACCGTTTAGAAAGTAGTCCATGCTTGTATTGTTTCTTCTTTATTTCTTTTGTCCTGCCTTGCCCCTGTGTTAGTCAGTCCCCTCCACGCGCAGAATTTCCTCATTATTGCAGTCTTAAATGGTGTGCCCCTGGTGCTTTCATTATTTGCCTTGAATGTGGTAGAGCTACAAAGAAAAACCTGGGAATTATAGACCAGTAAACCTAACATCTCTTGTCGGTAAGTTTCTTGAGAAGACTCTGTGAGAGACGATATACATGCATTTGGCAAGGCAGGGTGTGATTATGAGCAGTCAGCACGTCCTTGTGCATGGGGGATCATGGCTCAAAAATTTGTGAGAGTGCTTTGGTGAAATGACCAGCAACTTTAACAAAGGCATGGTGGCGTACGTAGTGTATATGGATTTCAGTAAGGCCTTCAGTAAGGTTCCACATGGTAGGCTGCTCTGGAAGTTTAGATCATATGGAATTGAGGGGGAGCTGGCAAATCAGATCCAAAATTTGCTTGATGGTAGGAAACATAGAGTAATAGTGGAAGCATGCTTGTCAGACTGAAGGCCTGTGATGAGTGGAATGCCTCAGGAGTCGGTTCTGGGACTATTACTGTTTGTTTTATCCATGTATATTGTATATATATTTACATATAAGTGTCAGTACTTGCATTTTAGAAAGTCAAATCAAGGTAGGAGTTTCACGGTGAATGACAGGGTCTTAAGGAGTGTATTGAGACAAAGGGACCTTGGAATTCAGATTCAAGGTTCTCTGAATGTGGGATCACAGGTAGATACAGTAGTGAAAAAGGCATTTGGCACAATGGCCTTCATCAGTCAGAGTAATGAGTATCGAAATTAGGGAGTTATGTTGCAGTTATACAGGATGCTGGTGAGGTAATACTGGTAGTATTATGTTCTGTGTTGTTCACTTTGCTACAGGAAGAATGTTATTAAACTGGAAATAGTGCAGAAGCAATTTACAAGGATGATGCCCGGACTCAATGGTCTGAGATATAGTGAGAGGTTGGGCAAGCTTGGAGTTTTTAATTTAGAGTGTATGAGACTGAGGGGGATCTGATAGAAGTGTATAGGATTATGGGAAGCATGGATAGAGTGAATGCACTCAGATTTTTTTCCACAGGATTGAGCAACCCACGGACTAGAGGGCATCAATTAAAATCCGAGGGGAAAGAGTAAAAGGGAACCTGAGGGGCAATTTCTTTTACACACAGGTTGGTATAAACATGGAATGAGCTGCCAGCAGAAGTGGTTGAGGGGGGTACATTCACAAAATTTAAAATGCATTTGGACAAATACACGGATAGGAAAGAATAAGAAGGATATGGGGCAAGGGCAGGGAAATGGGGTTAATGTGAATCGACATTTTGTTTGGAATGGACCAGTTTGGGCTGAAGGGCCTTTCTCCGTGCTGTCAGACTCTATGACTCTCACAATCATTGCTTCTCCCATTGAATGTTATATTATACTTCCCCAATTCATTGGAGCGTACTTGACCCTCGAGCCTATGGGCTTCCATGATATTTGACCAGAATGTTTAAACATTCGATATTGTATTCAGACGCCATGTAAAAATACAACATATTATGTCACTATTCCTCCAAAGCTGCTTCAGAGCAAGGTTATTAATTAGTCCTCCTGACAACACAACACCAAATCTGAAATAACCTGCTCTCTAGTTTGGTTCACAACATACTGTTCAACCTAGCTAATACACACTTACGGAAGTTTTTTCACAGTATTAGTAGTCACTACAGCTTCGGTGCAACTTGAGCCCATCCATTCTTAATGCAGTACCCACGATTATTTGTTACTCATTCATAGGATGAGGGCGTCGCTGGATAAACAGTATTTATTGCCCATGCCAGAGGGCAGTTAAGAGTCAGCGGCGTTGTCTTGAGTCTGGAGTCACATGCAGGCCACACCAGGTAAGGACAGCAGTATCCTTCCCTCAAGGAATCAGTGAACCAGATGAGTTTTTCCAACAAACGACAATGGATTCCTGGTCATCATAATATCTTGATTCCAGATACATATTGAATTCAAATTCCACCATGGCAGGATTTGAATTCATGTCCCCAGAATATTACCTGGGTCTCTGGGTTAAGAGCCCAGCGATAATATCACCGTGCCATTGCTCTCCCTTGCATATACTTGCATTCCCAATTTCCAGAGCATATGATGTAAAGTATTTACGTGACAGATTTGGTTTTGATATATAACAGACTAATGTTTACTTCACCTTGCTATTTGTAAGATCCACCCAAACTGATTCTGTGGGAAGTGATGGAAAGGGTCTGTGGCGTTATTACCGATAGACTTGGACAAGACGTTCAGGGAGACTCCCCTCAACGCTGAGATAATCTGAAGAATTGGTCAGCAATACAGGACAAGCATCAATATTATTTCCCCCCACTTTGCTAGGATAAGTGAAACCATATTCTTCTGCTCCCTCGCACTCATTGTATATCTGTTATAACACCTACCCCCGAACAAGGCTCACACTCTATCTCCAAATAAGTCTCAAGTACGACCACACTCACTGTTGAATTCAGCACATTCCCTCCCTCACTTTTTCTGTCACTGACGCAATAGCCCCGCACACTAATACCACTGCATGGATACAACACTGTGGTCAGACACCCTCCGGACATCTCACCCTTCCCCGATACCAGCATTAACAGCAGGGACACCCATCACATCCTCATTCCGTCCCTCCTCTTCTCCCATTCCAGGAGAAACATCCTGGAATAGTACATAAAAGGCCAAGCCGGGTGTTAGAGTGCCCGATATCCGTTCCCTCACCCTCTACCTCGACATGTGGGGAGGATTCTGGAAAGGGCCAGAGAGGACCAGGATACCTTCTGTGGAGATTATGAAACATCGACGTCCCACCAACCAAGGAAGCATCAAAGTTCTGGAAAGAGCAATTCTCACCTTGAACTCGCTGGCAGTTCCAATCTCATCTCTCCCACTTTTCAGGCTTAGTTAAAAGACTGAAAATAAAAATAATGTTTATTCTCTTCAGTAAAAATGTTAAAAAGAAAAAAATAAACGATATAAGTTCATTACGAAAAATCTAAAACATGACGTTCATTCAAAATTATGGGCAATCCTCGTAAATACTCGACATCATTTCTCTTACTAAATCTTCTTATGAGTGTTTGTATTCTAGCATCTGCTTCTTTAATTTCAACGGAATATCGTGCCTGCTATGAAATGCTCATATTAAATGTCCCTTCCTCTCTGAACTTTTCGTAAACTGACAATATATTTCCAAATAACTGGATGGTTCGCATTGTCATCTCTTGTGGGAAGCCTCTGCATTATTGTTTGTTTTGTCATCATTGTTTAAAGTTCTTTCATATAAATTCCACATTCCAACTGGAAAAAGTGGTGGACACCGAATATTTCCTCAGCGTAATCTTCTACCTCCATAGTTGTCCTCGAACCAGTCCAGCAGCGGTTGCAACTCATCTGGAAGCGCATCAGTTAAATATTCAATAGCTTCTTGAATGTTTTCAATGTGAATAAATGCAAGACCAATTATCATTTTAGCTCTGAAAGAAAACTCTGAGTCAATGTTATACTTACTCAAGTGTCTTATTAACATTTTAACTAAAGGGAATAAACATTATTTCTATTTTTATTGCTTTGATTAATGCTTTTATCTAAGCCTGAAAAGGAATAAATATGAGCTGCACTGAAATACTTCTGCACCTAAATGGGTCTGCGGCAAAATGGGCTGCACCAAACAGGCCGCACCACACAGAATGAAGTACTCAGTAAATTACACAGAGCAGGGGGACGCCATATAACAATCCCAGGCTGTTATGCAGAAGCAGGGACGCCCTGGGTAGCTGTCAGGAAATGCAGAGTATAGATCATTACCCATTTTGTGTTTGGAAAACTGTAACGAATGGAATTCTTCAGGGGTCATCAACAAATTACAAGCTATTCTAATGAACCGGATGAAGGAGATGGAGCTCCGTTTGCTCATGCACCAGGATAGACATTCAATCAGACGTCAAATGGAGATAGAGCGTCTGCAATTGGATACAGACAGTGGATGGCAGAGCGTCTGCAATGGGATACAGACAGGGAAGGGAAGATCACCTGCAATTGGATACAGACGTGTGGGAGGGCAGAGCATCTGCAATGGGATACAGACAGGGGGAGGGAAGGGCGTATGCAATGGAATACAGACAGGGCAAGGACAGATCAACTGCAATTGGATACAGACGGGGAGGGCAGAGAGTCTGCAATAGAAGACAGACAGGGGGAGGGCAGGGCATCTGCAATGGGATACAGACAGGTGGAGGGCAGAGTGTCTGCAATGGGATACAGACAGGGGAAGGACAGATCACCTGCAATTGGATACAGACAGGGGGAGGGCAGAGCGTCTGCAATGGGATGTAGACAGTGGAGGGAAGACTCTCTGCAGTGGGATACAGACGGGGGGAGGGAAAAGCGCCTGCAATGATATACAGACAGCGGAGGGCAGAGCGAGGGCAGTGCGTCTACAATGGGATCCAGACAGGGGAAGGACAGATCACCGGCAATTGGATACAGACGGGGGGAGGGCAGAGTGTCTGCAATGGAATACAGACAGGGGAAGGACAGATCACCTGCAATTGGATACAGACGGGGGAGGGAAAAGCGCCTGCAATGATATACAGACAGCGGAGGGCAGAGCGAGGGCAGTGCGTCTACAATGGGATACAGACAGGGGAAGAACAGAGCATCTGCAATAGGATACAGATTGGGGGAGGGCAGAGCGTCTGAAATGGGATACAATCAGGGGACGGCAGAGTATCTGCAATGGGATGCAGACGGTGGGGAGGAGCATCTGCAGTGGGATAGAGACAGGGGGAGGGCAGAGCATCTGCAATGGGATACAGACAGGGGAAGGGCAGAGTGTCTGCAATGGGATACTGCTAGGGGAAGGCAAAGCGTCTGCAATGGGATACAGACAGGGGGAAGGCAGAACATCTACAATGCGATATATACAGCTAATGGCAGTGCGTCTGTAATGGGATACAGATGGGAAGGGTAGATCGTCTGCAATGGGATATGGACAGGAGGAGGGCAGAGCGTCTGCAATGGGATACAGACAGGGGCGTTTGGAGCGTCTGCAATGGGATACCGATGGGTGAGGGTAGAGCATCTGCAATGGGATACAGATGGAGGAGGGCAGTGCTTCTACTATGGGATACAGACAGTGGGAGGGCAGAACGTCTACAATGGGACACAGACCGGTGGAGGGCACAGCAACAAGCAATGGCATACAGACAGAGGATGGCTGTGAGCAAAACTTCAGCAGAAAAAATACCAGTACAATATATATGTGATGGAAATTTTCTGTTTTGTGGAAAAGACAAAACTGCAGAAATTTAATTAAATGCAAGGAGAATGCAGAACTCAGTGTTACAGAGGGATTTGTGTGTCTTAGTACATGAATCGCATCAAATTAACCTGAAGATGTAGCAAGTGATTTGGAAGGTAAATGTCGTGATCCTGCTTCGTGCAAGGGGTGTTGGGTATGATCTAAGCGATGTTTTCTGCATCAGTACAGGGCATTGCTGAGATTACATCTGTTGTATTATGTGTAATTATAACTGCCTAAACCAAAAAAAAAACAAAATTGCTTTCGAAACGTCTCAAAGACGTTTCTCTTCACGCATTCTTGGGATGAATACATTACGTTATGAAGAATTAACAGTTCGGCCTGAGAATAAGGGATGTTTTATTGACCATATAAGATCTTGAGAAGATGGTAATTGGTGAATACCAGATGGATATTTCTTCTTGTGTGGGAGAATAAAACTGGGGAAATACTTAAAGAATAAGTCAGGTTCAAAGGAAAGGTCATTGGACCGAAAAATTGAACTCTGAATTCTGTTCCTACATGCTGACAGACAAACTGAGCTTTTCCAGCAATTACTGTATATGCTTAAGAATATTCATTTTAACACAGATATTGTGAAGATATGAAGCGCTTATTTTTACATTATGCAAGCACATGTTAACACATCTTCAAAACAAGTATGACCATTTATTGTTAATGAATTGATTCTGCAATAACACACTGACCTGGAGTCGAGAATGTGATGGAGTCATAAAGTTCGGACAATGTTCAAGAAGAGCTCATAGAGTCCAGTGTGGGACTGATAACGTTATTGATTAAACTTACAGATGGAAAATATAGCCTATCTGTAGAGAAACATTCTATTGCGCTCTTTCTGCTGCCCTTTCGCTCATCACAACAATGTGTGGGAGTGAAAAAAAACCCAATTGTCTTTCCCACTAATGGAGGATTCCTGATGAGGATACATTGGAATCTCCCCATTGCCTGAAGCAAAATAATTCAACCAAATTCAACTGTTCCGTGAAGAAATCCCATTGTCAGAAGGCTGTGCAAGCCGAATAACTGCAAAAGTAATTATCCGACTCAATAGTGAGGGGAACAGACAGGAGATACTGTGGCTGCAAATGGGAATCCGGAATGGTGTGTAGCCTCCCACATGCCCAGAGTCCAGGATGTCTCAGAGCGGCTGCAGAACGTTTTCACTGCGGGTTGGGGTTGGGCAGTGGGCGGGAAGCAGCCAGAAGTCATTGTGCACATTGGTACAAAGGACAGAGTGACACAGGTCGAAATAGTGATGACATCCTGCAGAGTGATTATAGAGAGCTAGGGAAAAGGATAAAAGACAGTGGTAATATCCAGTTTACTTCCAGTTCTCCATGCCAGTGAGGGTAAGAATAGGAGGATATGGCAGATGGAGGGGTGGCGAAAGAATTTGTGCAGGGGACAGAGATTTTTGTATTACTGGGATCTTTTGTCAGGCAAGGTGACGTGTTCAGGAAGGACGGGTTGTACCTGAGCTGGAAACGGGCCAACATCCTGGCAGGCAGGTTTGCAACTGCTGCAAGGGAGGATTTCAACTAGATTGCCTGGGGTTGGGGAGTGGTGGGATCCTCAACAGCAGGGAGGCAAGTGCGAGGCTGGAAGGAGATACACTAATCAGAAATAGTAAAATGAAGAGACAGGTCAGGCTAGACAATGACAGGGAGCAAGGAATGCCTGTTGGATTAAATTGCAGCTGTTTCAATGCAAGATGACTGACAGGTAAGGCCGATGAACTCAGGGCATGGATCGGTGCGCGGGACTGGGATATTATAGCCATTACTGAAACATGGCTAAGGGAGGGACAGCACTGGCGCTTAATGTACCAGGGTACAGGTGTTTTATGCGGGACAGAGATGGTGGAAAGAGGGGACGGGGAGTTTCATTTTGATTAAGGCGAGTATCACAGCAGTAAACAGAGATAAAATAACTGATGGATCATCCTGTGAGGATTTGTCTGGGGAGCTAATAAATAGGAAGGGAATTGTGATAGGATTTGGATTGTGCTATAGGCCCCCAAATAATAAACGAGGAATTAGGGGAACAAAAATATGTAGACAGACTGGGGAGACTTGCAGGGCCAATAGGATTGCATTAGTAGGAGATTTTAATTTTCTAACATAGACTGGGAATGACAGAAAATTAAGGACTGAGATGGGGTGTATTTATTAAGTGTGTTCAGAATAGTTTCCTCAAGCTGTAAGTAGAGGGTGCAACTGGGGAAGGGACAAAACTTGCCCTACTCTAACATCTAGGGCAGGGCAGGTGACTGAGGTGACAGTGGGGGAGCACTCTGGGACCCATGAACATAGTTCTGTAAATTTTTTAAATATTTACGGAGAAGGACAAAACTACTCCACACGTTCAAGTTCAAACTTGGGGCAAGGTGAATTTTGCTGGAATTAGACAGGAGCTTGTAGGGGTTGGTTGCAGGAGTTTGTTTGCAGGCGATGGGACCTCCTGCAAGTGGGAAGACTTTAAAAGTGAAATGTCTACAGTTCAAGGTCTATATGTTCCTGTGAGGGTAAAAGGCAAGGTTGATAGGAAAAGGGAACCTCGGATGTCAGGAGATATTGAGGCTTTGACCAGCAAAAAGGAGGCGTGTCTCAGGTCCACCTGGAGGTGTACAGGGGATACAGTAGTTTACTGAAGAAGGCAATCAGGAGGGCGAAAAGGGGGCAAAAGATAGCTTTGGCTGAGAAGATTAGGATGAATCCAAATAGGTTCATTAAGTATATTAAAGTAAAAAGAATAACTAAATGAGAATATGACCCCTCAAAGTCCAAAATGAACATGCATGTCTAGAACCGTAGAAGATTTGCGAGATTCTCAATGAATATTTCTCCTCTGTCTTTACCGTGGAGAAATACATGAAACTTGGAAAGGTAACAAAAGTCGTAGTTAGAAATCACACAACACCAGGTTATAGTCCAACAGGTTTAATTGGAAGCACACTAGCTTTCGGAACGACTTTGTAACTTTGTACACCCCAGTCCAAAACCGGCATCTCCGAATCAAAAGTCGTAGTGTTATCTTGGGGTGAGTCAATATCACGGGAGAGGACATGTTGGATGCATTAGAATGTATGAAGGTGGATAAATCTCCTGGTCCTAAACAGATGCATCCAAGAATACTGCAAGAGGCTACAGAAGAAACTACGGGGACCCTGGTTGATGTTTTTGCATCATCGTTAGCTACAGTGTATGTTCCAGAATTTTGCAGATTAGCAAATGTTGTGCCATTATTCAAGAAGGGAAGCAAAGAAAAATCTGGGATCAATAGATCAGGAATTCTAACATCTGTGGTACGTAGGTTACTTGAGAAGACTCTGAAGGATGAGGTATGCATGCATTTGGAAAGATAAGGTTTGTTTAGAAATAGTTTTTTTTTTGACAGATTCCCTGCAATATGGAAGCAGGCCATTTGTCCCAACAAGACCACACCGACCCTCCAAACAGTAACCCACCCAGACCCATTCCCCTACCCTATATTTACCCCTGACGAATGCACATAACACTATGGGTAACTTAGCATGGCCAATTCACCTGACCTATACATCTTTGGATTGTGGAAGGAAAATGGAGCACCCAGAGGAAACACACACAAACACATTGAGAATGTGCAAACTCCACACAGAGAGTCACCCGAAGCTTGAACCAAACCCGGATCCATGGCACCATGAGGCAGCAGTCCTCGCCACTGAACCACCATGCCACCCTTGCTTTTTTTTCAACACAGTTCAATGACACAGGTACAAAATCTGTTCTGCCCTTCACCCAAAATCTGTTCTGCCCTTCCAATATCACATACCATGGATACTTTATTCTCCACTGAAAGTCTCATCTTATTATTATTTATTAGTTTGATGTTATTAATTTTAATAATTATTATTAATAGTTGTTTGAAGACTGGAAAGATTGCATGGCTTTGTGAGTGGGAAATCATGCCTCTCAAATTTGTTTGAGTTCATTGATGAAGTGACCAGGAATGTTGATGAGGGAGGGGCGGTAGACTGTGTGGTTTTCAAGAAGGCCTTTGTCAAGGTTGCCACTGATAGGCTGGTCTGGAACGTTAGAATCGCATGGAATCCAGAAGGAGCTGGCAAATTGGACACACAATTGGCTTGATGGTAGTAAGCAGAGGGTAATAGTGGAAGGATGCTCTCGGACTGGAGGCCTGTGACACATGAAGTGCCTCAGGGGTCTCTGCTGGGCCCATTGCTGTTTGTTATCTGTATCAATGATATTCTTGCGAATGTACAAGGCATGGTTCGGAAACTTGAAGATGACATTAAAATAGGTGGTATCGTGGACAGTGAAGAAGTATATCAGACATTGCAGCAGGACCTTGATCAAACTGGAGAAGCGAGCGAGGAATATTTTGGCAAAGTTAGATCAAGGTAGGAGTTTCATGGTGATCGGTAGGACCTTAAGGAGTGCAGTTGAACAGAGGGACCATGGAGTTTAGGTCCACCGTTCTCTGAAAGTTGGGTCATATTTAGACATGGTAGTGAAGAAGGCTTTTGCTATACGAGCAAGCATTGGTCAGGACATGGGAGAGAGCAGTTTGGAAGTTATGTTGCAGTTATACAGGATGTTGGTGAGGTTGCACTTGTAGTGCTGTGTTCAGTTTTAGTTACATTGCGATCGAAAGGATGTTTTTAATTTGGAATGTGTGCAGACAGAATTTACAAAAATGTTGCTAGAACTCAACAGTATGAATTATAGGGAGAGGTTGGACAAACGAGGACTTTTTTCGATAGATCACAGGGGAGGGGTCTTATTGAAGTTTACATGGATAGTGTGAATGGACCCAACCTTTTTATTTCCTATAGTTGGGGAATCAAGGAGGGGAGAGCATCAGTTTAAGGTCAGAGGGGAAAGAATAAAAGGGAAACTGATGGAAACTGTTTTACACAGACAGTGGTACACAAAGGGAATGAGCTGCCAACGGTAGTGGTTGAAGCATTTATATTAACGATATTTAAATTGCATTTGGGCAAGTACATGGACAGGAAAGGTCGAGAATGCTATGGGCCAATTGCTGAGAAATTAGTTTAGCGTGGTTTGATATTCGGGTGAACATGGGCGAGTCTGTGCCAAAGGGCCTCTCTGCCTCTCTCCATGCTATAGGACTTGATGACTCTACAAATAGAAGAGCATTTGGGTCAAACTCTCATTTTTCCTTAGGTCGTAAGTTCGAATCATATTTGGACAATGTTCTTTCAAGTTAACTTTGCTGATATTTTGCTTTTCAGTTTGTTATCGACAATACGTATGTGTGAGTGCGTGCGTGTGTGTGTGTCTGTCTGTCTGTGTGTGTGTGTGTGTGTGTGTGTGTGTGTGTGTTTGTCAATATTTTTCAAAGGGAAATATCACTGTACATATTTGCAATATCCTCTCGTCATTCCGCTTTCCATCATAGTTTGTTTTGATCAGAGACATGTTGTTTTAGTAGATTAAAGAAATCTGCCTGACTTGTTCCTAACACTGACCCTGTCACACTCTGAGAACTACATCATTGGCCATATCACGAACATAGTTATAATTATTTTTTGTGGGCAGTGGAGGAGTGGGGCTAGAAAAGGGAGATGTGAGCCAAAACAACACAGGGAATTATCGACTCAATCAGCCAACGTCAGGGACGAGGAGTTCCTTAGAGGGAATTCTGAGGGATAGAATTAGTATTTGTTTAGAAAGGCAAGGAATGATTAGGGATAGTCAATATGGATTTGTGTGATGGAAATCATGTCTAATTAATGTGATTGAATATTATGAAGAGGTGACAAAGAAGATTGAAGAAGACACTATGGTGTACAATTTTTACACAAACTTCAGCAAGGCATTTCATAAGGTTCCCCATCGTAGACAGATTACTAAAATTAGGTTATATGTAATCGAGGAAAAGCTAACTAATTGGATACAAAATTGGATTGAAGGTAATGGATTGTTTTCCAGACTGAAGACCTATTGCCAGCGGTGTTCTGAAAGAATCAATGCTGAGCTCACTGCTTTTCATCACGAACATAAACAACTTTGATGTGATTATCGGAGGCATGGTTAGTAAGTTTACAGAGAACATCACCAAATTGGTTCAGTGGACAGGGAAGAAGATTATCTCAGGATATAACGGGATCCTTGACCATCAATGAGCCAAGGACTGGCAGATGGAGTTTAGTTTAGATATTTGTGAGGTTTTACATTTTAGTAAGTTAAAGTGGGGTAGTGCCCTGGGGAATGTTGCTTAACAAAGAGACCTCCGGGTGAAGATTTATAGTTCCTTGTAAGTGGAGTTTAGGTCGGTAGAGTAGTGAGGATCGTGCTTGCCTTAATCCGTCAGAACATTGAGAATAGGAGTTGGAGTAGCGTGTTGCGTTTGTACAGGTCGGAGGTGAGGCCACTTTAAGAAAACTGCGTACATATCATTTGACTCTGTTAAAGGATGGATGTTGTTAAGTTTGAAAGGGTGCAAAAAAGATTTACAAGGCGTTTCTGGAACCTGAGGGTTTGAGCTACAGGGAGATGATGAACAGCTTGAGGCTTTTCCCCCTGGACTGTCAGAGGTTGAATGGAGACATGACAGAGGTTTTAAAAAATCCTGAGGGGCATGGATAGTCTGAATGGGCAAGATATTTTTCCCAGTGTCGGGACGTCCAGAACTAGACGGCATAGTGTGAAGGTGACAGGGCAAAAACTTAGAAGGAACCTGAGGGGAAACCTTTTCATACAGAGGCTGGTGGGTGTACTGTCAGAGGAAGTGGTGAAAGCGGGTACAATTACACGTTTAAAATGTAATTGGATAGGTACATAAATAGGAATGGATCATGTGATGTGGGCCAAATGCTGGCAAGTGGGACGAGATCTGATTAAGATGCCTGATTGGCGTGGACAAATTGGACAAAATGATTTGTTTCCACGCTATATGATTCTCTTATTCTCACAGCGGGATGAGGAAGAATTCTAAAAGGACCATTCGAATGGGAGTTCTCTTCCCCGGAAGTTTATGGTGCCTCTCTGATTATAAGTATTCACAGCTGAGTTAGTTAAAGATTAGACAGAGAAGTGAGTCACGGATAATGGGACACAGACAGGACGATGAGGCTCAGGCCACAATCTGATCAGCCACAATGTTAATGCCTGGTGGAGAAGGGTCAAATTCTCTAATGACACACCACTGCTCCGCAGTCCCATGTTTCTGTGTCCCATTCAACCCATCTAACCTGCTAGACAGGAGCAGTTAGAGTCTACTTATTATTGTAGCATAGTGCACAGAAATAGAGGAAACAATTCGGTCCCTCAACTCTGTCCCACTCGGTTTGGGAGATATGGAAAATGTAATTGGAAGACCCAGGCTGGATATGGAAGAGGTTGCTCATTTCTCTTTACAGGGCTTTCCCTCTCTGTATCTTGTGCTTCATTTGTTGATCCTGTTGTAGAGCCAGATTCACTGTGAATACAGCACCCGAGGCTCACCCAGTGATGCCTCACAAAATCCAAGGGTCTCCCTGATTGCAACATTCCATAAAAGACCTTCCAGGAAAAAAAACACCAACTAACTTTCCAATAACAGAATGGGAGAACATCAGAAACCGAGGCAGGTCCTTCCCATCCCAAGCCTGCCTGGCCCTTCACTAAGATCAAGGCTGACCTGCTCCAAGTCTCAAATCTTCCTCAATGTCCAAGTCTTCTTGAGCACTTCCATAGAACACAGAACCAGGAACAGGACTGATTTGGAGATGTCGGTGTTGGAATGGGGTGTGCAAAGTTAGAAATCACACAACACCAGGTTATAGTCCAACAGGTTTATTTGGAAGCACACTAGCTTTTGGAGCATCGCTCCTTCATCAGGTGATTGTGGAGGGCTCAATCCTAACACAGAATTTATAGCAAAAATTTACAGTGTGATTAACTGAAATTATACATTGAAGAATTGATTGTCTGTTAAGCCTTTCATCTGTTAGAATACCATGATAGTTTAACTTCTTTCATGTGTAAATCACAAAACCTTTTTTTTTAAAAAAAGTTGCATTCTCATGTGAGCTGTGAACAATGGTGTTAGCTAGACAAAATGTTGAAGGTGTTGGACCCCTGTGTTCTCTGACTATGCCACGATGTTTAGATTGATTCTAAGCTAAAAAGTTAGATAACAGAGTTTTACATGAATTCGTGCAGATTTTGAGCTCAACGTTCTACATGAATGCATGCAGTTAGGACCTTCAGCCCTTGACGTTGTGTTGTTTGTCCTACTCTAACGTACAGGCTTCCGTTCACTTTGTTCCATGTGCCTATCCAAGAGTCTCTTAAGTTTCCCTCACGTATTTGACTCTACTACCACTGATGGTAGTGCATTCGACACACCCACCACTCTCTGTGTAAAGAATCTATCTCTGATATCTCCTCTAAAACTTCCTACAATTACAGTAAAATTATGCCACCTAGTGATAGACCTTTCTGCCATGGGAAAATTTCTCTGGCTATTCACTCTCTCTCTCTGCCTCTCATCATCTTGTACACCTCTATCAAGTTACCTCTCATCTATTTTTCCTCCAATGAGAAAAGCCCTCGCTCCCTCATGGTTTCTTCGTAAGACCTGCCCTCCAGTCCAGGCAGCATCCTGGTAAATCTCCTCTTTACACTCTCGAAAGCTTCTTATCCTTCCTATAATGAGGAGACCAGAACTGAACACAATATTCCCTGTGCGGTCTGAACAGGGCTCTATCGAGCTGCAGCATAACCTCGCGGCTCTTAAACTCAATCCCCCTGCAACTGAAAGCCAACACACCATACGCCTTCTTAAAAACCCGATTAACTTGGGTGGCACCTTTGAGGGATCTGTGGACACGGACACCAGGATCCCTCTGTTTCTCCACACTGCCAAGAATTCTGCCTTTCACCATGTATTCTGCATTCACATTCGAACTTGCAAGGTGAATTACTTCAGTTTGACTTCCATGTGCCACTTCTTAGCTCAGCTTTGCATCCTGTCGATGTCCCATTGCAATCTACAAAAACCCTCCACATTCTGTACCACTCCAACAACCTTTGTGTCATCGGCAAACTTACTAGCCCACTCTTCAACACCCATGTCCAAGTCATTTGTGAAAATAACAGAGAGCAGAGGTCACTGAACTGACCCCAGCGGGACACCACTGGTCCCATTCAGTGATCGAGCTCCCCTAACTCTCTGTGTAAGAGAATTCCTGACATTCACTACCCTCTGTTTGAAGAAAACCTTCTCTGCTTCTGCACCATGACCTATTGATATGAACAAAAGAGGTAACGCAGGGGCTCAGGTAAGAGAGACTGAACCTGAACTTAAGCCAGTATTTGACTGAGGATGACATCAAGAAGCCTGAGCAAAATCACACTTATTGAGAATTAATTATGACCTGTACACTGCTTGGAGACATTCACGGCACAAGGGAAGAAAATTATCATTGGTGGGCATCAATCATCTCATCCATGGGACACGGAGATCCTCAGCGTAGCTTCCTCAGCCCAGGCATCTTCACTTTGTCATCATGCAATCCCTACAGTGTGGAAGTAGGCTATTCAGCTCATTGAGTCCAAACTGAGCAGATTAGATTCCCTACAATGTGGAAACAGGCACTTCGGCCCAACTCGTCCACACCGACCCTCTGAAGAGCAACCCATCCAGACACATTTCCGTCCGTCTAATGCACCTAACTTAATGGACAATTTAGCATGGCCAATTCACCTGGTGTGCACATCTTCAGACTGTGGGAGGAAACCGGAGCACCCGGAGTAAACTCATGCAGACAAGTGGGGAATGTGCAAACTCCACTCAGACAGTTGCCTAAGGCTCGAATCGAACCTGGGACCCTGGTGCTGTGAGGCAGCAGTGGTAGCTACTGAGCCACCGTGCCAGAACAAGAGGGGGAATTCACTGAAGTCTACAAAGTTTTCAGGACAGGTTGTCCCTCTTCAGCTCTTGCAACAGTCTGTGACCATGTGCAGCAAGACTTGGACAACATTCAAGATCGTGCTGTTAAAGTCTGGGCAACGTTTATGTAACAGCACAGTACATTTCCACAGTGAAATGACGAGTTCATTCAGCACCTCAATCTGGTTTCACAAGAATGTGGCGAAGCCATTCATCCCATCAAAACTACAGGGCAAAACGAGGGATAGACCATTCAGTCCCTCCTACCTGTTGCACAGGAAGTCAGGGAGTCTGCTCTCTCCCATGTGTAACGTACATGGGAACAGAAAGAACCATTTCACACCCGGTGTCACTTACAAAGGAACAGGAAGAGGTAATTCAGCTTGTCAGGTCACTAACACAGGAACAGGAAAATGTCAGAGATGCTCCAACATCACAAACAAATGGAGCAGGGGCTACACAGACAGACTGCTCCAAATTGATCCACATGCCTTAATTACTCATGGTACATATGTGTAACTTTAACATGGTTTTCTGGCAGTCGGAATGAAGCCAACACTGTTTAGCCATTCGCCAAGTTACCTTCCATCTCCAAGAAGGCGGACCCATGGTCTGCGTGGAGGACAGAAACCGATGGGGAATAACCAACTGTTTCAGAATGACGGTATTTTGGCTGCTGACAGGATTGTGTACAAAGTGACATTCAATGCAGTGTCACACAGTAACTGTGCATTAAAGTGTTCAGAGTTCATTCAAAGCCTGTACATGTAAACTGTCGTGAATCAAACATTTAATGAAAAGTAGGAACTTTTCACCCTATTCAGTTTCTGTCCATACCCATCAAGCTTCAACTTCTTATTTTCTCACAGGACTACAGATTAAACACATCGTTACTGCACTCTCACCTCATGGTAACATCATGCCAGTATTTCGTCTGGTCAAACTACTTTGCACTCTCTCATTGACAAAGGGATAATTGTTTTTAAAGCAGACCATACCTTTCCACAATGCACCAAATACTCTCTCAACAAAACACAATCTGTGGGAAAGATATTCTAACTTTTGTACTTCAATCATTTTGCATGAATAGCCACATATCATTTACTTCCTGTTCCCGAATGAAATGTGTCAGTGACGGATGACCAAGGTCATCCAGGTCCTTTTCAACAAAAGACTCGCCAACCTCTCTACCATTTCATAAATATAAATGTACATGATGATATTTGTTGTTCGCATCTAAATCATTTTTACACCTTAGGAACAGCTATCGTCCAAACACTGATCCTGCTGCCACCCATCAATCCTTCAGTCCAGAGAAAAACAGTATTCTTCTCGTATCTCCATTACCCCAATTTTAATACATGTGAAATATATTCCACCCCGAGCCTGGACCTCTCTGTCAATCGACATGGGGGCTCTGCAGATGCATGTAAACTGTGGTGAATCAAAAATTTAATGAAAAGTAGGAACTTTTCACCCTATTCAGTTTCTGTCCATACCCATCAAGCTTCAACTTCTTATTCTCTCACAGCGCTACAGATTAAACACATCGTTAGCCATGGACTCGAACGTTCCCCATTCACCTGTATTCAAACATGTCAAGCGTCTTCTCAAAATACAAATACTCCACTCCCATTGGTTCTCAACTGTCGATGTCACAACGGGCAATCTCCACACACAGGTTTATCAAAGATCATTTCCCTTTCCTGAATCTAGGCCGAACGTACCAAATCATATCATTATTCTCCAAGTATCTAGTTGTCACATTCCTTATAAAAGGTTCCAATATTTTTTTTCTCAGAGCTGACATCAAGCTATTTAGTTTTCTGTTTTCCCTCTCCATCCTGTTTTAAATATTTAAGTTTACAATAGTTGTTTTCCAGTCTGCAGAATTCTTTCCAGAATCTAACTAGCTTTGAAGAATAATCAGTAATTCTTTCATTAGATCTGTTCTCATCTGAATCACTCTGGGATGTAGCTCATCAGATGCAGCAACTTATGAAACTTCAATTCAATTAGATTTCCAATAACATACGCTTCATTAATTCTGATTTCCTGCAGTTTCCCATATTTACCAATCACACTGTTCCCTAATAATTCTGGAAGTTAGTTTCTGTACCTTCCTCTGTGGAGATGGAACCAACGCATTCCTCTCAGCAGGCAGGTAGTTTCTGACCGCTTGTGAATACAGTGGAGGACTGCACTTCAGAGATGGTGGATATATTACCCACTGCTGCCTGCAAAGTTCCAGAATCAATCCAGTTTAATTCATCGTGAGTGTCAGCTCAGTTCTGTACCTGGTGTGAGACTTACAGGTTATACTGAAGGAGGGGATACAGCTCACTGACCACCTCAATTTTGGGACAAGTTGGTTTTGCACTTTACACCAGAATGGGTTCAGCTTAGATAAATCTTCCTGGAAATCACAGAGAGTATAGTACAGTGCCCTGCTCCTCCCAGTTTACACAGGTGCCCTTCTTTGTAGTCACAGCTCCATTTGTTTATCATGGACCCAGACACACTGTAAATGCAGTATTCAGAGTAGGGTCCATAGACCCTCGGGGCTCTCTGAGTGAACCCAGTAGCTGACATCACAATCCTGAGAACACCATCCACAGAGCCGCCACTGACTTTCTAGATGACAGCAGCAAGTCAATTCCCCACACCAACAGTGCATCCATTCAATGTTGAAAATGCCTCGGTCTCCTTAGTTTCTGTTCCTGGCTGAGAAAGCTGTTACATCTCCATACAGTCGCGCAGTAACAGTTCCTTTCTCCAGAGAAGCATTTGACAATGGAACATTACGTTTCTCTATATCTCAGCGACTATACGTATTGCTGATGGAGTTGATCACCACACTCAGAGACGAGAGATAGAGGAACATAACTCACGGTAAGCAGGGACATCCCATAATAAATAACTTCCCATTCTGTTTTCCTTCCAGTCTATCATCAGCAATCCTTTTGCTCTCTCTCTCTCTCTCTCTCTCTCTCTCTCTCTCTCTCTCTCTCTCTCTCGCTCTCTCTCTCTCTCTCTCTCTCTGTCTCTCTCTTGCTGGACATCATCCAATCAACACAAACTTCCCGCTAACCCTTCCAACCATCCCTGATATAATAATATTATTTCTCAGTTGCATTCAGTTTTGATAGGTTCACTGAACTCGAAACGCTATTTGTGTTTCTTCCGACAGACTGCCATACCTGCTGAGATTCTTCAACATTCTTTTAGATGGTGGAGAATTTTATTTCAAATCGCCAGTATCCGCATTTCCTTGGTTATTTCACCTTTAATGTTATTGTTTCGCGGGATGCCACCAACACTGGCAAGGGCAGCATTTGTTGTCCATCCGAACTGCCCTTGACCACGCAGCCATTTGTCAAGGCAATCTGGAGGCAACCATATTGTTGTGGATCTGAGGTGACACTTAGTTCAGACAGGGCAAACATGTTAGGTTTCTTAACCAAAGTTTATTCATAAAATAAGAAAATAAATCCTGATGCTTTATGGTTGCCATGAGTGAAATTAGGTTTCATTCCAATTTTTGTCATTGGAATTTAAATTTAGTCATCGACTGTGGTAGGATTTCAGACAATGTTTTTAGCGTCATAACCCGTGCCTCTAAGTTATACAGCCAGTGACATTACTACTCTGTTTAAGAGTCCCTCTTTTGAAGTAACTGTAGAGACAAGAACAAGTTTGCGGTCAAACTGTTTGTAACTGGAAGAGAGGTCAGAAGAGAACTGGAGCCATAAAATCTGTCGTTAACAAAGGGGGAGACGATGGCGAAGTCAGCAACAGAACTCAGGCAGAGCTGGAGATTGGGGATATAATGTCATGGGTGTCAGCAGGTTTGATCACAGAGAGAATATGGAGACATAAAACAGTTCGCGGTAAAAAAGGAGACTCAAGGTTCCGAACAGTCTTATTCCTTCTCAGTTGTTTATGAGTAAGGAGTTTGGAAATGCATGAGAAGGAAGTGGCGTTTGTGACTGAAAGTTTATGTATTTGTTAAATATAATCAACCAGAATAGCAATAACATTCAGCATCATTTATAGAATTGACAGAGCTAGGCTTACCAGGAACACCAACAATAGCGAGGATGGGATAGTACCCAGCTTGAATAATCATCAGTACGGCTCCTATCCGCACCTCTAACCATGCCCAATCCTGAGAAAGCCAGTAAAGACCCAAGGATAAACTCCTGTCCATTGTTGTAACATTCCAGTCTAATGATCTCAGATTCTGATCCATTGTTGGAATATTCCAGTCTAATATTCTCAAATTAAAATCCATTGTTGGAACATTCTAATGTTCTCAGATTCTGATCTCTCTCTTTCTCTGTAGCTGCTGATCCCAATCTTGTTGAGGTTGACTCTGCGCCGAATACTATGGCATAACAAGTTGAAAGAAGTCCCTAATTATGGTAGAGGGAAATCCTCCAGTGAACCAATTAGGTCCAGGAAGATTGATATTAATCACAGTCACTGAACAAACAGCTCCAGTTAACCCATTTCACGGCAACTCTGATATATCACAATAGTACTTGGTGTGGGTGGGATTTTGATATCACTAATTATTGGTCTAAGAGCACAGCTCCAGTTGTAAACATAGAGGTGAGCAAGCGAGATATTTCTTTCTCTTCACAAGCTCGACGATTCTGTTGTGTTTTGGCAGTGTAGGAATTGCTGAGCTCCCGAGGCCGTCTGTGTCTGATCACCAGGCCTGCTGCATCTTTTCGTTTTATTTATTTATGTTTAACTTTGACTTTTGTCTGTCCAGCATTAAACGGCTTAGGTGGGTTTAGGCATTTTTGAGAGACACCTACAGAGCTATAGACGATGTAGATACAGTCAATTCCTTGTGTTCTTGCAGCTGAGACCTGGTCCTGTGGAGTGATGGTCAAACTCTCACAGAACCAGGATTCTTAGTTTTACCTTTCATCAGTTATTGCTGGCGTCTCAGCAGGGTTGGAAGGCAGGAAATCTCTCCCGAGTGCTACACACTCACTCTGTGATTTCTCTCACAATTGTGTTTTGATGTTCTTTCCTCCTGGATTGGAGAATTGCATGTGAGACAATCTGTTTCCTGCATTTATTTTTTGCCATTTGTGTGCTTATTGGACGATACCATATAGGAGCAGTTACTGTATAGCTATTAAGTAAACTATTATTCTGCTATGTTTTCCAACAGAATTAAGTTATTGCAAGTTCCTCTTCCTTTTGTTGTCTTTTCTCGACAGTATTCGAATAAATTGTGTTTTGCTTAATGTCGAATATTTTGACCAAGTAAATTCTATCTGAAACATATAACCTCACATTTACCAGCGGAATGGGCCGAGCTGGAGGAATGATAATCATGTAGGAATTATATAGGATACTAAATCGGCCTATCAGATCCAGCCCAGATACGTATTAGTCCTGATGAGATACCTGTTCACCATGAAGCACTGCGTAGACCAGGCTGGAGTACTGCTCAGCAATCCGTCCAGGATCGAACACTGTTTAGAACTCACCAGTTCACTACTTATCGGTCCAATAGTGCACTGATCTATAAACTTTGACTAGATAATCTTTTCAGCACAGGGCGTTGTGCAGAACACACAAGGGCATTGTTCTATACACACGGACTGGATATCTGTGCAGCATGGGGAGCTGTGCAGTGAATAGCAGGGAATTTGTCTATTAATCTGGAGCAGTTACCTTCCCAGCATACACAGCTGTGTACACCAATCACTGCATTGCTGAGTAACACTGTGTTAGATCACTGCCCAGCATGGGGAAAGTTGCAGCTCATGCTGAAAGTGACAGGATGTGCAGCTCCTCCATTTACAGCTCCATATCTACGTTGTGGCATGACACAGGGGTGCTGTGGATGTGAAACTCACTGCCAGAGAGAGATGGCGGGGGAATCAGTTTTAATACCAACAAATGGGAGTAGCTTGGCTAAAAGCGAGGGGGAAATTGAGAGAGAATTTCACAGAAGGATCTGATGGTAGGTTTAAAAATTATGAAATGAAAACATTTCGATAGCATCTTGCAATATAGGTCACTGTTTCCAGGAATGATGGGTGAGCAGGATATTGGCGAAAGTTAAGATGATGGAGAGTTTTGGATAAGCATTTGTCCTGCAGCTTTGTAACTGGAAGTAGGATCAGCAGAGACTTCGACTCATTGGGCTAAATCGAACAATAATTTGTCTCAGTGCCATTTTCATTGAGTGCGACAGAAGGAATGTCTGCACGAGGCAGAGCTAATTTCCTGGTGTTATCTTATCGAACTCACCTCATTAACTACCCACCCCACCCCATGATGTCCCTCTCATTCATTACTAGCCCGACTTTCCCACCCATCATGGCTGCGGAGGTTGTTTTGCTCAGTGATCCCTTCCCACACACGGGACTGGTGAACGGGTTTCTCCCCAGTGTTACTGATTAAATGAGTTTCCATTTCTGTGGTTAATTGAATCCCTTCCAGCAGTTCCCACATTGCCCTGCTTTCTCTGCGGTATCAGCGTCCTTTTTTCAACCCAGGGTGAACGATCCTTTCAAATTGTGTCCACACAGATACAAATCCCGTTTTCCATGTTGTGAATGTGTTTTCATTGTTTCTCATTCACCCACAGGGTGTGAGTATGACTGGTCAGGACAACATTTTTTCTTCGCCCCTCGTTCGTTGCTGTCTGGCTGCACCACAAACTCGGGTGCGATCCCAGCCTCGGGCGACTGTCTGTGGGCACTCTGCACATTCTCTGTGTGTTTGTGTTTTTATTTCTCCCTCTGACCTAAGATGTGCCAGTTGCAGGGATCAAAAATGGAAAATGCAGTCTTATGGGATAGGGAATATCGTGAGGTCTGGTGGGATGCGCTTCGGATGGATGTGTGGACTGGAAGGGCCGACTAGACTGCTTCCCACACAGTGGAGATTCTTGGATTCAGGGACAGCTCATGTTTTGTTCTGGTCCTGGAGTCTCTCGTAGGCAGGACTGGGTGAAGACGGGAGAATCCCCTGCATGAGAGACATGAATGAATGGGATTGCAGGAACTTAAGATCATGATCTCTGTTCCTGAGGTCAGGCTTGCATTTCAGGTTTTATTCGTCGAACGTAAACATCACCCTTTCCGTGTTCCAGTCGCCAATGATGACAAGTTTAAAATATCACCCCAACACCACCTTCTCCAGGTTGAAATCTTGACTGTGTGGAGGAAACTGATACTGAGCTGATGCAAGCAAATGAGCAAATGTAGCTTCCACTGCCAGTGTCGGAAAAACAAATAGCAAAATCATCTTTTAAACCCACCACTGCAAAGTTACGGGCTCAACACGCTCCAGTTGTGCCACTCAGCTGTCTTAGAAAGATGCACCGGGAATCGCTATGGTAGTATAAACGGGGACACTATTCCCTTGAGCAGGAGCACACTCAATCTCGGAATGTCTTGCGCCTCTATACCATCACGGAAGGACAGGACGCTCACCTGTTGCATCACTGGAGCCAGAGAGTAACTCTGCGCACTCATTCCCATCCCCATTTCCGGTCGGATCTGGGCGTTTGTGCCGATGTTAAGCTAAAATGCTATTGAAGCATACATTTCAACAATATCCTCTATTGTCCCCCGAGACTTTGATGTTTTGTCGAAATCGATCAATCTCAGTTTTCAACATTCTCATTCAAGGGATCTCCACAGCCTCTGAGGACATTGAACTGAAAGATTCAGATCATTCTCAGTTCCCACATGTCTGTCACTGTTTGCTGAGTACTGATAATGTACACTTGCTGTTCTTCCGAACATTTCCTCTGCTTGTCCACTTATTGCTGCTTGCAAGCATCTCGTTCTGTGATTGCTGTGATAGTGGTTGTCGGTATTTTGCATTGTGACCACAGTAACCTCGTTTTGAAACCAAATCACGGCACGAAGTGTTCTCTCCGTTGTTCTTTTTGTGACACATGCTAAGAAATTAATTGTTTTACCTTCAAATTCCTCTCTCTTACATCTCTGCGTTTCATATATCAGGATTCAAACAGACCCGTTGTCGGAGATTCCTCTCCTTCCCACGATCATTAAACCTCCTTTCCATCCCTCCCCCCATTTCTCTGAGGCAATGCACAATCTATCACTCTCTTTCACATTGATGTTGTTTTGTCTGTGCTGCTGCTGCGGTCACTGTTGTTGCGTGAAGGTGCCCCATCCCACCAGCGAGACGCCCAAAAAAGTCGATCCATTTGGATACCGCCGTTGCGAAATCAACCCCCATGTAGCAGCTTATGCTGACATAGGCCAGAGACAATTGGAGGCTCAGGCTCATGAAAAGGATGCAGGGCAGTTTTGGGGAAAAGATATTTTATTCATAAAGACCACATTTTGTGGTTTCTGCGATGGTCTTGTGTCAATTTCATCGTACTGATAATCCAGAGACCGAGCTAATAGTCTGGGTACTCGGGCTTGAATCCCATCATGCTAAGATTTTAAAATTTGATTCATTAAACATCTGCAATGAAGAATCTATTGACTACTATAGATACATTGACAATTGTTGAAAAAAAATCTGCTTCAAAGATGGCATTTTGCGGTGGAATCGGCTATCCTTTCTTGATCTGGCCTGCATGTGATTTCCGACTCATATCAGTATCTGGGCAATTCGGAATGGGTAATAAATTCTGCCTAGCCATAATCGCCCTCATACTAATACAGAAATTTTAAAACAAATGCTCATAAGGTTCAAGCAAAAGTTTTGTGTGCAGTTTTGCCAGTCACATTATCGCAGGCATGTGATCACACTGAGAACATTGCAGGAGATATTTACCGGGATACTGTTTGGGCTGAAGAGTTTCAGTTGTGAAGAAAGACAGGACAGAGTGGACTGTTTGTCGCAGTGCAAAGATGATGGAGAGAAGACATGATTGAGTTAGCGTATGGACAGGGATGACTGAACGAGTTTCCCACTGATGGAGAGATCGATCAGCAGGGGCCACAGATTTAAGGAGAAAGGCAGAATGGTTTGAGAAGATGTGCGGAAAAGCTTTATTAGCCAGCTGCGGGATTGGAATTTGGAATACACTGTCTGCATTTTTCAGAGAAACCTTTACGACCTGAATAAATATTCAGATGTGAACTTGTGATGCCAAGATATATTAGGCTGTGGGATAAACATTGGGAAATGGGATTCAGTTCATTAAGCAGTTGTTTTTGACAAGTGCGGCCACAATTGGCTGAAGGACCTCCTTTGACACACTTGTCTTCGGTAGTGTCCCCGCCTGTCACAGGGCTCAATTCTACGCTGGGGACAGTGTAAATATTTTAAAACTGTCGCCCCGTTCCCAAGTGCGAGTATTGATACTTGTCCTTCCATTCTCGATGGGGCATGTCACAGGAAGGACAGTGCCGCCTGTACCAAGGTGGGGAAGGATTGCAGCTGCAGGGAGGCAGAGTTTCAGTGAAAGTGCAAATATGTGACTTCTGCAAACTGCATCTTGTGTTGGAATGAAAACTATTTGACAGAGTTTTTTCCGGATTGAAATGTCTACTGGAAGCAGGAAGCTGAGGAAGAAACAGGGTAGAAGTATCCAAATATGATTGCAGAAACATATCCCGCAGCACGAACTGATGTTCAGTCTGAGGCTTAAGTTGATTGGCCAAGTTAAATTGCCCTCTTGTGTCCAGGGAAAGAATTAAGTACGTTCAGTGATTTAAGGAGAAAGTGAGGTCTGCAGATGCTGGAGATCAGAGCTGTAAATGTGTTGCTGGAAAAGCGCAGCAGGTCAGGCAGCATCTAGGGAACATGAGAATCGACGTTTCGGGCATTAGGCCTTCTTTTAGCCATGGGTAACTCGGGGACAAGGTCAGAATTCAGAGGACGCCAGTTTATCGTCCAACAGGTTTATTTAACATCATATAGGGGAGGGATGCCCCTTCTTCAGGTGAAATATAAGGGAATAGGGCGGGGACATAGGTCTGGGTGAGATGCTCTTCAGAAAGTGGAAACTGGATCGATTGACTGAAATGCCCTTTCTGCTCTGTAAGATTCTATGAATCTATCGGAGAGGATAATGACGGTGATTACTGGGATGTAAAGCCATAACAGACGATGCTGACGGGGTTTACTACGGATGAGATTTTATTCACTTGTTTTCTTGGAAAATTTAGAACAGCTATCCCTGAACCAAGGAAGACTTATTGGGGTTTTTTTCACGTTATGAAATGTTTGGACAGAGTAAATAGGTGTAAAATTTCCTCTTTCAAATAAGTAAAAATCTTAACATCGGGCATTCAAAACCTTTGATAAAACTTTGAAGGACAAAGAAATGATGAGAGCAGAATCGCTGTCACTTTGAATCTGTTTTCAAAGCATTTGGAAAGGCACATTTGGTGACACACAAGGAATAAATTTCACAAGGAGAGACAGTGTGTAGCTAGGTAAAGGAGTATGGGTGGGGTTTAGTTGGTTGGAAGCCGCGGGGAAATAATGTCCAAGCTCGTTGACTTTAAATGTAAAGACATTTCGTGAACGTGTGCACCTGAATTCGATTCGGTTCCAAAACTCTGGATTTTGAAAGATTTGTCATAATATTCCACCAAAAGCATTATAAATGGCCCAGTGGCTCAATGGTTAGCCCTGTTGCCTCACAGAACCACCGTCTCAGTTTCGATTTGAGCCTCAGGTGTGGTTTGCACATTCCTCCTGTGGGTTTTCTCCGGTTTCCTCCCATTGTCTGAGATGTGAGTCCGCCTCAACGAACTCATGGTTGATCTGATAGTTTTCAACTCCTTTCTGCTCACTTACCTCGACAAAGTTTCATCATCTTTCTGATTAACTATCTGACACAGCCTGAAAGTACCCAACTAGTTGCAGCAAAAATGCCACAGACTCTATGGCCCCTGAGCAAAGAAATTACTCCTCAATTCTGAATTAAAGAGGCAATATCTAATTCTGAGATTATGTCATCTGGTGCTCTCCTCACAGCATAGGCAAGCCACCTGCCTGTATCTCCCCTGTCAAGACCCATGAATATTGAACGTTTATAATTGTTATTGTGTGATTATAGAGCTCTCCTCCACCTCCCCTGTCTGAAGCAGAATAATCCCAGCCTAACCAATCGTGCAACAAAGCTCCATTTTATACAGTGTTAGCAACACGTTTGTAAATCTCTGTTGCCCTTCACAGCGTCCTTACATATTTTGAAGACAGGTGGAGAAATTTTGGCGAGGAAGCGGGTTGAAATTTCAGGCACAGACGGGAATTGGAACATAAAATCTGAAAACGATTGGAATCGGATTGATCCACAGAAGGACCAAATGCAGCAATGATAACTCTGACAAATGAGAGTCTAATCAAATCGATTGACATTCAATGGTTTCATTGTAACTGAATTCCTCCGTGTATTCGTTCTGGGAGCTAGTATTTAGGAGAAATGCAACCTGACCGCCCGTATAAAGAAGTTGACGACAAAAACATGTCCGTCCGTCGACATGATTATTAACTCAACTCTTGTCTTAGTGAAGCCTTCACCGTCCACAACGCACAAACTAGATGTTTAACAGAACTCTCCATTTGCCTAGGTTGGTGCAGCTTCGATACCACTGAAGGAACTGGGCACCCTCCCCAACAATGCAGTCATATAACGTACATTGTTCAACATCGGATTATTTATCCCCTTAACTGTTAAGGCACAATTGCAGCAGAGCGCACCACCAAGAAGATTCACTGGTGTAAGTCATCCAGGATTTGTTGACAGAACATTCAAAGCTCAAAAACTGTACTGACAATAAGGACAAGGGTGAAGATGCCTGAAACGTCACCATTTACAAATTACCCTCCAAGGTACATACCAGCATGACTTGGAGAGGAATCAGTGGTAAATTCATTGAGTGGTGAAGCGGTCTTGATGGGCAAAGAGCTATACTTCAGCCCTCCATATTTTATTGTACAATTTTTAAAAATATTGATTATTGCATTTACCAAAATTCTGATCATTTCTTTAGTTGCTTCCTAAACTGGCGGTTGCTAAAGATCGAATATCATCCTCAGCCTCTGGTCAACAACAGAAAATATCCAAAAACCCTCTCGAACAACTGATCTCCCTGTCCAACAATCTTCAGAGATCTCTGAATGTCCACTCCAAGATCTCTTTGTTCCTGTACACCACTCAGAATCCTCACTGTTATTGTTTCAACTCCCCAAATGCATTACCACTTATTGGTCTGGACAAATTCCATTCGCCGTTTTTCCCTTCCACCTCATTGATACATCCCTGCGATCCCTGATATTATTCATCACAGTCAACTACACGAACAATTGTTGCATCGTCTGTAAACTTCCACGACAACTAAGATTGAATTATTGATCTACATCAGGAAACAGTGGTACTCCACTGGAAACAGGCATCCAAGCATGGTTCATTGCTGGATGGGATGAACACCTGCAATAACAGCAGAATCGGACCCTTGCTATCATTTGTAAACCTAATGGTGACTCAGCAGGTTGGTCTCCTGACTGATTCCTTTCACATGTGGGAGTGGTGAACGACCTGTCCAAGTTGTGACTGAGCAAGTGAGTTCACACTTCAGCGGGTAATTGAATCCCTTCCTGCAGACCCCGCCCACATGGACCTGACTTCATTGCGGCGTGGGTATCCTTGTGTCTGTTTAGTTTGGATAAGCAGTTGAATTTGAGTCCATGCTGAGATGACTCCCAATTATCCCTGTCATCCATGTGTCTTTTTTATCCTTCCTTATTCTCCCACGGAGTGTGACCATCATAGTCTAAACAGCACTTGTTGTTCATCCTTAACTCTCCTTGACCTGAGTTAGACGGAATTTATGGGTGAACCGTACTATTGTGCGACTGGAGACATATATTTGCTGATCTTGTTAAGGACGGCAGATTTCCAGTTTGAAGGGAAATGAAAGAATGGGTTTTCAGCAAATTAAAACTTTTTGTCACTCTTTCTCTGAGCGGGTTTATATGCCAGATTTTATTCATCAAATCTAATTACTACCAGCTGCCATGCTCCAGTCTCCAAGGGTTGCTGGCCCAAATATAGCCATTACATTTGCAGATGACACGAAGGTTGGTGGAGTAGCAGAAAGCATAGGGGACTGTCAAAGAATGAAGGAGAATATAGATAGACAGCAGAGTTGAGCAGAGAATTGTCTGATGGAGTTGAATCCAGACAAATGTGAGGTAATACATTTTGGGAAGTCTAATTCTCGAGCGAAGTCTACTGTAAACGGAAGGGCCTTGGGAACAGTTGATGAGCAGAACGATCTGGGAGTTCAGATCCTTTGTACCCTGAATGTAGCTGCATAGGTGGATTGAGTGGACAAGAAGGCATATGACGTGCTGGCCTTCACTGGACGGTGCATTGAGCATAAGAGCCTGCATGCTAAAATTGTACAAGATTTTGGTTCAACCGCATTTAGAATGTTGTGTACTGTTCTGGTCGCCAAATTACCAAAACGATGTGCACGTTTATGAAAGAGTGCAGAGAAGGTTTATGAGGGTGTTGCCTGGTATGGAAGGTGCTAGTTCTGAAGAGAGGTTGAGTAGGTAATATTTGTTTTCATTAAAGAAAACAAGATTGAGGGGGACCTGATTGACATCTACAAAATCATGAAGGGTGTAGCCAGGGTGGATAGAGATAAGCTTCTTCCCAAGGTGAGGGATTCAATAATGCGATGTCACACATTCAAGGTGAGAGGTGAAAAGGTGAAGAGAGTTCGACGTTGGAAGTATTTTACACAGAGGGTGGTAAGTACTGGGATAGTGTTGCCAGCAGAGGTAGTAGAGGCAAGCACGGTAGATTCATTTCAGATGCCTCTGGACAGATGCATGAGTAGATGGGGTGCAGAAGGATACAGATGGTTTGGAATTGGGAAATAGGTTTTGACAGTGGATCAGCTCAGGCTTCGACGTCCAAAGGGTCTGTTCTTGGGCTGTAACTTTTCTGTTTTCTCTGTTCGTCTGTGTTCCCTGCACGACCAACTTCATGCTAAATTGCTACATCTCAGGGAATGACATTGCCAATTCCAATTATCACAGAGGGAATTCGAATATGACATGTGGCTGTGTTGGAATAAAAGATATACGCTGGATTGGAGTGTTTACTGGGAGCAAAAGGCGGATTTGGAGACGATGTGATCAAAAACAGCTCTTACTGTCAAAGTGACAAAACAGCGAATTGCTAAGGAAATTTTCAGAGAGTGCTTTCAATTAATCGACCTCTCGCTTAAGACTCCAGCACGCTTCCGCTGAGACAATCTGCAGTGCGGGTTAATGCTGCTGTTGTATCTTTATAATCTAATAAACGGAGACAAATATGGTCTTCCTCCCCGCGTTTGACCAGGAACACTCCCAGCTTTGGCATTTCATGCGTCTCTGTGCCATCATGTAATAACCAAGTCTTCACTTTCAAACAAATCATTCCATTTCGATACCGTGTTTGTGAGATCATTTCTCATGCAGCAGCTTTTACAACATGGACCATAGATTATTGGAACATCAGGTCCAGGAAAATGACACAGGGTAGCAGTGAGGAAAAGAACATTTATGTGAAAGTACCTCTTTCTGTGGACTTCTACATCATTTATTTCACTTGCTCATTTGGCTCTATCTAGTCTATTGTGTGCAGTTCTGCAATTCGAATGATACCACGGATATGATAGCACTGGAAATGATGCAGGACAGATTTATCAGGATATTGTCTGGGTAGAAGAGTTTCAATTATAAAGAGAAATTGGATAGTCTGGAGGGGTTTTTCTTATAGCAGAAGAAATTGAGAGGAGACATGATTGAGATGTACAAAATAATCAGGAATATGGATGGTGTAGTCTGAAATAAACGTTTCTCTTTGATGGTGAGATCGATCACGGGGGGAGGGATAGGGTGGCATAGGAAACATTTGAGTGAATGAGCAGACAAATGTTTTGAAACAGCGGTTGGTTGAAAACTGGAAGTCAGTGCATGCAAAGGTTGGAGAGGCAGAAATCCTCATAACTTTCAAAAGTATTCAGATGTGAATTTTGTGATGCCAAGTCAGACGAGGCTATAGGCCAAGTGATTTTAAGAAGTGTTCAGATAGTTAAGTGAATGTTAGTTTCCAGCAATACCAAATAGGCTTCTTTTTGCATAAAATTCCTGGATAGTACCACCGCCTGTCACTGCGTGAGATCAGGTTCAATTCATTTCCAGGATGAATGCTTGCATATTGGGATAGCTCAGTGGATAGAACTGCACCTTTCTACACCAGAAACCGGCATTCGATTCCAGACTTATTTGACTGACTGTGTGGAATTTGCACTCTCATGCTCTCTCTCTCTTCCTTGTGAGTTTCCTCTGGCTGTTCTGATACCTTCCCACAGTGCAAAGGTGTGCAATTCAGGTTAATGGCAAACAAAATCTAGCTGGACTGTAAGTGTTGTAAATCAGAGACAAAAGTCAGAATTGCAGCTCGGGGAAAACGGAATGACCGTTTCAAGTCAACAGACCCTTCCTTGGAACTGTTTTTAATTTGCAATGTTAACCCTGATTTCTCTCCACTGATGCTTCCTGACTCACTAAGCTTTTGGAGCAATTTCTATTTTCGTAGGTGGATCACAAATGCGGGTTTAGAAAGATAGAGTGGGGCAGTGTGAATCTCTTCCACGGCACAGTGCAGACTCAACTGGCCAAATGGCTTCTGTATGCACTGTGTCTAATTCCATTAACACTGTATCTATAAGTCTTTGTCCTTTTTTTAGTCTTTGTTATTCACATCTCTCCTGTCATGTGAGGTGCAGAGCAGGATAATCGACGTATCGGGCATAAGCCACCACAAAAGCTTTTCCACCTGACGCCTGGAAGATGAACGCCTCATATTCTGGCTTGGGACCCTGCAACCACACGGAAAAAAATGTGGATTTCAACGGCTTCCTCACTTCCCCTCACCCCACATTATTACAGTCTGAAGCATCAAACTCAGCACCACGCTCCGGACCCATACATCTCTCCCCAGCTGACATATCACCTCCACCCCTGCCTCACTCCACCATTCGCTTTCCACCCAACTCCAACCCCCACCCATTTATCTCCCAGCCCCAACCAACAAGCCTCAATCCTGATGAAAGACTTATGCCAGAAACGTCGATTCTCCAGCATCCCGGATGCTGCCTGACCTGCTGTACTTTTCCAGCACGACACTATCGCCGTGGCGAAGATAGACGAGCTCTGCTCAGGCTTTTTATCTGAGAGCGGAGAAGGCTGAGTGAGGAAGTGATTAAGGTGCACATTAAGGGGATCGACATGTGTGATAGGAACAAACTTCTTATGGGAAGAGTTAACAACCAGGGATCTCCATTAAACACAAGGGAGAGGGTGCTCAGACGAGATTTAGGAAGAACGTTTTCACTGTTAGAGTGTTGTTTATTTGGAATTCACTGTGTGACCGTGTGGTAAAGGTATGAGTCTGTAAAACATTTCAGGAGTGTTTAACCGAATACTTGAGAAGCTAGAGCACTCATGGATAAGGACCAGGTACTGGAAAGTGGGGTGAAATTAAACAGATATCTGATGAAAGAACCGAACACTGTACAGAAAATACAGGGCATGAAAGCATGGGAAGGGTAAAGGCATGGAAACTACTGGCGTTTTGTTACAAGTGGTCTGCGGAATGCTACACTCGTCAAAAGGTCACTAGGGCAGAATGGGGCCAGTGTGGCAGGATGGGATAAGAATAGTGGAATGCTGCTACACCAATTAGCAGAGTCAGACTGGGTTGAAAGGTTACTATGGCAGGCTGAGATAATACCAATTAGTAAAGTCAGCCTCGCCTACTAAATACCATCATGGCAGTTTGGGAAACGTCGTTACAGTACATACTTAGGGCATGACTTTAAATAATTAATTGATAGTAGAGTCAGCCTGCTTGAGGCACTTGTAGCAGGATATGACATTAAATATCTAATTAGTAGTAAGTAGAGTCAGCTTGGGACAGGAAAACATTGTGATAGATGGGGTAGCTAAATATCTAATCATGACAGGTTAGTCTGGAAGGGAGGTTCATTGAGCACAGGTGGCAGTAGAATACATAATAGTTACAGTAGAATAAATTAGGAAAAATCATAGTGGCAGAAGCAGAACGATAATGGGAATTAGCACCATTAGTTTATTGTATAGCTGGAGTGAGGTAATTCTGACTAACACAGTTGGCATTCTGATAAGCTAACAAGACATGATTAAAGAAAAGGTATAAAGTGATGGAGTTTAATTCAGATACATGTGAGACATTGAATTTTAGGAAAGCAAATCTTAACTTAATGGTAAGACCCTAGGGTGTGTTGCTGAAAAAAAGAGACCTTGGAGTGGAGGTTCATAGTTCCTTGAAAGTGGAGTCGCAGGTAGATAGGAAAGTGAAGAAGGCATCTGGTATGCTTTCCTTTTTCGGTCAGAGTGTTGAGTACAGGAGTTGGGAGATCATGTTGCGGCTGTACAGGACATTGGTTAGGACACTGTTGCAATATTGCGTGCAATTCTGATGTGCTTCCGATCGGAAAGATGTTGTGAAACTTGTAAGGGTTCAGAAAGATTTACAGGGATGTTTCCAGGCTTGGAGGATTTGAGCCATAAGGAGAATCTGAACAGGCTAGGGCTGTTTTCCCTGGAGTTTCGGAAGCTGAGGGGTGACCTCATAGAGGTTTACAAAATCATGAGGGGCATGGAAAGGATAAATAGACAAAATATTTTCCCTGGGGTTCGGGAAGTCCAGAACTAGAGGGCATAGGTTTAGTGTGAGAGGGGTAAGATATGAAAGAGACCTAAGGGGCAACTTTTTCACACAGAGGGTGGTACATGAATGGAATGAGCTGCCAGAGGATGTGGTGGAGGCTCGTACAATTGCAACATTTGAGAGGCATGTGTATAGGAAGGGTTTGGAGGGATATGGACCGCTTGATTGCAGGTGGGACTAGATTGGGTTGGAATATCTGGTCGGCATGGACAAGTTGGACAGCAGTACCTGTTTCGATGCTGCACATCTCAAAGACACTATGACCCTATACCATGGATCCTGAGGTTCGGGCGAGTCAAAAATTTGTTTTCTGAATGTCACTGTTTTTATTTGCAAATAAAAGATATACTCCTTGAAAAACTCCGCATCACCTGGTGATTGTTGACATTTTCTCTACGACAACCGCAACTTTGGGTGCAGTAAAATTGTGGCGAGTGCAGCTCTGTGGCGCAATGAAAAGAGTTTAGATTTCTACAAATTTGGTAACTTTGCTCTTCATGTGTTTGAACCGCACTATAATCGGAGTTTAGTTCATTTTTTAGCTGAATCATTGAGTGTTGTGCTGATTCATCGCCAATTCCTGTCGTCTGGAGTTCCCGTCCCTGCCACTGACCAGAGGATATTCATGACCTTCTTGGTTGTGAGATTTTACGGAATCATATCGTTTGAAACATGATCAGACCAGAATCAGATGCTCATCCGCAAAACCTGCAAATTTCGTGCAGAATCCCACTGTGCAACGTGTTCTTGGATGTCGGAATGGTGAAGATTATTGATGAAGCAATATGTTTCATGTTACCTGTATGAACAGAAATTTTCGATTGCTTAACTGTCTTTATCCCGTTGTACGACAGGTTGTTGTGGATGAGCTGGGCAAAGACATTGACGTGTTTGGTCAGCCATGATCATATCAAAGGCGGGTAGACAGTGAGAGAATTAATCCCACGCTGCTGATCTCATTTTTCTCAAAAAACAGTTAGGCAGCGAACTGAGCTAACCGTCTTCCATTCAATGCAGAGCTAAACCAAACATATCAGTGCATTCGGATTATATAATATTTCATGTAGAATGAGCTGCTGCACCTTCCAACTCCATTAGCTCTTCTTACACTTAACATTTTCAGTTGCAGGTGTTATGCAATTTCTTTCCTATGAATGTTATCCACTTCGAGAGTGTTTCCCTTTTGCAACCCCGTCCAGGCAGCCCAGAATCACTGTCGCTGTTTAATTCACTCCTTATGTGCCTGCACGCGCTTTTCACATATTCTGGAATCAGCACCTAAAATGTTTTTTTTCTGAAAATTCATCTCTGAATTCAATGGCTCTCAGAATATAAAATGCCTGACCAAAAATATTTATCGTGTCCCGCTGGGTTTGAAGTTCTAACGTCTAGTTTCCACTCACCGAAACAAGGAAATTTCCCTCATATTTACTCTTAAGATCTTCACAACAGCTGGATGATCTCTATTCGGATACAACTAAGTCTTTCCTGATTTCTCCCGCATTATTCTTTATCTATGCCATCATCCCATTAGACATCCTCTTTTCGTTTCTAGTGGCTTTATCTCCCAGTAAACCCCGTTTCCTTCGTTTCGAACGACCGTATCATGGCCGTGTCATTCGTAACGTCTTTGTATTCCAGTAAACGGTGCCCGTGTCATTATTCATGTTATTATATCTCTGTAAATTTCAACCTGAGAAAGGATACTGGGTCTAATCCAATGCATGAAAACTCACCAGTAAGCTATGCAATCTTATTACTGACACAGGAAAGGTGGAAGCAATTTCAATTACAGCTGAATCGATTAGCTGCAACAGAATCGGGTCAAATCGCAGTTACATACTTGACTGTTGTTCTTATAGTTATTTCTTCTTTACGTGTGCTGAAGTTACACAGTGAGGGATCAATTAATATTGCCAGACATATATAAGGGGGCGTATGAAATGATGAAGTTGTGAGGTAGACAGAGACCATTCATTGTTCGAATTTCAGTCTTAGGAATTAGACAGAGAGCGATTTTGAGCAAGCTTTGAGCAGCGACGTTTACCCCTTGACGTAATACCAAATTGTGTGGTTACTTTGTTGTTTACCTCATTTGTGTATTTTGCCTCATTGAGGATTTTGAAGTTATCCCCTCTATACAAAAGTTTCGTGCCTTTGCACCATGAAACCAAAGATGCAGTACAATACCACCCAACGCTGTTTCTGTCTACTTGTAGAGATATTGACTCCTGGAAACAGCACTATGCACTCTCCTCGAGTCTGGAAAATAATTTGCTACATTCCCACTCTTATGGCTCTTTTCATTACATCGACTTCTGTTCTTCACGGAATCCGATTCAGCAGATCTTGTCACTGAGTCATTTCTTTGTATGTGTTCAGATCATGTGAGCAGAATATCACAATCCATAACCCAGAAGTCAGACCATACTTAGGGAACCGTACTCTGCTCGATATCGTTTCATGAACACCAGGAAGAAATATCTACGATCTTCAACATTTACTAAACTGTTTTTCAGAAGCAAGATAAATAGTTCCAAGTTTCTGCTTTTGTTGTCACTCGGACCGAGGTTGTAAATGCTGGAACAAGTTGAGTCTGTCCACTCTCCCACATCCATTTTCTCCCCAGGAAGTGTTCAGATTATGGTCTAAAAAGAAGAATGTTTTTATCCATTGGTTTATAGTTTATGGGCCCACTAGGCTCCCGCTGGGCCTCTGTGTTAGCGCTGATCACACCAGTTTCCCGCAGTGTTCAGCTTTTTTTGTAGCAAGTACCTTCGAGGATGACATCAAAAGATTTTCGCTGTTACTGTTTGATACTCTACCAATGGAGACAGCTCTATCAATGGAGGCATCTCAGTCCGCTGGGATGGGATAATTTCTGCAGTGTGTCCTGCGGATCAGATACAGTGCACTTTATCATTCAGATCATACAGAGTGAGAGCGCTCGAAACGGCTAAGCGAGTTTTCCATACCAGAGGCACCACCCTAACCCAGGAAAGACCTGTATCAGAAGTCCATTTGGTAAGTTTAGTTTTCAGACTCTGGTCACCATGCTCCAGGAACCCTGCAGCCTGTGGGCAATAAGCACAATGAAGTTGGTGGTGGATCCCAAAATGAGAGCATAATTCCTCATTAATATCTCCAATAAAATGGGGGTGGGGGAGGGGGCATTGTCAGAGGTAGACAAAATCAAATACCAAAGCAGGTAATAATTTCCTTGAGTAAAATATTTACAACTGTTTTAGCAGTAGCGTTGGAAGTGCGGTAAGCTTCAACCCATCAAGGAAAAGAAAATCAACAATGACCAAAACGTACTTATAGTGCTGACACCTTTGCAACTCGATGAAGTCTTTAAACATCTTTTGCAGTTGGCATTAGGTGGTCAGAGGTCGACTCACCCTTGTCAGAGAACATAGAACATAGAAAGTACAGCACAGAACAGACCCTTTCACCCACGATGTTTAATCATAATGTAAAATATAATAACAACCTACACACCCCTCAAATTACTGCTTTCCATGTGCAAGTCTAGAAGTCGCTTAAATGTCCCCAATAACTCTGCTTCCACCACTACCACTGGTAGCGAATTCCATGTATTCACAGCTCTCTGTGTTAAAAAAAAAACTACTTCTGACATCTCCTTTATACCTTCCTCCTAATATCTTCAAACTATGAGTTCTCATACCAGTCAATCTTGCCCTGGGGAAAATACTCTAGCTATTGACTCTATCTATTCCTTTCATTATTTTGTAGACATCTATCAGGTGTCTCTCTTCCTCCTTCGCTCCACAGAGATGCCCAAGCCTATTCAACCTTTTTTTCATAAGGCAAGCCCTCGGTCCAAGCAGCATCCTTCTTTGCACCCTCTCCCAAGCCTCTGTATCTTTCCTATAGTAGGGCGATCAGAACTGGACACAATATTTCAAGTATTGCCTCACCAGGGACTTGTAGAGCTTCAGCAAAACCTCACGGCTCTTGAACTATATCCCCCTGTTAATGAAAGCCAAAACACCATATGCTTTCTTAACAACCTTATGGCAACTTTGAGGGATCTATGTACTTGCATATCCAAATCCCACTGTTCCTCCACACTGCCAAGAATCCTGTCTTTAATCCTATATTCAGCATTCGAGTTCCACCTTCCAACATGCATCACTTCGCATTTATCCAGGTTGAACTCAATCTGCCATTTCTCAGCCCAGCTCTGCAGTCTGTCTATGTCGCGCTGCAGCCTGCAGTAGCCCTTTATACTATTGCCGACTTCTACAAACTTTGTGTCATCTGCAAATTTACTAACCCTCCCCTCAACCTCCTCATCCAAGTCATTTATAAAACCTACAAAGAGCAGAGGCCCAAATACAGAGCCCTGGGAGACCCCACTCAACACTGTCGTCTAGGCAGAATACTTTCCATCTACAGCCACTCTCTGCCTTCTGTCAGCCAGCCAATTCTGTGTATATCTGTTTAATGCCTGGAAACAGAGTGTTGATGGTGGGTTGTCTGTTTATGCCTGATTAATGGTCGGTGATAGGGGTGGTGCAGGGTTGTGTGCGTTTTTCTGTATATAGCTGCTTAATGACAGGAGACAGACTGGTGATGGTCGAAGGTTGTGTGTGTGTATTTCTGTGTATATATGCTCAGTGGAAGGATAACAGGGCGGTGTGGAGGGTTGTGTGTGTGTGTGTCTGTCTGTATATATCTGTTTAATGGCAGGTGATAGGGCTGTCTAGGAGGGGTGTGCGTGTGATTCTGTGTATGTATATTTAAGGGCTGGAGACAGGGTGGTGGTGTGTGTATCTGTTCCGTGGCAGGAGACAAGGTGGTCCTGGAGGATTGTGTGTGTTCCTGCATATATCTGCTCAATGGCAGGAGGCATGTTGTTCATGGAATGTTATGCTTGTGTGTGTGTGTTTCTGCGTATATCTATTTAATTGCAGGAGATAGGGTGGTGGTGGAGAATTGTGTATGCATCTGCGTTTTTGTGTATATCTGTTTAAGGGCAGTAGGCAGGGTGTTCGTGGAAAGTTGTGTATGTATATTTCCGTGTATAACTGTTTGGTGAGAGGAGACATGGTGGTCAAGGAGGTTTGAGTGAGTGTGCGTGTGTGTTTCTGTGCATATGTGCTTAATGGCATGAGACAGTTTGGTGTGTGTATGTTATTGTGTATATCTGTCCAATGGCAGGAGGCAGGGTGTTCATGGAGTGTTGTGCATGTTGGTGATTCTGCGTATATCCTTTTAATGGCAGGAGACAGGGTGGTGGTGGAGGGTAGATGTCTGTGTTTCTGTGTCTTAATGCTTATGAGTAGGATACACGTTGGTGGTGGAGGTTTGTGTGTGTGTGTTTCTGTGCATATCTGTTAAAAGACAGGAGACAGGGTGGTGGTGGTGGAAGGGTGTGTGTGTGTGTTTCTGTGTATATCTGTTTAATGCCAGGAGACAGAGTGTTGGTGGAGGGTTGTCTGTGTGTTTTTCTTTTCTGTGCCTGTCTGTTTAATGCTGGTGTTAGGGTGGTGGTGCAGGGATGTGTATGTTTTTTTCTGTAAGTATCTGCTTAATGATAGGAGACAGACTGGTGGTGGTGGAGGGTTGTGTGTCTGTCTGTTTCTGTGTATATCTGATTAATTGCAGGAATCAGGGTGGCGGTGGAGCGTTCTGTATGTATGTGTGTTTCTGTGTATATCTGTTTAAGAGCAGGAGACAGGGTGATGGTAGAGGGATGTGTGCGTCTTTCTGTGTATATCTGTTTTAAGGGCTGGAGAGAATGTGGTAGTGGAGGGTTGTGCGTGTGTGTTTCTGTGTATATCTGATAAACGGCAGGAAACGAGGTTGTGGTCGAGGGATGTGTATGTGTGTGTGTTTGTGTATATACCTGCTTAAAGGCAGGAGACAGGTGGTGGTGGAGAGTATAGTGTCTGTATTCCTATATCTATGTGCTTACTGGCAGGAGACAAGGTGGTATGGAGGGTTGTGTATGCATATGTTTTTGCGTATATCCGTTTAAGTTCAGTAGGCAGGGTGTTCATAGAACATAGACCAAAAATCATTACAGCCCAGTACAGGCCCTTCGGCCCTCAATGTTGCGTCGACCTGTCATTCCAAACTGAAGCCTATCGAACCTACACTATTCCATGTACTTCCATATGCTTGTCCAATGACGACTTAAATGTACTTAAAGTTGGGTAATCTACTACCATTGCGGGCAAAGCATTCCATACCATTACTACTCTCTGAGTAAAGAAGCTACCTCTGACATCTGTCCTATATCTGTCACCTCTCAATTTAAAGCTATGCCCCCTCGTGCTCGCCGTCACCATACTTGGAAAAAGGCTCTCCCTGTCCACCCTATCTAACCCACTGATTATCTTTAATGTCTCTATTGAGTCACGTCTCAAACTTCTTCTCTCCAACGAAAACAGCCTGAAGTCCCTCAGACTTTCCTCGGAAGACCTTCTCTCCATACCAGGCAAGATCCTAGTAAAACTCTTCTGCACCCTTTCCAAAACTTTCATATACTTCTTATAATGCAGTGACCAGAACTGGACACAATATTCCAAGTGTGGTCGCACCAGAGTTTTGTACAGCTGTAGCATAACGTAATGGTTCCAGAATCGATCCCTCTATTAATGCCTTCTTAACAAAACGGTCAACCTGGGTGGCAACTTTCAGGGATCTGTGCACCTGGACACCGAGATCTCTCTGCTCATCTACACTACCAAGGATCTTTCATTAAGCCCAGTACTTTGAATTCCTGTTCCTTCGACCAAAGTGCATCACCTCACGCTTGTCCACATTAAACTGCATTTTACACCTCTCAGCCCACCTCTGCAGCTTGTCTATATCTCTCTGTAACCTACAACATCTTTTGTCACTATCCATAACTCTACCGACCTTAGTGTTGCCTGCAAATTTACTAACCTACCCTTCTATTCCCTCATCCAGGTCGTTTATAAAAATGATGAACAGCAGTGGACCTAACACCGACCCTTGCGGCACATCACTAGTAACTGGACACCAGATGAACATTTCCCATTAACCACCTCCCTCTGTCTTCTTTCAGTAAGTCAATTACTTATCCAAACTGGAATATCTCCCACAATCCCATTTCTCCGCATTTTGAACAATAGCCTACTGTGGGGAACCTTATCAAATGCGTTGCTGATATCCATATACATCACATCAACCGGTTTACTCTCATCTATCTGTTTAGTCATCTTCTCAAAGAACTCAATACGGTTTGTGAGGCACGAAATAACCTTCACAAAACCGTGCTGACTATCCATTATCATAATATTATTTTCTAGATGATTGCAAATCTTATCACCTTTTCCAACACTTTACCAACAACTGAAGTAAGGCTCACTGGTCTATAATTACCAGTGTTGTCTCTACTCCCCTGCTTGAACAGGGGAACCACATTTGCTATCCTCCAGTCTTCTGGCACTATTTCTGTAGACAATGACGATTTAAAGATCAATGCCAAAGGCTCAGCAACCTCCTCCCTGGATTCCCAGAGGATCCCAGGCTAAATCCCATCCAGCCCTATTTTCACATTCTGCAGGATTTCTAATACCTCTTCCTTGTGAACCTCAATCACACCTAGTCTAGTAGACTGTATCTCGGTATTCTCCTCGACAACATTGTCGTTTTATAGAGTGAATACTGTCGAAAAATATTCATTTAATGCTTCCTCTATCTCCTTCGGTTCCTCACACAACTTCCCATTAATATCCTTGATTGGCCCTAACCTTGTCATTCTTTTATTCCTTAAATACCTATAGAAAGCCTTATGGTTTACCCCGATCCTATCGGCCAACAACATCTCGTGTCTCCTCCTGGCTCTTCTGAGCTCTCTCTTTAGGTCTTTCCTGGCTACCTTGTAACCCTCAAGTGCCGTAACGGAGCCTTCACATCTCATCCTAACATAAACCTTCTTCTTCCTCTTGACTAGAGATTCCACTTCCTTCGTAAACCACGGCTCCTGCGCTCTACAGCTTCCTCCCTGTCTGACAGCTACACATTTATCTAGGAGACTCTGGAGCGTTTCCTTGAATAAGCTCCACATTTCTAACGTGCCCATTCCCTGCAGGTTCCTTCCCAATTTAATACTTCCTAAATCTTGCCTAATCGCATTGTAACTACCGATCCCTCAGCTGTAAATTTCGTGGAAGGTTGTGTGTGTGTGTGTATTTCCGTGTATAACTGTTTGATGACAGGAGACTGGTTGGTCAAGGAGTTTTGAGTGAGTGAGTGTGTGTGTGTGTGTTTCCGTGCATATGTGCTGACTGACATTAAACAGGTAGACACCGAAACCAACACACAACCCTCCACTACCAACCTGTCTCCTGCCTTTAAGCAGATATACACACAAACACACACATCCCTCAACCACTACCCTGTTTCCTGCCGTTAATCAGATATACACAGTTTGGTGTGTGCGTGTTTCTGTGTATACCTGTTTAATGTCAGGAGACAGAGTGTTGGTGGTGGGGATGTTTGTCTGTCTGTGTGTTTTATTTTCTGTGTATGTTTGTTTAATGGTAGGTGATAGGTGGTGGTGGAGGGTTGTGTGTGGTTTTCTGTATATATCTGCTTAATTACAGGAGGCAGACTAATGGTGGTGGAGGGTTGTGCGTGTGTTTCCGTGTATATCTATTTAATGGCAGGAGGCAGGGTGGCCGTGGAGGTTTGTGTGTGTGCGTGTTTCTGTGTATATCTGATTAACGGCAGGAAACAGGGTGGTGGTCAAGAAATGTGCGTGTGTTTCAGTGCATTTCTGTTTAATGGCAGGGGACAGGGAGGTCGTGGAGGTTTGTGTGTGTGCTTCTGTGTATATCTGTTTAAGGGCTGTGCGTATGTGTTTCTGTGTATATCTGATTAACGGCACGAAACAGAGTAGTGATTGAGGGATGTGTGTGAGTTTGTGTGTATATCTGCTTAAAGGCAGGAGACAGGCTGGTGGTGGAGGGTGCTGTGTGTGTGTTTCTGTGTATAACTGTTTAATTGCAGGTGGCATGTTGGTGGTGGAGGGTTGTGTGTGTGTTTCTGCATATATGTGCTTAATGGCAGGACACATGATAGTGTGTGTGTGTTTCTCTGTATACCTGTTCAATGGCAGGAGACAGGATGGTCATGGAGGGTTGTGTGTGTTTCTGCGTATCTCTATTCAATGGCAGGAGACACAGTGGTGTTGGAGGGTAGAGTGTCTGCGTTTCTGTGTCTGTGTGCTGAGTGGCAGGGGAGAGAGTGGTGGAGGGTTGTGTATGTTTCTGTGTATATCTGTTTAAGGTCAGTAGACAGGGTGTTCGTAGAAGGTTGTGTGTGTGTTTCTGTGTATATCTGTTTAATGGCAGGTGACAGGGTGGTGGTCGAGGTTGGTGTGTGTGTGTTTATGTGTGCATATGTTTAATTGCAGGAGACAGGCTGGTGGTGGAGGGTGGTATGTGTTTGTTTCTGAGTATATTTGTTTCATGGCAGGAGACGTGGTGGTGCTTGAGGGTTGTGCGTGCGTTTCTGTGTATATCTGCTTAATGGCAGAAAACAATGTGGTGGTTAACGGTTGTGTGTGTGCATTTCTACGCATATCTGTTTAATCGCAGGGGATAGGGTTGTGGTAGAGGGTTGTTTGTGTGTTTGTGTGTGTTTCTGTGCATGTCTGTTTAATGGCAGGAGACGGGGTGATGGTGGAGGGTTGTGTGTGTGTGTTTATGTGTATATCTGATTAATGGCAGCAAACAAGGTGGTGGTGGAGGGTTCTGTATATGTGTGTGTTTCTGTGTATATCTGTTTCAGGTCAGAAGACATGATGGTGGTCGAGGGTAGTGTGTGTGTACTTCCGTGTATATCTGCTAAATGGCAGGAGAAATGGTGGTGGTGAAGTGTAGAGTGCGTGTTTGTGTGTATATCTACGTAATGGCGGGAAATAAAGTTGTGATGGAGGGTTGAGTGTGTGTGTGTTTCTGCATATATCTGTTTAATGTTTGCTGACAGGGAGGTTATGGAGGGTTGTGTGTGAGAGTGTTTCTGTATATATCTGTTGAAATGCAGGAGACAGGTTGGTAGTGGAGGGTTGTGTGTTTCTGGATATACCTATTGAATTGCAGGAGAAGGGTGGCAGTGGAGGGTTGTGTGTGTGCTTCTGTGTACATCGGATCATTGGCAGAAAACAACTTGCTAGTGTAGTGGTGTGTGTGTGTTTCTGTATATCCCTGTTTAATGGCAGGAGACAGGATGGTAGTGAGGTTTGTGTGTGTGTGTGTTTCTGTGCATAATTGATTTATGGCAGCAAACAGTGTGGTGGGGGAGGGTTCTCTCTGTGTGTGTTTCTGTATATACCAGTTTAATTGCAGGAGACAGGTTGGTGGTGGAGGATGGTATATGTTTGTTTCTGATTATATCTGTTTCATGGCAGGAGACATAGTGGCGGTTGATGGTTGTGCGTGTGTTTCTGGGTATATCTGCTTAATGGCAGAAAACAATGTGGTGGTGTACTGTTGTGTGTGTATTTCTACGTATATCTGTTTAATGGAAGGAGACAGGGTTGTGGTGGAGGGTGCTGTGTGTGTGTGTGTTTCTGCGTATATCTGTTTAATGATAGGCGAGGGGGTGGTCGTGGTGGCGTGTGTGTATGTTTGTGTATATCTGTTTAATGACAGGAGACAGGGTGGTGGTGGAGGCTTGTCTGGATGTTCTGTAAATATCTGTTTAATTACAGGAGACAGGGTGGTTTTGAAGGTTGTGTGTGTGTTTCTGTGTATGTCTGTTTAATGGTAGGGGACAGGGTGGTGCTGAAGGTATGCCTTTATGTTTCTGTGTAAATCTGTTTAATTCCAGGAGACAGGGTGGTGGAGGAGGGTGGTGTGTGTGTGTGTGTGTGTGTGTGTGTGTGTGTGTGTGTGTGTGTGTGTGTGTGTGTGTGTGTGTGTGTGTGTGTGTGTGTGTGTGTGTGTGTGTGTGTGTGTGTGTGTGTGTGTGTGTGTGTGTGTGTGTGTGTGTGTGTATAAATGTTTAATTGCAGGAGACAGTGTGGTGTTGTAGGAATGGGTGTGCGTGTTTCTGTGTATATCTGTTCAATGACATGAGACTGGGTGGTAGTGGAGGGTTGTCTGTATGTTTCTGTAAATATCTGTTTAATTGCTTAATGACAAGAAACAATTTGCTGTTCAAGGATTGTGTGTGCGCGTGTATGTGCATGCGTGTGTGTGCATGCGTTTCTGTGTATGTCTGATTAATGGCAGAACACAGGGTGTTGGTGTCGAGATGTGTGTGTGTTTCTGTTTATATCTGTTTAATCACCGGAGAGTGTGTGATTGGGGAGGGTTGTGTGTGTATTTATGTGCATATCTGATTAACGGCAGTGAACAGGGTGCTGGTGGAGGGTTCTGCATGTGTGTGTGTTTCTGTGTATACCTGTTACAGGGCAGGAGACATAGTGGTGGTCGAGGGTTGTGTGTTTGTATTTCTGTGTATATCTGCTCAATGGCAGCAGAACAGGGTAGCGGTGGAGGGATGTGTGTGTGTTTGTGTGTATATCTGTTTAATGTCAGCACACATGGTTGTTGTCGAGGATTGTGTTTGTGTTTTTCTGTGTATATCTGTTTAGTGGCAGGAGGCAAGGTGGTGATGAAGTGTCGAGTGCTTGTTTGTGTGTATATCTACTTAACAGCAGGAAATCAGGTGGTGGTGGAGGGTTGTGTGTGTTTGTTTCTGCATATGTCTGTTTAATGGCGGGTGGCAGGGTGGTAGTGGGGTGGGTGTGCGTTTCTGCATATATCTGTTGACTTGCAGGTGGCAGGTTGGTAGTGGAGGGTTGCGTGTGTGTTTCTGCGTACATCTAATCAATGGCAGAAAACAGCTTGGTAGTTTAGTATTGTGTGTGTTTCTGTATATCCCTGTTTAATGGCAGGAGAAAGGATGGTAGTGGAGGTTTGTGTGTGTGTTTCTGTGTATAATTGATTTATGGCGGCAAACGGGATGGTGGGGAGGGTTCCTTGTGTGTGTGTTTCTGGGTATACCTGTTTAATTGCAGGAGCCAGGTTGGTGGTGGAGGGTGGTATGTGTTTGTTTCTGAGTATATCTGTTTCATGACAGGAGACATGGTGGCAGTTGATGGTTGTGCGTGTGCATCTGTGTATATCTGCTTAATGGCAGAAAACAATGTGGTGGTGCACGGTTGTGTGTTTGTGTATTTCTATGTATATCTGTTTAATGGCAGGAGACAGGATTGTGGTGGAGGGTTGTGTGTGTGTTTGTGCGTATATCTGTTTAATGATAGGCGAGGGGTTGTCGTGGTGGTGGTGTGTGTGTATGTTTGTGTATATCTGTTTAATGACAGGAGACAGGGTGGTGGTGGAGGCTTGTCTGCATGTTTCTGTAAATATCTGTTTAATTGCAGGAGACAGGGTGATTTTGGAGGTTGGTGAGTGTATGTTTCTGCATATAACTGTTTAATGAATGTAGATAGGGTGGTCGTGAAGGGTTGTGTGTGCGTTTCTGTGTATATCTGCTTAATGACAGAAAACAAATTGGTTCTCAATGCTTGTGTGTGCGTATGTGTGTGCGTGTGTGATTCTGTGTATATCTGTTTCATGACAGGAGACAGGGTGGTGGTGGAGGCTTGTCTGGATGTTTCTGTAAATATTTGTTTAACTGCAGGAGTCAGGGTGGTTTCGGAAGTTGGTGAGTGTGTGTTTCTGTATATAACTGTTTATGTAGACAGGGTGTCGTGGAGGGTTGTGTGTGTGTAACTGCCTAATGACAGGAAACAAATTGGTTGTCAATGCTTGTGTGTACGTGTGCGTCTGTGTTTCTGTGTATATATATTTAATGGCAGAAAACAATGTGATATTGGAGGGTTGTGTGTGTGTGTTTCTGTCTATGTCTGTTTAATGGCAGGAGACAGGATGGTGCTGAAGATATGTCTTTATGTTTCTGTATTTATCTGTTTAATTGCCGGAGACAGAGTGGTGGAGCAGGGTGGTATGTGTGTGTTTGCGTGTCTATATGTTTAATTGCAGGAGACAGTGTGGTGTTGGAGGAATGGGTGTGCGTGTTTCTGTGTATATATGTATGATGATGGGATACTGGGTGGTAGTGGTGGAGGGTTGTCTGTATGTTTCTGTAAATATCTGTTTAATTGCTTAATGACAGGAAACAAATTGCTGTTCAAGGGTTGTGTGTGCATGTGTGTGTGCGTGTGTTTGTGTGTGTTTCTGTGTATGTCTGTACAATGGCAGGAGACAGGGTGTTTGTGATGAGATATTTTTGTGTTTCTGTTTAAATCTATTTAATCTCCGGAGAGTGTGTGATTGGGGAGGATTGTGTGTGTATGTGTATGTTTATGTGCATATCTGATTAATGGCAACAAACAGGGTGGTGGTGGAGAGTTCTGTATGCGTGTGTGCTTCTGTGTATATCTGTTTTAGGGCAGGAGACAGGGTGATGGTCGAGGATTGTGTGTGTGTATTTCTATGTATATCTGCTCAATGGCACGAGAACAGTGTGGTGGTGGAAGGTTTTTTTTTTTGTGTGTGTGTGTTTCTGTGTATATCTGTTTAATGCCAGGAGACAGAGTGTTGGTGTAGGGTTGTCTGTGCGTTTTCTTTCTCTGTGCCAGTCTGTTTAATGGTAGTTGATAAGGTGGTAGTGCAGGGTTGTGTGTGTTTTTCTGAATATATCTGCTTAATTACAGGAGACAGACTGGTGGTCGTGGAGGGTTGTGTGTATGTGTGTTTCTGTGTATATCTGTTTAATGGCAGGAGACGGGGTGGTACTGAAGATATGCGTGTATGTTTGTGTGTCTATCTGTTTAATGGCAGGAGACAGGGTGGTGCTGAAGAAATGCATGTATACTTCTGTGCATATCTGTTTATTTGCAGGAGACAGGGTGTTGGAGGAGGACTGTGTGTGTGTGTTTCTGTGTATATATGTTTAATTTCAGGAGACAGGGTGGTGGCAGAGAGATGTGTATATGTGTTGCTGTATATATCTGTTTATGGGTAGGAGATGGGGTTTCGTGAAGGTTTGTGTGCATGTGTGTGTTTCTGTGTATATCTGTTTAAGTGCTGGTGGTGATGGAGTTTTGTGTGTGTATTTCTGCATATCTCTGCTCAATAGCAAGAGAACACAGTAGTGTTGGAGGATGGTATGTGTGTTTCTGTGTATAGTTATTTCAGGGCAGGAGACAGGGTGGTGAGAGAGGATTGTGTGCATGTTTCTGCGTATATCTGTATAATGGCAGGAGACAGGGTTATCGTTGAGGGTTGTGTGTGTGTGTTTCTGTGCATATCTAATTAACGGCAGGAAACAGGATGGTGGTCGAGGGATGTGTGTGTGTTTCAGTGCATTTCTGTTTAATGGCAGGAGACAGGGTGGTGTTGGAGGGTTGTGTGTGTATTTCTGTGTGCACCTGTTTAATAGCAGGAGACAGGGGGTTCGTGGAGTGTTGTGTGCGTGTGCTTCTGTACACATCTATTTAAGAACTGGAAACAGGGTTGTGGTGGAGCGTAGTGTGCGTGCGTGTTTCCGTGTATATCTGTTTAATGACAGGAGACAGTGGTGGAGGAGGGATGTGTGCGTGTTTCTGTGTTTAACTGCTTAATTACAGGAGACAGGGTGGTGCTGGAAATATGTGTGCATGTTTCTGTGTGTATCTTTAATTGCAGGACGCGGTGGTGGAGGAGGCTGGTGTGTGTGTGTGTTTCTGCGTAAATCTATTTAATGGCAAGACACAATGTGGTAGTGGAGGGTAGAAAGTCTGTGTTTCTGTGTCTATGTGCTTACTTGCAGGAGACAGGGTGGTGGTGGAGGGTTGTGTATGTATGAGTGTTTCTTTGCATATCTGTTTAATGGCAGGAGACAGGATGGTGGCCGAGAGTTGTTAGTGCTTGTTTCTGTGTATATCTATTTAATGGCAGGAGACAGGATGGTGGCCGAGAGTTGTTAGTGTGTGTTTCTGTGTATATCTGTTTAATGGCAGGAGACAGGGAGTTGGTGGAGTGTTGTGTGTGCATTTCTGTGAATATCCGCTGAATGGCAGGAGACAGGGTCGTGAAGGAGGGTTGTGTGTGTGTTTCTGTGTATATCTCTTTAATGGCAGGAGACAGGGTGGTCGTGGAGGGTCGTGCGTGTGTGTGTTTCTGTGTATATCTATTTAATTGCTGAGGACAGGGTGGTGGTGGAGAGGTGTGTGTGTGTTTCAGTGCATATCAGTTTAATAACAGGAGACAAGTTGGTGGTAGGGTGATGAATGGGTCTGTGTTTCTGTGTATATCCGTTAAATGGCAGGAGACAGGGTGGTGGTGGAGGGAGTATGTGCGTGTTTCCGTGTATGTCTGTTTAATTGCAGGAGACAGGTTGGTGATGGAGGGTTGGGTATGTGTGTGTTTCGGTGCATATCTGTTTAATGATGGGGGACAGGGTGGTGGTAGAAGGTGGTGTGTGTGTGTTCCTGTGTATATCTGTTTAATGAAAGGAGACAGCGTGGCGGTGGAGGCTTGTGTTGTGTGTTTTAGTGTATATCTGATTACTGGCAAGAAACAGGGTTTTGGTGGAGAGGTTTGAGTGTGTTTCTATGTGTATCTATTTAATGGAAGGAGGCAGCGTGATGATGGAGGGCTGTGTGTGTTTCTGCATATATCTAGTTAATGGCAGGAGACAGGGTAGTGGTGAAAGGTTGTGTGCTTGTGTTTCTGTCTATAACTGTTTAATAATAAGAGACAGGTATTGGTGCAGGTCCGTGTGTATGTTCTTCTGCATTTTACGTTAACCATGCAATTTGCTGCAGACACGTTCACACCTGGACATGGGCAACATGGATACCAACTGAGTTGGAAACGTGTTGGAACTGAGTTGGAAGCGTGTCTTTTTTTTAACGTTTTCAAGATGTCAATTACGCAGGAAAACAAAGAGCAATTGGAAACAGAAAGGGGAAAGATAGAATGGCTTCAACTTTCAGTGCTGAATACCACTGAGCCGCAGCACGAGCGGCTGTGGCTTTTTTCTGTAGTGTAGTGGTCATCACCTGCGCCTACCATGCGAAAAATCCCCAATTCGAAACTGAGCGGAAGCTGCTTTGCTTTTCAACTGCAGCCTTTTACATGGACAAGAACGGAGCTTACTTGCTTGCTTTCCCATCTGCAAACTTGCCTTCGAATTTGCTTGAACAAATCTGCTCTCGGAGTGAAATGTAATGCAATTCCATTTAATGACAGTGCAAAGCATTGTAAAGTTTTTCTCCAACCTGGTTCTGATCATATTCCATTTTGTTTGAGAGTGTATTTACCGCCTTCTGATCCTTCCACGAAAAGCAGTACCGCATTTGCATTCCTTGCGCAGGCGGCTCGGTTCAAAGACAGGGAAGAAGCTGATGCGCTGGTGTCACAGCGCACCACGAATTCCCGAACTTGTCTGTCTGTCAAATGTACCCCAAAGTGGTCTCTGAAAGACCTCATTTGGAAGCTGTCTGCCGTTATTCAACGTGCGAGAATTGGCGCCAGAGCTCCTGAATCATGTTTTGGAGCAGTTCGCATGTTACTGGCTCATTCAATCAGCTATGAAAGAAATTACACTGTCAGTGGAACCTCTGGACCTGTGCTTTCATAGCGTCGCTAGTATAAAGGTCCGCCCCGAGATCTAAGCCATGTTGGAACTGAAACGGAGGAATCGACAGAGAGGCTACAGAATGACATCGCATCCATTTGCTTTTCTTTAAATCACTGACGAGCAGGAAAATGTAAACGGGGAGGGCGAGTGGGGAAGTGAGGCAGTTGCAGCTCTGGTGAAACTCCTTCTTTGTGATTCACTCAGCAACCAGAGACGTGAAGGTGACTCAGGCGTGAGAGCTCTTCACATCGAGAACAAAAAGCACTCAAGGGCAGTTAGCACCTCTTCCGGAGTGAGGGTGTGGTGAGGTAATTACCTTGTGACTTCAGTTACTATGTTCAGAAACAGCCGTTTTGATTGAGGTGAACAGAAACTGCATTTCTAAAAGGCACCATGGAATTTAGCAACATTTATTGAGTCGCTTCTCGTCGATTCCCACACAGGTTTCCAACTCAGGTGGTATCCATGTGGCTCATGTCCAGGAGTGAAGACCTCTGCAGCAAATTGCACGGTTCAGGTAATAGGCAAGGAAAGTGGCATCTCGAACTGGCACCGAGGTCAGAGCATTCTCACAATGTGATCTGTCGTTTACGGATTGTAATGCGTCCTCCGGTTTTAGGGTGGAGAACATTCTTTGGGACTCTTATTCTGAAATATAAACAGACGCAGTGACTGAAACTATGCTGCACGGTATGATGTGGAACACGGCCTGCTCAGCTTGATGCATTTTCCCTGTAGTCGAACATGAGCAGTCGAACAGACTAAATGATTGTGCCACAGACTGCGACGGTAAACTCTGCTAAAAAGTAATCCTTTAAAGCCGGTGTAAGCAACACAATATTATTGGGGTACACCGCGTGGAAACAGATACTGCTGTGTATCTCGTCCATGCTCACCACATAGCTAAAATTAAACAAGTCCCGTTCTCTAGCATTTGGTTCCAATCCCTCTAAACGCATCCTATCTAGAAACTCACCCGATTACCTTTGCAATTTTCTGAGTGTAAAAGCCTCCTCCACTTCCTCTGGTAGATCATTCCAAACACGCACAACCTTCTGCGTGGGAAATGTGCCTCAGGTCCTTTGTCAATTTCAGCCCACTCACCTTAAAGCTATGCTCTCGCGTTTTCAACTCACACCAGCTTGGATAAAGCACGTTAATACTCAGTTTACCACCCTTCCATAAGATCATGTCTCAGCCGTTACGCTGCAGGAAAAGTCTATTCCACCAGCCTATTCCACCTCGCCCTACGGTACAAACATCGATGACATCTTTGTCTATATTTTGTCATCAATTTCACGTGTCCTTTTTTTACGTTTTCAAGATGTCAATTATGCTGGACAACAACGAGCTATTGGAAACCGAAAGGTGAAATGTAGAACGGCTTCAACTTTCAGTGCTGGACAGCACAGAGCCGCGGCAGGGCCGGGTCTGGCTTGTTTCTGTCGTGTGGTGGTCGTCACGTTCGCCTGACACGCGACAGGTCCCTCGTTCGAAACTAGACCGAAACTGCTTTGTTTTTCAACTGCAGCCTTTTACATGGACAAGAACGGAGCTTTCCTGCTTGCTTTCCCATCTGCAAACCTGCCTTCGAATTTGCTTGAAATGCAATGCAATTCCATTTAGTTACAGTGCAAAGCCTTGTTAAGTTTTTCTCCAACCTGTTTCTGTTCATATGCCATTCTGTTTGAGAGTGTCGTTACCGCCTTCTGATCCTTCCACGAAAAGCAGTACCGCATTTGCATTCCTTCCGCAGGCGGCCGAGTTCAAAGTCAGGAAAGAAGCTGATGCTCTGGTGTCACAGCGCACCACGAATTCCTGAACTTGTCTGTCTGTCAAATGTACCCCAAGGTCGTCTCTGAAAGTCCTCATTTGGAATCTGTCTATCGTTATTCAACGTGCGAGATTTGGCACCAGAGGCCCTGAATCATGTTTTGGAGCAATTCGCACGTTAGTGGCTCATTCAATCAGCAACAGCAATGAAAGAAATTACACGCTCAGAGGAACCTTTTGACTTGCGCTTTCATAGCATCGCTAGTATTAAGGTCCGCCCGAAGATCGAAGTCTTGTTGGAACTGAAACGGAGGAATCGACAGAGAGGCTACAGAATGACATCGCATCCATTTGGTTTTCTTTAAATCACTGAAGAGAGGAAAATGTAAACGGGGAGGGCGAGTGGGGAAGTGAGGCAGTTGCAGCTCTGGTGAAATTCCTACTTTGTGATTCACTCAGCAACCAGAGACGCGAAGGTGACTCAGGCGTGAAAGCTCTTCACATCGAGAACAAAAAGCACTCAAGGGCAGTTAGCACCTCTTCTGGAGTGGGGGGTGGGGTGAGGTAATTACCTTTTGACTTCTGTTATTATGTTCAGAAACTGCCTTTTAGATTGAGGTGAACGGAAACTGCATTTCTAAAAAGCACCATGGAATTGAGCAAATTTTTTTGAGTCGCTTCTCGTCGATTCCCACACATGTTTCCAACTCAGTTGGTATCCATGTGGCTCTTGTCCAGGAGTGAACATCTCAGCAGCAAATTGCACGGTTAAGGTAAAAGGCAAGCAAAGTGGCATCTCGAACTGGCTCCGAGGTCAGAGCATCCTCACAATGTGATCTGTGTTTCTCGGATTGTCATGCTACCTCCGGTTTTAGGGTGGGAACATTATTTGACCAAATCACAAGCGAACCTATATTCTCACGCACTCACAGATACATTTATAGTTGAAAAGAGTCTGCGAAGATAGACTCAGCTTACCATTGATTTTTGTCTGGATTGATGGGCTATCAATATCTGCTGCGAAATTGACATTGTAGCTGGGCACATCCCAGCAGCTGTGCGAGTCGGAGAGGAATCATGGAACCCTTTTCATGTGACTTTGCATCTCTTGTTATGCAGGATCACAATTGGAAATGCAAGAAAATGAGGTGCGTTGCCGGCGGATAGTGTGGCCGAGCGGTCCAAGCCGCTGGTTCCAGATTCCAGGCTCGAAAGGGGCGTGAGTTCAGATCCCACCGATGCCATTTCAGCTTATCAACTCCAATGCTGCAGCATTGTTAAAATGCTGTTTCGGTGCACACTGGATGTTGAAAACGAAAGTAGAGTGGGTTTGCTTCCCAGGAATTAACTGTATTGTAGGATAGTGCCAAATATTTCAACGTGTCTATGCTGTCATGATCGTGTTCGTCTCCCACGCGGTAAATCGCAAACAGTTCTGCCGTTCCAGGCAAGTTGAACTTTTACTGGAACCGAATGGAGACTGTTATTTCATCGCTGTTGTGAAACAAAGTCCTACGGTGACTCTACTCGTTGTTATTTGGCTTTCTGGCTAATGCGAAAATCGTTCCAATGAATTTCGATGTCATACGTTATTGAATTTCTCCCATTTCCGTCCTGGAGACATCGGAAGGGAAAGGTAATCTAATCGAGACGTGATTGGTGAAATTCACTTTTTATGGCCAATTCTTATGATGTTCTTTCTTTCTCTCTTTTCAGCATTGTCTGGAAAATGGTGGTGCACTAAGGCTGCAGTATTTTTGAAAGAGTAGTTTGGAATTGCCCTGTTGTTTGTTGTGAGATTACTTTATGACTCATGCCCTCGGACTGTCTCACATTTAGCATTCATGCATCTCAGTGTCTGAAAATGCATGAGGTATGCCAGTTTTGTTTGTGTTCCGTGTTAAATGCTTTCTGTTTTGCGATTCGCTCAATACATTTCGAGTTAACAGGGTTTCTGAGGTAACTTCCAGCTGCAAAAATCCTCAACTGAGGATCTGGGAAAATTTCACAGAGTAAGTCAGTCGGAGCTAAAGTAAGGAAGTCGTTCGTTTCTGTAGTGTTTCACAATACTACCTTTCCCGTGAGCAGTCGAACAGACTAAATGATTGTGCCACAGACTGCAACGGCCAGCTCCGCTAAAATAATAATCCTTTAAAGCCGGTGTAAGCAACACAACGTTTTTGGGGTACATCGCGTGAAAACAGGTACTTTGGGGTATCTCGTCCATGCTCACCACATAGCCAATATTAAACAAGTCCCATTCCCCAGCATTTGGCCCCAGTCCCCTGAAACCCATCCTATTCAGAAACTCATTCGATTACCTTTACAATTTTCTGAGTTTAATAGCCTCCTCCACTTCCTCTGGTAGCTCATTTCATACACGCACAACATTCTGTGTGGGAAATGTGCCTCAGGTCCTTTGTCAATTTCAGCCCACTCACCTTAAATCTATGCTCTCGAGTTTTCAACTCACCCCAACTTGGGTAAAACACGTAAATACTCAGTTTACAACCCTTCCATAAGGTCATGTCGCAGCCGTTACGCTGCAGGGAAAGTCGTCCCAGCCTATTCCACCTCGCCCTATGGTCCAAACATTGACGACATCCTTGTCTGCATTTTGTTATCAATTTCACGTGTCTTTTTTTTTAGGTTTTCAAGATGTCAATTACGCTGGACAACAACGAGCGCTTGGAAACAGAAAGGTGAAACGAAGAATGGCTTCAAAGTTCAGTGCTGGATTCCACAGAGCCACCGCCGTGGTGCTTGGGGCTTGTTTCGGTAGAGTAGTGGCCATCACGTTCGTCTCACACGCGAAAAGTCCCCAGTTCGAAACTGGCCCGAAACTGCGTTGTTCTTCAACTGCAGCCTTTCACATGGGCATTTACGTATCTTGCTTTCCCATCTGCAACCTGCCTTCGAATTTGCGTGAACAAATCTGCTCTCATAGTGAAATGTAATGCAATTCCATTTAATGACTATGCAAAGCATTGTAAAGATTTTCTCCAACCTGGTTCTGATCAGATGCCATTCTGTTTGAGAGTGTAGTTACCACCTTCTGATCCTTCCACGAACAGAAGGGCCGCATTTGCATTCCTTGCGCAGGCGGCTTGGTTCAAAGACATCGAAGAAGCTGATGCGCTGGTGTTACAGCGCACCACGAATTCCCGAACTTGTCTGTCTGTCAAATGCAATAGCTGTAGAAGGAAAAATAAAACGTGCTCCAAACTTCCCTTTATCATTCATCCCTGGTTTTGAAGTTCTAAACTCTAGATATAGATCCATACGAATGGGGGAATTTCCCTCCTGTTAACTCCCACAAAACTCACATCGCCTGGAACCCTTCCATATGGACACAACTCAGTTTTACCTGGTGTCACACCACATGATCTGTTCGTCTTTTCCACCACGCCATGAAACCCCGCCTTGTCTTTCCAAATGTCATTATCCCTCACTACATCGATGGGTTCCTTTCCATTTTATTCTTTCCAAGTAAACTCTGTCCATTCTTCCTGACGACTTTTCATTCCAGTCATCGCTATCCATGTATTTTATTATCTCTTTATATTCCAGTATTGTTCATGTTGAGAAAGGATGCTGGGTCCAATGCAACAAATTAAAGCCCGCTCTAATGCTGTGTACTGCCATGACCAACGTAGGGAAAATGGAAGCTAATTCTTTCAAAAGTGAATCCGTTAGTTGTCGCATTATGTATCAATCCCTGACTGGGAAGTGACCGTTTTTCCTCACTTTTCTCTCCTTTCTGAACATTTGCTAAAGCAACAGAGTAAGGGAACATAGAATGCCTAAAGTTCAGAAACTGACTATTCGCTGCAAGAAATGCACACCAATCCTCCAGGGATTAACCCTCACAGAGCAATACTTTACCCTTTTTCTCTTCATTTGCTCCTGAATACGGCACCTTACTGACAGTCGACCCAGTTGTAGGCAAATCATATCTCTGGCGCAGTGAGGCAGCAGTGAAAACCAGTGAGCCAACTTGCGGCCCTGTACAATATTGCAAGGGACATGTGGACGCGTTTGAAATGCAATTCCTGTCAAAGATGCTCTACTTTTGTTGTTGCCCTTATTAGGAACAATAAACCCAGATTCCCTGACCAAGAAATGAACCCAAACCACAGCGGTGAAAGCGCTGCATCGTAACCATTAGCCGACCAGGAAGGACGGCAGGTACAGTTATATCTTCTCTCAGCAGCACAGCTTTCTTTTCCAGCGATGAGAAATTTCTATCAAAAAAGAATGTTCGTGACACCGTTCTTTTACAGAACAGAATAATACATTATGTCAGTGCCAGTCGTTAAACATCCATCCATTCTCCTTTCCAGTTATCACTACTTGGCCCACAGCCTGACATCTGAAGTGTTCATTTCAATGAGACTTTCCATGCAAAGTTTTAATCTCAAATGAACCAGCGAGAGAGACTGAAGTCAGATACCGTCACATTTGTTCCTGGCCTGCAGGAGACTAAGCCTCATTTTGACCCATAGAGGGAACTATACAGACACATCTTTTGATAGCGACGAAGGACTCAGGAGAGCCCAATTTCCATAAAATGAAGAATTGAACAGTCTGGCCTCTTCTTTGTTCACTATTAGCTTTAAAACCCGTTTCTGTTTACACAGGTAAACTGGCAGAAGGCTGTCCTTCTAAGACTGCCCCAATCGTGAATATTTGGAACCTGCTAAACGTTGATTTCTCCACCGCTAGGGCAGCCTGGCTAGCTATGCTCTTCCAGCCTCCTATCTGTTTAATTTGGATAACAGCACATTCCTGTTTCTACATAAGGAACGGAAGCACACAGCCGCATCCCTGTACGTTTTCGTCCTGCACTGTTTCACCATTACTTTACTGCTTCTATTGAGTCACGTTGTTCTTCCTGCCAAACAAAGGCATTCTTCGCATCAGAAGCTTGTCATTCTCATATTTCTCGAAAGAAAAGCACGGATGTGGACTTCCAAACTGAATCAGATGAGGCCTGGTCTGCGTAAAAAAAACGACTTCCAGCTGTTCCTTCAAAAATATTTCCTAACAACATATAGAACGCACCTTCGGATGCTTGCTGCAATAGTTGTAAGAAAATTCAGCAAGACCGCCGTGAGAATGGAGGCTACAACTCCTGGTTTACAAAACCAGGGCTCGAACCACTGAGTTAAGGAAGCACTAACGTCTTGAGACTGACAAAAGATGATGACCTCAAGAAGAACAAATTCTGTCGAATCAGTTTTGTGATACAAGCTTCGTTTTGTATGACAAAATACGACTTGAAACCCACTTCTTTGATCACTTGTTTGATATAACACTTTGTCAGCTTCCCAATGTCTCATAATGTGACAGGGATCAACATTTGTTTAAACTCACACAGAGGAAACAACACCACTGGCCTCTGGCTGAACAGTCAACTCTCCCTCCCACACAGCCAAGTTCATTCAGGTCCAGGGCCTCCGCCGCTCTCATGAACTGTCCTATCTGTACATCTTCCATCCCACCTATCTGCTCCAGCCTGCGCTGCGACCTTTCATCATTATCCACACCTCTGTCAATCTATCACACTCTCCGCTACCTTGTCCCACCCCACCCGCTTCCATTTGTCTCTGTACCCCCTCGGTTCACAAGCCTCTTTCCTGATGAAGTCTCGTGTCCAAAATATCGATTGTCCTGCTCATTCGTTGCTGCCTGCCCTGCTGCGCTTTTCCAGCATCACACTTTCGACTCAGTGGAGAGGTAGTGGATTTTGAGTGAGGGACTGAAGTCAGAGGCCTCAATTTTGCAATGATTGAATTGTAAGAAATGTCTGCTCCAACAGGACTGTATGTCAGACATGTCAGGACAGTGTTTGACCTGGAGGGAACACGGAGGCGATCGTCTTCATATCCACCTGCTGACCTGCTCGTTCTCTGTGGTGGAAGTTGTGTGCATGAAAGATTCTGACAAAATTCTGGTCAAATTCTTAGTGTCGAAAATCCCTTACCTTCAGACCATATCTTCAGACAGATTCTTGAGGCTTTTGAAAGACGGTTTCACACTCTCATTGTGGGATCACATCAATTTCGCAGGATATCAGAAGGCGAAGATTTAGAAGTCAACCTCTACACCATGATCTGATGAAGCCACGAATTTTATGCCAAATACAACTTGATCAGATTTCGAACATGAAAGGAAAAAGCTCTGGTAATAGTGTGAGATAAGTCGTTCAGGACCAGGTATTTACCTGTCATCAGACTTACACACCTCAATTGCAGTCATAGTGAGGAATGACTGAGGAAATGTAGGGATTCATTTCCCTGTCTGAGCTGAAATCCCACGGACGCAATGATAACAGAAACAAGCCATTCACCTGCTCAGAGTGTGGGAAGGGATTCACTCTGTCTCTGACCTGCTGCGACACCTGCTCATTCAAAATGATACGAAACGATTTCAGTGTCTGAACTGCGGAAAATGCTTTAAAACGTCCAGCGATTGGAGAACCGAACACGACGCTCATACTAATGAGAAACCTTTTCTCTCTCCGAACTTTGGAAAATGTTATCAAACCTCTATGTGTTTCATCTCTGAGAAATATGCCCACACAAATAAGAGTCCATTAAGATATATAGAGACCTGACGTCTGACCCACGTGCTCACCCGGAATAGAGACCTTTCCAATTCCAAATCTGTGGGACCGTGCTGCAAAGTCAGAGCGACCGGATGGCTCATCACCTTTCTCGTCATATTGACAGGTCTTTCTAAATGCCATGACTGCTGGAAGTGCTGCAGAAGGTGCTGAATACTTGCGTGTGTTCAACGTGTTCACACTGAATAAAGACATTAATCATTATAAACGTTCCTGGGGACAGTTCATCATGAACGTCATCACATTGTGGAGAGACCTATCAAATATGTAGCCTGTGGGATGTGCTCTCCAGTCTCTGTAGAATTGATTTCCCATCGATATTTTCGAATTGTGAGAGACGTTTCAAGAAACCTATTCCAGGAATAGGTTTAAGCGATCATCTCAACTCTCAGTACACCATCTGGTTTGCATTTGGCCGCAAGCATTTACCTGCTCCATGTGAGCAAAACAGTTAGGTCACTCATCGACCCTGTTGAGAGAATAGTGGATCCCACTGAGGGAAGGAATTCACATACTCATCGACCCTACTAAGGCAGCGTAGTGTTTACATATCGCAACAGCAATTGAACATTTTTGTTCTTCACATTCAGGCCTGGAATCAAAGGTAGAATATTCTAGATAACAATCAAATGAATCAGCTTTGTGTTAAATGCTTTGAGTAGGTAATGAGCAAGTTAGACGAAGTCAAGCCGGTGGAGGTGACCAGCCTGAATTTCCCCAGGCATATGTCAAGGTGCAGTCCGGCAAACTGCTAAAGAAGAGGACATAGATTGAGGCTTGGCTGATTGGCAGAAGGCAGACAGTTGGGTAAAGGCGTCTTCTCCAGGATGGCAGCCCGTGACTAGTGGAGTTCAGCAGGAGTCAGTGTTGGCAACACATCTATTCACATTCAGTATGAATGATCCATTCAAAGGAACTGAGGGCGTTGTTGTTCCATTTGAAGAAGACCCAATGATAGGCGTAAGGGCAGATCTTATTGTTGAAGCGGGCATGCGGCAGAATGACTTGAACAAACTGAGTGCTTTTAAAAAATAGTTGCAGTTGTGGTACTTTGTGGAAAAGTGTGCAGTCATATGTTTGGTTGTAAGAGTAGAGGCACAAACAATTTTATGAAAGCAGAAAGAATTCAAAGTTCAATTTTCTCTCATGTTTCACATGCAGTTTCAGTTGGTGTTTTGGAAGGCAAATACAATGCAGGTGTTCAGTTCAAGCGAATAGGAAAGCACGGGCAGAGGTTTACACCTCAGTCAAGAGGAGGCTGTGGAACATTAGGATACATTTGGAACATTAGGAGCAGGTCTCGGCCCCATATCGAAGTGATGATATGTTTTGAGTGGTGGATCGGAGGTTTATAATGGCTGACTCAGTGGTGAGTACCCATGTGTTGCGGCCTCAGCGATGTTGGTTCAATATCTACTTTGGATGACTGTGTATTTGGAGTTTGCACATTTTTCCCCAGACGAAAGATGTGCGGCTGACGTTCTTTGGTCAAGGGAAATGCAGAGTTACAGGAATTGAGTCGAGGTGTGATTTTGGGTGTGATTCCCTTCGCAGGATTAGTGGGGGCTTCTTGGTCCGAATGGCCGGGTTCCACATTGTAGGTATTCCGTTAGAACAATGTTGATTGCTGAAATTTACGCCTTGTCATAAGACTTTTTTTTTAAAAAGTGGACAGCTTCCATTTAAACACATGGTTTCAAGTGAATCTCTTGAACGATATAAGGAGTGGAGGGGCATTCTTAATGGAGGATATTATAAAGGTCAATCGAGGATATGAGATGTCATCAGAACATAAAGCTAAGTATAGTCTAAAGAGAATCTACAAAAATTAAGAACTTGAGACCAAATAGGACTTTAAGATGAAAGAGCTCACCTTTGTTTTGAATCTCAGCAGATGGAGAGACATATAATGTTCACTTCGCGTCAGTTTACACCATGGAGAACGACATAACGGGTACAATTAAATATTGATGTTTTGAAAGTCGTTCACATTGAAAAGGGGAAGGGCTGGAAGACCTGGAAAATATAAAGTTGGATATTTCTCTGGGATCTGATCTCCTGTATCCCGGAAACTTGTGGGAAGATAGGGAAAGAAACCTTTGGAACTTTCGCAGAAATATTTTTATTATCTATTATGACGAGTGGGGCGCCGAATGACCAGGGGATGGCTATTGTGCCTTTGATTAGAAAGGAATTCACGGAGAAGCCTGGGAGCGGTAGATGATTGTATCAGGTTATGGTCGTGGGTAAGTTGTTTGGTGCAATTCTTAATGATAGGATTTATATTAATGTTTAGATACAAGGAATGAATCGGGATAATCAGGATGGTTTTGCACAGAATTGATTGAGTTTTTTGAGGGCGTAACCAAGAAGATTAATGAGGACAAAGTAACAGACTTTGCTCACTTGGACTTTAATAAAATATTTTACACGGTTCCACATGGTTGACTAATTCATAAAGTTAGATCGCATGGAGTTAAATGTAAGTTTTCCACTTAGATATAAAATTAGTTTAACAGCAGTATGCTGAGAATGGTGGTGCAGGGTCGTTTTCAGGCTGAAGGATTGTTACCAAAGGTGTCCCATTGGCTGAGCGCACATTCATTTTCTTTACATTTAAATAAATGTTTTAGGTGGCAAGATAGAAATAAAGTTGCAAAATTGGTAGTAGAAGGTTTTGAAGCGATTTTCTCATCAGGTCAGTTTCTCTCTGGCCTCGAGTTTAAAGAGCGTGTGGGAGAGGAGTGGAGAAGGGTCATTCGTCCATCGTGAAGCGCACGATATCAGGCATACATCTATTCTCGTCCCGGTTTGCTGCCTGTGATCTTAAATGACATAACAATGGTGCTGAAGGTTGACCTGGTCACACTGTTCTAAACCCTTTGAGGAGCGTATTCTCATGTTCATATACAGAGGCAGTCACACAGGCACATTCCCCGACAGTGACAGTGTCCTCAGGATTCTCCCCACTCCATGTGCTTTACGTCTGTAAGTTTCTCCAGAGAAAGGCGGCTTGAAGTGGAATACAAGGCACTTCGCCAGAAAATGTGCACCGTTGCGGTGAGCCGTGATATGAAATGGATACTGAGCTGAAATAATCGAACACGCTTCTCATGTGTAACTTTCAATAACACTAATCCCACCAAAACAAGCCGTCTGGCTCCTGGGGCCTGACAGGATAGCGGCCAGCAGACATTCCTCACAAAAAACAACGGACCCACGGCAAAATATAAACACTTTCCCGTCTCATCTTGTTCTATTTCTGCCTCTGTCACACCTCCACGTTTCCCTGAACGTCCAGTCCCGATGTCAATGAGCTGTTTGATATAAACACAGGCACATCGAGAAAGTAATCTTTATCTCAAAAGCAGAGCCAGGGAATGAAAGTTGCAAGAGCTTGCTCTCGGCTGGTTAATGAGACATTACGGTCTCATCGTCCTGATTATCAGATAGACTGATTCCACAAATATGCACCGTAATAGTTATTACCAATGAAATGTGCCAACGAATACAGCTGACTGTCAGAACTATCGGGGAGAGTAGCTTCGACCTCTTCCTCGCCGAGGGACATTTTGCAAAGGATGTCCTGTTACTTCACAAACTGACCACCTCGCAGCTGGCTATGGAAGTGTCTAGCACAAAAATGCCCATTGGCCCACTAAGTCTGCACAAGTCCAACACAATCCCCTGAACGATTCTTATCTCATTTGGCGTCACTTTTGTCAGAGGGGCAAACGTAATCAGTAATGGAAGTGTACAACTAAATGGAACTTACCTGCTTTGGAGTTTTCTGCCTTTTACAAACTGACAGGCGGTTGGTTGCAGATTACTAACGTTCCTTGCCTGAGTTATACGCATTTCACCTTATCCTGCGATTTGAATTTGAAACAAGAAAGCAGAGAACAAGCACTCTTCAAGTTCACTCTCGGCTCTCAATTACAGTCAGAGAATACTTAACTGCAATGAGGAATCCACAGTGGAATTAACGCCCATCGCGTCAACCACTTGGCCACAACTGCAGAAGCGCGCTACTAAACTTGTTTCAAGTTTATTTGTTTGAATTCAATCACCACAGTTTCGATAGGGTTAAATGTCAGGACATGTTTGGACTGTGTAAACAATCTCGATGGTTGAAATGGTCACTCATTTAAAAAGAAAGGGAGAAATTGCAGGAAAAACTAAACAGATCTGGCAGCATCTAGGGAGAGATAAACAGAGACAACGATTCGGAGCTTCTCCAGGAGTTTTTCAGAACTCCATTTTCTCTCACAGGTAATGTCATACCTGACGAGTTCCTTGAGCAGTTTCGGTTTTTGTTTGAGAGTCCGAGTGTCCACAACCCTTCACGAGCCATTCAACAATACAGAAACGCATTTGTGTTTCCTCACTGATTTGGTTTACGTTTGGCTACATATTACAGACCTTATTAAAAACCAGAAAGTGCACAGCAAATGAGTCGGATGGATAAGAACAGCGACCGCTCCATGCGTGGGCACACCCTCTCGGTTAACAGCCAAACGAGAGGACTAATTGCTCCACAGAGGCTGGGGAATCCCTTGTAGCAGGCCCCTTGCAGGATCTCCTAAAGCAGACTGTTAGTGAATTCAAGCTTTTGCCTGTCCTTCGCAAAATGAAAATTGTCTTCAATTGGTTTGACGTTTCCAAAATTAATCCTGGAGCATTCATTGTGGACAATAGGAACAGTTTGATCTCACACTTTGCAGACACATACATGTCACCGGGAACCAGCTCTCCTAAAAGCGGAACCTTCTCCCTTCGAGCCTTTTGAGGAATAATTTTCTGAACTCGGTAAAATCCCGGAACTGTGCGGACAAAAAAAACAACAAATTGTGTGAGAACAGCTGTCGCTCTGTTCCTGGGTCGTGGGAGAACAGCAACCTGTCAGTGAAGAGCCGAACGCACTGACTAACATCGCCTCAGAGACTATTGAGCCAATGGCTTCAATGATCCCCGAATGCAAGCTGCAGCCTGCTCCTCCCATATTGACAAACATCTTTAATTAGTATGTCGTTTCCGAAATAAATCCTGGGGAATTCACGGTGAAGACATGGGAATAGGCTGATCCCACCCTTTACAGTCACATGCATGACACCGGAAATCAGTTATCCTCCTACAGAAATCGCCTCATTTCCAGACTTTCAGTGTCCTATCTGTTCCCGCATTTTCTAATTCCCCGGAGCTGAGATGAGATTTGACTTCCTGACGTGCAGGAACAGAATCCTTCAATGTCACAGATCAATTCAAGTCCGGAGTACATCAGAGTCAAAATAACGGCCTCCGAAAGAACAGAAAAATTTCTAAACTGTCTCTGCCCAGCCGGCCAGTTCACCCTTCATTTTCCACTGAATCCGCGCCCCAAGGAATATCTAAAGATTCACAAAGCTCGACGCTGGGATTTCTGTTTTGCTTGCTGAAAGGTTTCCCACTTGACAATTGGCAACATTTTCCCAGAATCTTTTCACAATCCTCTGCTTTGCACCATGTAGAGAGATAAATAAAACTCCTTTTGTGGAGAGATTCACGACTCCGTAAATGTTTTTTTGGAGCAAGTTTCCTGTATGTCAAGAAATGAGCAGACCTGAGAACATATCGAGTTGTTGAGACGGTTTTTCTGGAGTTGCAGAGATAACTCATCCAACAAGAAATCATTTAAAATCAACTGTGAGTGAAACATGCTCGGTATTGATGAGAGATTGAATGCATATAAAGGATCCATTTTCATGAACAGAGAGGTTAATAATATGGCAATGGTCGAATGAAAAAAGATGCACTTTTATCGCGCCTTTCAGCTCCACTCCAATCACTGGCACTGAAGCACCTGTGAAGCAGATGTGTCATTGTCAGTAATAATGTGCTCATCCGGGCAGTTTGTTCAAACAGAGGTTAAAAAAGAAAACTCAGAACTGGCATTGGAGACAACAGTGAGATTGTGTTTTACTTTAAAAGTCTGTTCTGTTCTACTTTATATCCAGAATAGTGAAGGACCGGAGATCCCAATCTCAGGGGAAGGGGTTACCCACATAAGAAATAAATGAGGAGGATGTTCTCACATTCAGAGGGTAGCAAGTATGTCGAAACATTTACAGCAGAGGCCTTTCAAGACTGGGTATATTCAAGGTTTCAATTATCTCTCTGTTCATAGCATGGAGAAAGAGGCAGTGTGAAATGTGTCCAAATTTGCTGACAATACACACGCGTGGGAGAGCATGTTATGATGAGATCGTGGCAATATGAATAGGCATATAGATAGATTGGGTGAGTGGGCAAAAACTTGTCAGATGCAGTTACATGTCCGGATTATGAGGTCATGCACGTTGGTCGGAAGATTCAAAAGACAGAGTACCTTTAAAATCGAGAGAAAGTAGAAGAAACGTGTGACACATTGGAGTCTTACACACGGCACAAACAAAGTTTAGTATCATATTATTTCCATGACAAAAAGGATGGCTCCCTTTACGATTGCTAACAATGAAAGAGATGGTTTCCCAGGAAAGAAAAAAAAATAACTGAAAATAATAGCCGAATCGAAGATTTAGAAAAGACTTGGATCGTTCCAATGGACGACGTTAATGTTTATGGTTCTCTAACATTTGTTTACAATGGGGCTGAGTGTGGGAATTAGGGGAGCTGGGGAGTGGAAGTCTGATTACCCATGATTATTCTCATCCTTCATCTGTCCTCGTCATTTTGTACGTTTTATTTCGCATTTTGCTTCCTATGAGTGCCCTTGTAAACTGTACCCGCTGGTGACTTATTTCCCTGGTTGTTCTTCATCACGACCCAAAAGAAATCGACATTCGTTTCTCCTGAATCTCGGTAATCTCTGATCAAATGTCACCAGCACTCGACATTTTCCACGTCGGTCTGCCTTCTTGAAATATTAATTGATCCGTCACTGTGTTACTGTTGTACAAATCAAGAACAAATCAATCCGCACCAATAGCATCTCGGATGTAAACACAGATAACTGCAGCCGCTCCCCAGAGCACTGCCAACTGTGCGATCACAGAAGCACACATTGTACAGCCAGGAAACTCAAAACAACAGAAACACTCTTTTGGGCTGCGGACCTGGTTGTGTTTCTCATTCAGCAATCGAATTTTACATTGGTAATATCAACAGTTCCCTCACACAAGGAACTAACTAATGCTGCAGACGGAGGATAAAGTGTGGACTGTAGATACTGGAGATCAGAGTCAAGAGTGCGGTGCTGGAAAACACAGCAGATCAGGCAGCATCTGAGGAGTAGCAGAATCGACGTTTTGGCCAAATATCTGATGAAGTATTCATGTCAGAAACATCCATTCTCCTGCTTCTTGGATGCTGCCTAACCTGCTGTACTTTTCCAGCAACACATTCTCCATTGCTGCAGACTGTCACACATTGCGAGATTCCAGCCACGGAATCAGCGACACTCAGTGTCATGAGTCAACCTACTGCGGACACCTGGCAGTGGTGTTTCATGTCAAGTTGATCTTCAAGAATGCGTATCGTGAGTTGTCTGTCCTGTACAATGTTTCCTGCAGTCACGACATGCAATAGTTTTTTTTCCAAATTTGTCTTGCCTACGATATGTATTTGGTCCATTTTTTGGTGAGTTGTTGTCAAATATGTTCGGTTTATGCTGTCTCATAACTCCGAGTGGTCAGAGGAGTCTGGCTGTACGTGCCGAGACATACTTTTACCTATAATGTAGAGAGCTTGGTTTGTTGGGTAATGGCATGTCCTCCTGGCGTTGGTTTTGACAATGAATCTGCGGGAATATCTATTGTTGCAAAATATTTCTGGAAGATTCAGTAAACAACACAAACAGCTGTTCCGAGTAGCAATGCACAGCGATGACGAGGACAACAAATTCGACTGTGACAACACAAATACATTGGGGCCAGCTAAACAGAGTGAAGCCAGAGAATGTGGGCGGCACGGTGGCGCAGTGGTTAGCACTGCTGCCTCACAGCGCCTGAGACCCGGCTTCAGTTCCCGCCTCAGGCGACTGACTGTGTGGAGTTTGCACGTTCTCCCCGTGTCTGCGTGGGTTTCCTCCGAGTGCTCCGGTTTCCTTCCACAGTCCAAAGATGTGCAGGTCAGGTGAATTGGCCATGCTAAATTGCCCGTAGTGTTAGGTAAGGAGTAAATGTAGGAGTATGGGTCGGTGTGGACTTGTTGCCCCGAAGGGCCTGTTTCCACACTATAATGTAATCAAATTTCTAGAATGACGAGACTCATCCAATGACTCCATCAAAAAACAAGTTGATCTGGACTCAACATACTGGGACATGCAAAGTAACGACAAGAAACAGCAGCTGAAAGCAGTGGGAAATAAATTAAATCATTTTGAAACGCTGCAAGACAGCAGAGCTTCACGTGAGTTTCATCTGCCTTGAAGATATCACCGAGAAAGTGGAGGAAACGGCCGCAAAACAACTTCCGAACACCACCGAATTTCCCCACACAATCTGCATCCTTCACCTGAAGAACAGGTCTTTACGCAAACCTTGAAACCCTGAAACAGTCAGAACCGCCCCAGCGGGAAAATGAACACTGGCATCCCACGTGACAACTGAGGTTACCAAACGCCACACGGTGGATGTCGGAGCTAACTGAGGCTGCAAGCTACTTGTGCATGCTCTTGTCAATAACACCTGCTTGATTATCCTCATCCCATTTTCCATCATTTAACGTTGTATGCCTTAAGCATTACAAATTCACAGTTAAGTATCTCTGAAGATTATTAGAATTTCTGCCGCTCTGACTCATAGGGACAGTGATGTCCAGATTCCAATGACTCGCAAGCTGATAAAGTTGTTTTTTATGTAGAGCTACTCGAACGTTTATGACTCTTATCTTAAATCTATGATTGATTGATCCATTCATCATGAGAAATCTTTCGTTAAGTGTACCCAATCCATGCCCCTCATTATTTCCTACATCTCAATACTGTCTCCTCTCAATCTCTCCTGCTCTCACAAAAGCAAGGCCAGCCTGTCTGAACTCTATCATAGCTGAAGTTCTTCAATCCAGACAATATATTGGTAAATCACTTCTGCACCATTTCCACATCTGTCATATCGCTTCTTTTATGTGAATTGCAGAATTATACATAACACTTTAGCGAGAGACGAATAAAGACTTGAAATAAATGTGGGGAATTCGCAAACATTGGTCTTTTCAAATAAAGTCTCTTTTCCTCGATACTGCTCTGCGTCCTTTTCATGAACCCAGTGCTCCAATGATATCTGGTCCATGCAAATCAAACACTTTACATGAGAATTGATAACCCAACCACATTATCTGATTGCATTAAGTGGCTTAAAGCTCCTCATGGTGGTATTGGTGCAAGTTCACCTAACAAGACTGACAGCTGCAGCACTAACTTAACGGTGTCAATGTGAAAGTGAATGTTACTTTGTGCAATGCCCCAGTGGCATGTGAGGAAGGATAGAATGGAAGAATAGTGATTGGGAAAGGGAGGAACGTCTCCGAGATTAGGTGCTGATAAAGTTTGAAGCAAAAAAATCATCACCTTCAGGAGCATTTTAACCTTAAAAATTGACTTCTTCCTTTATGCGTTTGTTTTGAAAGGGTTATATGTAGTAACATGGAACACATGCGCATTACTGACACTCGGATTTGAATGGAGGTTGCATCGGCCACAGTGCAGAGGATGAGCCACTATACGATCACATGAAAAAATAACCAACAGTAAAAGCAATAAATGCAATGGCTAAGATTTGCGAGGAACAGCACCGTATGCACAAGAGGATAACCTACTGAGATTGGGTTGTATCGTCATCTTCGATGTCCTCAGTGGCTGTGGAGAGTCCATCATTGAGAATGTTGAAGACTGATTTCGATAGATTTCGAGAAAAGATGAAATGTACAAGCTTAGCAAACAAATTGTTGAAATGTTGGTTGAAATGACCACGAGGTTTCTCATCGTTACTTTACCAGTGCCTCGAGACAAGGTAGCAACTAAGATTGCACACTTCAATCACACCGGTTTCCAGGTCTGGAATCACAGACATTTAGTGACGCAATGGCGAAGATCCAATCGGAATTTCAGAGCGGAATGAACGCGTGAATCTTTACTCGTTCTGCCAGTGACCAGGTCCGTGAGCATGCAGTTCTTCTATGAAGGCAGAGAGGCGCGTGAAACGCCCAGGATGAGAGCTCCAAACTAGGCTGGAGCAAATGGAATAGAGAGCTGTGGGAGAAAAGGCTGGGAGTTCTACCCTTATCTGGATACACTTCAATTGACATGGCGCAGTAACCTTTGGGTTGATGGAAAGTATCTTGAGCCATTTTAATCTGAACTGAAATAGTTTTTGACAGCATACATTGTTGTGGATTGAGGGAGGATCTGCCCCAGGGAATTGTCACAATTATAAATAAACATTTCGCAAAGACTGAACTCGTCTAGGTGTATCTGTGCATTGTGAAATGGGCTAAATATCAGTGCACTCTGACATTTCTCATATTCTGACTTTGCAGTCGGTTAATTTTCTGGAAGGAATTTTTAAAATATTTTTTGTTATTCAATTTCCTGCTAGCTTGTTCTGGTCTGGTCATTGATGTAACATGAACAACCGAACATTAATATGATTTTGGGATTCGGTTCGACATTCCCTCGAATTACGGAAGAACAACAGAACAGCAGAGGTGAAATTTATCAGTACAGCAGTGATCAAATTAAATGAATGGGCAGACAGAGGATGAAAGGAAGCTTCATGGGGATAAATGTATTTTCTTTGCCAATGAAACTACCCGCATCACAAAGTGTCTCACCTGGACTGACAGAAATGAAGTTTATAAGTCCTTATAAACTTGAGGTGGGGAGAATGTTAACACAGCCAGCTCCAAAAAAAAAAACAGAAACATTTGTTCTTTTCTGAACCTCAGTCCCGGACTGACTAAGATGACCTTTGGAAAATTATTTTGCACAATGTCCGAAGATGACTTACAGATTCGACCACGGAAAACAAATTAAATATCAAGATAAAATTATACCACTTTATTCGCTACATCCCCCCTTTTGACACATGGTCCTCACTGTGTGTTAATTGGCATGGAATGGGAATAATGATCGCGTTGACAGGGTTTACCAATGGGGCCACACCACACCCATTCCCTCATTCTGCACTCTGCCATTGTCCATTCACGCTTGTCCTTCGGCGTGGCCTGCGACTCGACCTCCTATATGTCTGCTTTAGATTACAAATATTTGACATACACATGTCAACTGATCACTTGACGGCTGCTGGGCTGCTCTCCTTTCCGCTGAGTTTGCATTCCCATTGCCTTGAGAAAGGGAATCGTACTTTTTTGTGTGGGCTTCACATTTACAGACAACAAATGTTTAGACGGAAGGACCGCTTCCAGGAGGTCCAAAGTCAGGCCACGGTGTATTTTGGGCTTTCCAGTGTAGGTCAAGAAGCCCCTGCGTTTCCACAGAGATCCACAATTATGTACAACCCCGAATGCTTATCTACTGTCTGTGAAAATATTCATTATCATTCACTCAGCCAATTGACATGCCTCAGCCAAGGCAATCAGCTCTGCTGCTTGAGCTGACAGATGACAAGGGGGTGATTCCGCTTTGACTACCTCGTGGGTAGTTACTAAAGAATACCAAACACAATTCTGGCCTGTCCGTTTGCCCCTGAATGCGGACCCATTCACAAAAAAACGCAATATCCTGATTCTGAGTTTGTGAATCCTGCACGGCTGGTCTTGGTGAGTTACAGCGACACAGTCATGTGGGTCTCTGTCTCCTGTTGTGGCGAGAAGGCTAGCAGCATTACGGACGTTACATCTCGTTATTGTAATGTTAGGCATCTCCAATAGTACAGTATTGTTTCTGAGCCAACGTGCTGCAGACATGTGTGCTGTGTTTTGCTCGGAAAACAGTAAGGATGCATGTGGGACCAGGAGGGTTAATTCTCCAAGGCCGACTGTGTCCCTGGACGCTACAACAATCTTTTTAAGCTGCAAACACGGCTTGCAGGCATAAAGGCAATCCTGCCGCTACGGGCTCTAGGTTTAGCCAAAATGTAAGCTACCTGCCTCAATTTTCCCAAATTCTCCTGCATCAGCTCAGATGTCATGCATCTACCGTTTGTACAAAAGGCTTGTTTGGATTCGGACCCCCAGTGTAGGTGTGGTTTGGAGCGCCTTTTAAATTCAACTGCAACGGTCTCTGGTTCTGCAACTCTAAGCCATTGAAAATTTCATTTAGGGGCGCCTCAAGGGTTGTGTAATGTGGGATAAAAAATCAACAGTAGGAGTGCAAGACCAAAAAGAATAGCAATTGTTACTTCGTGTGAGGCTTTGGAATTTGCTGGATTGCTTGAACTTTGTCTTGACCAATGCCCTTCCCTTGTTCAGACAAGAAATGACCAAAGAACTTCACCTGTTGTTGCACAAATTGTAGATCTGTGAAACAAGCTTTGTGCCCATTCCTGGCGAGATGGCAGAGCGTATCTTTCTCACATTGTTCCTCTGTTGGTGCTGCTATTATGCATTCGTCGACATACTGCAGAAGCGCTGACCCCGGGGTTAAAACAAAAATCTCCAGACTCCAGCATCGAGCCTCATTAATTATGGTGGGGGACTCACAGTCATCTTGACAAAGTAGCTTGAATGTGTATGATTTGCCTTTGAGTGGAAAAGTGAACCAGAATTGACTTTCTGGGTGTACCGGTACACTAAAGAAGACATTTGATAAATCCATAGCAGAAAACCATTTACTGTCAGGTGGAATTCGAACTCATATAGTACAAGGATTAGGAACATTTGGGGCGGGCGGAACAACAGCATAATTGACTACCTGCAGGTCTTGAACAAAGCTCCGTTTCCCCGATTCACCTGGAATGTTTGCCTTTTTGACCGGAACAATGGGGGCTCTCACCGGTGATTATTCACAGGGAATTATCACTCAAGCTTTCAGGAGGGATGCAAAGTAGTATCCTTTGGCAGCCTCGTGTTTTAACGGGTCTCGTGCTCTGCATGGACGATACTCAGACCTCCGGGCTATTCTTATGGGTTCACAGCTTCCTATGAACCCCACATCACGTTTGCCTTTTGCCCTGCACTCAGTAGGGACCCTTCTTAATCTTGGTTCCGAGACATCTACCATACCTAATCGCCAGGCTACCCTCTTGCCGGGAGTTACCTGGACTGCTCTAGCTGCCTGAGTTAGCCAATTTAGTTTCTTCATATCTGTCCTTATGTGTGCATTGAATCAGGTACTCACATTGTCGCTGAAAACACAATCTTTCGTTTTTTTGTGCCGGCAGTATTCATCGTCTCAAATCCTGCCACCTCTCGCTGGATGCCTTCCCCAATGGTACGCGAGGAAAGGAGTCTTCCGCATCAAAAGGATTTTTTTTCTCATTCCTTGAGTGTTTGTCCCTGATATGGTAGTTTACTGGCCTTGTATGCCTGCTATTATTTCGGTTTAACTTTACATTATTTTCTGTCTGTCTGCAACACATGCCTCTGCAAAGTCAAATAATTACTTATTTGTTTCCCTGTGCTTTTATTGGATTTAAAATAAATGTTAATTTACCATTACAATGGACATCACATTATTTTACAGGTTGCGGCAACAGCGAGGGTCGAAGTGCCTGTACTGCATTGTAACGTTCGATGTTGTCAGTTACATTTCCTGCTGGTTTCAGATATCTCTCCTCACTCTGGAAGCTCCCGGTCGCATGTTCCAGAGATTTCTCTGCACTTCAGTTAATCGAGGCAACTGTATTTCCTGCTCAGAATGTGATCTCTCTCCAATGGAGAGAGGAAAATAAAGTTAGTGACAAAGCTGAGATCACTTACGTTCTGTCCAGAATCAACAAAAACTATCCCGACCTTCCAGTCTCCGTAACTTCAACATTACACTGTGTTCCCACCCTTCAGGCTCTCTGCTTGTATTCCTGATGAAGGACTGTTGCCCGAAACGTCGATTTCACTGCTCCTCGAATGCTGCCTGAACTGTTGTGCTTTTCCAGCACCACTCAAATCTAGACACTGTGTTCCCAGGCCATCATTTCAGTCTCTGGTTTGCTGCAGTGCTCCTTCAAGACACAACACAAGCTGGAAGGCACGCAACTCATTTTCTACCGACAGACCATGAAAACTTTAGGACCCAACATCAAGTTCAATCATTTTAGAAACCGTCCGCCGTCTTACACCTTCTTCACCCACCCTCCCTTCCCATTAATTCTGAAGACGGATCATTGGACTCGAAGCGTTAACTTTCCTTCCTCATCAGAGATAGACAAGAGCTGCTGATTTTGTTCAGACCTTTTGGCTTTTCTTCTGAGAACTTTGTTTTTCTGTTGTAATCGCCAGATACTGGAAGCGTCTGAATGCAGGAGGAGAATTTCACAGGAGGTGAAAAGAATGGCAAGGGTTTGACCACTCCCATTGTGAAGGTACGCGAGCTAGGCTGGGGATGTTACTCTAAGCGCAGAGAAGGCTGAATAAGAAACCGATTAACGTGCTCATTTTATGAAGAGGATAGATATGTGTGACAGGGATAAGCCTGTATTGGGAATGAGCAGAGTAACATAAATGAAAGACAGGAGACAAGGAGGAGATTTAGGAAGAATACTTTCACCTGTAGAGTATTGATTATCTGGAAATCATTATCTGAACATGTGGTAAAGGTAAGTGTCATTAGAACGTTTCAGCAGTCTGTAGCCGAAAACTTGATGAGCCAGAGCACTAGTGGATAAGGACCAGGTCCCAGAAAGTGTGACGAGGACATACAGGCGCGAGATGGGTGTCCTGAATGCAATGCGTCAAAGGCAAACTTGTGTGCTTAAAGGAAACAGAAGGCGCGGCTCTGTGGCGCAATGGAAAGCGCGTTGGACTTCTACATTTCTATTCAGGTTGCTAGTCAAAGGTTGTGGGTTCGAATCCCATCAGGGTCGTGTTTTAATTTATGTTTTGCAAAGTGGTCAGAGCAGACTCGGCTGCTCATCTGCAAAACCAGTAATATTCGTGCATAAACCTAACTGTCTCGAAACGGAACATTTTCCTCCCACAGATTTACATTATCGATGTCTATTTATGATAGAGATCGATAAATACCTGTTAGCCAGTACGATGTTGTGGATGGGCTGGAAAAAGACATAAAATTGTTGTGTGAACCATGATGATATCAAATTACGTGGCAGGACAGGATCGGTGTTAAGAATGGCCTCCTTCTGCTCCTTTGTGTCTGTGCCATTTCTGGCTAAGATTTTTAAATAATCACAACGAGGACAATATGAATTAAACGCCAAATAATATTTTGGTCTCATCTCCACTTCGCTTCCCTCCCGGCTGGAATAGACAGCTCTTGTTCCAGCTTTAGATCAGACAGCGGAGGATTCTCACAAGTTCTCCTTCAGGCTGAATGTTCCTTCACATAGGTTTCCAAGTGGACAAATGGAGCAAGCAATTGCATGGATGCTGGGGATTCAGGGGCAGATTTCCCCTTTGCTGGGCTGGAATTCTGGCCAAGGTAATGAACGTGAATTTCTGACATTTGAATCTTACTCTGGATTCTTGCGACTTTACGAATTAAACTGAATTTAATTTGCCCTTGCAGAACATTATTCAATCTTCACTCTGCATAAAAACCATGCCACATTCTCGTGCACGTAGTATGCTGAACATTGTTGATGTTGTGTGCAGTGTGGGTCAATGTCTCAAATGTACATGCCAAAGGAAGTTGGTGAAATATCAGTGAATCGAATTGTCTGACGATTTGCAGCCGATAGAAGGAAAATCCCAGTACAATGGCCACATAACATTGCCTGTGACCAACGCAGGAAGCCACAGTAAATGTATGCAGTATTCAATAAAACCGATTTTCACCACATTTATCTATGACATTTTCCTGGAGCTGATGCTTCATAATCGATGATCCGTTATCAGTATAACCACCTCTGCACTGCGTTTCATTTCAGATACACAGAAAAAAAAGAGTAATTGGGTTGAGGGGCCTAGTGGTAAGATCAGGAGCCGTTCGTCACAATTAGACGGCAGGTCCAGTGGTGCAGTTAGTTAGCTTTCTGTACTTGCATGACAGAATGGCAGCACATGAACTGCCAAAGTTGTGCATTGGATACTCGCCAGGTGTTTGTTTTACTGATACTGACCAAAGATGATTTCAACTTCAAGCTGAAGAACAGTTTAAACCCGGAATATTACATTGCAATAAAGCGCTTTTGGCACTAATGTTGCACCGACCTGTAAGACTAATCTGAAGTCCATCTGACCAGCATTTTGACATTATAAGCCATACGTTTATCCAATGATCATTTAATTGCCCTGAAGGTTGGTGAGTCTACGACTGTTGAAGACAAGGCGTTCTGCACCCTTACTACTCTCTGAGAAAGGCATCTACCTCGGCATCTATCACCCTCAAATTACATCGATATGCCCTTGTGCCAACCATCACCATTTGAAGAAAATGCCTTCACTGTCCACCTTCCGGCAAACTCTGATCATCTTTTATGTCTCTATTAATTCACTTCTCAAACTTCTTATCTCTATCAAAAACAGCCTCAAGTCCCTCAGCCTTTCCTCGTAAGACCTTCCCTTCACAGAAGGCAACATCCTAGGAAAACTCGTCTGCAACCTTTCCAATGCTTTCACATCCGTCCTATAACGTGGCGACCGGAACAGCACGCACATCGACAAGTTTGGCCATGCCAGACAAATGTCTGGAGCTGCAAAGTGATCGTTTGGCCCTGAAACTAAATCCCTCTCCCAATAAAAACTAACACACTGTGCTTACTGCAAACAAATCCATCTACGTGTGTGTTCACTTTCAGAGTTTTATGTACATGGACGCTGAGATCGCTCTGGTCATCTAAGCTTCCAAGAATATTACAATTAGCCCAGAACGTTGTATTCTTGTTGCTCATTCCAAAGTAAATCACCTCACACTTTTCCACAATAACCTCCATATGCCAACTCTGAGCCCCGATCTTCAGATTATTCATGGCCGTCTGTAACCTGCAGCAGACTTCGGCACTGTTGACAACTCCATCGACTTAGTGTGTTCTGCGAATTTACTCATCCATCATCCCATGCCCGAACCCAGGTCATTTATAAAGGTGACAAACAGCAGTGGACCCAAAAAGGAACCTTGTGGTACACCATGAGTAACTGAACTCAAGGATGAATATTTTCCATTAACTGCCACAAGGCAGTTCTTTCTGTGTTCTTTCAGCGAACCAATTACTGATCTTAACCGCTAAATCACCGTCAATCCCATGTCTCTGTATTTTATGCAACAGCCGACCCTGCCTTCGTTTAAACCATATCCACCATGTTAACCATTTTACTCCCATCCACCTGTTTGTTGACCTTTTCTAAAAGCTCAATAAAGTTTGTGAGGCACAACCTGCTATCCACAAAATCGTGTTGACTGTTGCGAATCAACTGGTTCCTTCTTCGGTGATCATAAATCATATCTCTAATAATCTTTCCCAAAAGTTCACCTACAAGGAAATATGACGACTGTTCTATAATTACCAGCGTTCTCCCTACTCCCCTTCGTGAAGAAGGAGACAATATTTGCTGAACTCGATTCTTCTCGCACTAATCACATAGACTCTGACGAAATAAAGTTGGAAGTCAAAAGTTCTGCAATCTCCTCCCACGATTCCCAGAGAATCCTAGCATATATCCCATCAAGCCAAGAGGACAAATCTATTTTCAGGCTTTCAAGAATTGCTAACACTCGTATTTATGAATGCCAATTTCATTTATTCTAACAGATTGCATCTCAAAATTCTCTTCGACAACATTGTCTTTTTCATTTGAGATATGATGAAAAATATACATTCAGCGCCTCTCCTATCCTCGGACTTCGTTGACGACTTCCTACTGCTGTTCTTGACAGGCCCGAATCATATGCAAGATATTCTTTTATTCTTGAAATGACAAGAGAAAGCTTCAGGGTTTTAAATGACCCTGCCAGCTAAAGTTTTTTTATGTCCCCTCTTCGCTCTGAGTAGCTTTCTCTTCTGGCCCTTCCTTGCTAGCTTTTAATTTTCAAGTGCCCTAACTCAGCCTACATATTTCATGTTTCGACGCACTGCCTTCTCCCTTTTGACAAGAAATTCAACTTTTTGAGTACAAAATGCTCCCTGTCTCAACCTCATATTCCCTGCATGACGCACACATACTTTTCAAGGACATGAAAGTTAAACTTCCCCACTACAACTACCTTGTTACTTCCGTTCCTATCCAGAATCGTGTTTGCAATCTTTTCCTCCATATCTCTAGAACATTTTGTTGGTGACCTCTACTTGCCTGATTTTAATCTCAGAATATTCTAGTTCAGCAGATTGAGTCGGGTCCTCACCAAATATCCTTTCTGCTACCATCGTACTGTCTTTGACTAAAAACGCCACATCCCCCCCTCTGTAACGACTTTCCTGCTCTTACTGAAAAGACGAAACTGAGGTGCAAGGAACAACCATTCCTTTCAGTGCTCCATTATGTGTCTGAAATGGCCACAATATTGAAGCCACAGTCAACAACCCATGACACCTACGTTATGTCAGATGCTCCTAGCAGTGAAGTAGATACAATTCAAACCAACTTCATCCTTGCCAAAATTCAGTTGCAAACCCGAAAATCTATTTATGTCCTAACCACTCAAAACTTCCTGCAAACTGCAGCTAAAATTTAGGTTCGCACTCTGCTGCTGAATTCGTTTAAACACTCCTGAGGAGCTTTAGAAATTTATCCACTCAGGATATTGGTACCCTTCCGGTTCAAGTAAAGACCATCCTGTTTGTTGAGGTCCAACCGACTCGAAAATATGCCCCAACTATCCAGATATCAAAATCCATATCATCTGCACCGTCCTTACAACCACGTGTTCATCTGCTCTCTCTCTATTCTTTCCCTCACTATAACTTGGCATGTGTAAACAATCAGAGAGAACAACTCTGTTTGATCTCGATCTAAGATATCACCCTGGATCCCTGAGTTTCTGCCATGCATCCACATCACTTTTATTATATATGTTGTTAGTGTGTTTGTGAAACATGACCTCGGGCCGCTCCCCCTCCCCCTGAAGTATCTTGAAAACACGCTGCGAGACATCACAAACCCTGGTAACTTGGAGGTATCACATCAATCATGAGCCTGCCCTGTACCCACAGAAACTGCAATCTGTCCCCCTCACTATGTAGTCCTCAATAACTATTGCTCTCCTCCACTTTCCCCTACCCTTCTGATCACAGGGACGAACACTGTGCCAGAGATCTGTACCCCATGGTTTACCCCTCGTAGCTCATCCCATACAAACACACACACACACACGAATAAGTGTGTGTGTGTGTGTGTGTGTGTGAATTCAGAATATTTGGAATGGATGGTCGGCCATTTGAATGGTCTTCCCGTCGAATGTGCGAGCTATATGTATGTACATATATATAAATGTGTGTCCGCATGCATGTATGTGTGTGTGTGCATGTATATTTAAAAGTTGCAAAAGAACATTGAGTAAAACAGCATTTATTCAAAAAAATCTGATTTTGTGGAGTGTTCTCTCCTTGGGAAATACCTCAGTCACTTACGACCAGCCATAAAGACCCCCTGAGTGAATATCTATTACTCACTAGAGATACAGAGGTGATTTTTGAAGTCGATGACGTTTCTCATGTCGCTGAGCCTGCGCTGTGTTAAATTCCGGAAAGGAGGTTTAGCTCGCTTCATATTACTAATTTTGCTGCAAACTTGCACAGTCCATAAAAACAATCCAAAAATTATTAGGTTTATCTCATTGGACATTTTGCCTGTTATCAGAAAAACTGGAATAGAAATGACAAATATGTATTTAAGTACTACTATGAAGATTACAGAATTCAAAGAGGAAATTTTTCGTGTCATGTCACTAGATATGGTTGGGCGAGATGAGTGAGCAGCAAATGAACTCACTCCCTTCTCTGTGATTGCAGTCAAATTTTCCAATGCAACAGATGAAAGAACAAAGGTGCATTACACCGGCAGGTCAGTTCCAACTCACGATAGTATAGTTTCCCTTTGATGTTCGCCATCTTCTAAAGTATTAGCTTAGTGGGGAGATCAGGATCCTGAAGGTATGCTGAGATATTGCGAGAATTATTCCCACACTGTTGGCATCACTTTATATCATAAACCAGTAATGCAGCGGACTGAGCTAACCGGCTTCCATTTAATGCTGAGCTGACACACAGAGCTCAGTTCTTTTACAATTTATAGAAGTTCATGTGGAACAAGCTGTTAAACCTTTCCTCACAATCCGCTCATTCTATACTTAGTCGTGCTCAGTTGCAGGTGTTATGAGGTTTCTTTCCAATAAACGTTAACCAATTAGAGAGTGTGCACCGAACGCGTACCCATGATGGCCGCCCAGATTCCCTGTCCCCATGAAATTCATTCCTTGTGTGTCTGCACGTGTCTTCACAAATATATTAGAATCAGCTTCTGAGTATTTTTTTCCCGAGAAAACGTAAACATTTTCGAGTTCAATAGCTGTAGAAGGAAAAAGAATGCGAGCTCCAAACTTCTCTTTATCATTCATCGCTGGTTTTGAAGTTCTACAGCCTTGAAATAGATCCATCTGAATGAGGGAATTTCCCCTCTATTTACTCTCGCTAAATTCACATCGCCTAGAAACCTTCTATACGGACACAACTCAGTTTTACCTGGTGTCACGCCTCATGATCTATTCATCTTTTGCACCATTCCATGAAACCCCGCTTTGTCTTTTCAAATGGCATTTTCCCCCACTACATCGTTGGCTTCCTTTCCATTATTCTGTTTCCAACTAAACGCTGTCCATTCTTCCTGACGTCTTTTCATTCCAGTCATCGCCATCCATGTCTTTTATCATCTCTTTATGTCCCAGTATAGTCCATGTTAAGAAAGGATACTGCGGTCAGATCAACACATGGAAACCCGCTCTAATGCTGTATACGACCATTACCAATGTAGGGAAAATGGAGGTAGTTCAGTCAAAAGTGAATCCGTTGGTTATTGCACAATGGATCAATCACTGATTGGGTCATGACTGTTTTTCCTCACTTTTCTCCTCTGTCTGAACATTTGCTAAAGCAACACAATAAGGGAACATGGAATACCTACAGTTCAGAAACTGATAATTCGATGCAACAAATGAACACCTTTCCTCCAGGGATTAACCCTCACAGAACAATTCCTTACTCTTTTTCTCTTCATTTTCTCCTGAATAAAGCACCTTACTGTCAGTCGACCCAGTTGTAGGCAAATCATATCTCTGGCGCTGTGAGGCAGCAGTGATAACCAGTGAGCCACCTTGCGGCACTGTACAATATTGCAAGGCACATGTGAACGCGTTTGAAATGCGATTCCTTCAAAGATGCTGCCCGTATGTTGCCCGTATCAGGAACAATAAATCCTGATTCCCTGACCAAGAAATGAACTCAAACCACAGCGGTGAAAACGCTGCATTGTAACCATTAGTCGACCAGGAAGGACGGCATGTGCAATTGCGTCTTCTCTGAACAGCATAGCTTTCTTTTCCTGCGATGAGAAATTCCTTCCAAAAAAGAGTGTTCGTGAAACCGTGCTTTTACAGCACAGATTAATACATTATGTCAGTGCCAGTCGTCAAAAATCCAAATATTCTCGTTTCCAGTTTCCACTAACTGGCCCACAGCCTGACATCTGAAGTATTCATCTGAATGGGACTTTCCCTGCAAAGTTTTAATCTCAAATGCACCAGCGAATGAGACTGATGTCAGATACCGTCAAATTTGTTCTTGAACTGTGGGAGAACTGAACCTCATTTTGACCCATAGAGGGAACAATACAGACACATCTTTTGAAAGTGACAAAGGCCTCAAGAGAGCCCAACTTCCATAAATTGTGGAATTGACCCGTTTGGCCTCTTTTTTCTTCACTACAAGCTTTAAAATCCGATTGTGTTTACATTATCAGAGGGGTAAACAGGCAGGAGACTGTCCTTCGAGGACTGCCCCAATCGTGAATAATTGGTACCCGCTAATTGTTGACTTCTCCACCTTTGAGGCAGCCTGGCTAGCTGTGCTCTTCAAGCCTACTACTGTTTAATTTGAATTCCAGCAGTTTCCTGTCTCTACATACGGAATGGAAGCATTCAGCCGCATCCCTGTACGTATTCGTCCTCCACTGTTTCTCCGTCACGTCACTGCTTCAAATGAGTCATGTTGTTCTTCCTGCCAAACGAAGGCATTCTTCGCATCAGAAGCTTGTCATCCTCATGTTTCTCGAAGGAAAAATACCGATGTGGACTTCTAAACTGAAACAGATGCGGCCTGGTCTGCGTAAAAATAACTTCCTGCTGTTACTTCAAAAATAATTCCTAACAACACAGAGAACGCACCTTCCGATGTCTGCTGCAATAGTTGCAAGAAAATTCAGTAAGGCTGCAGTGAAATTCAAGGTTACAACCCCGGGTTTACATAACCAGTGCTTGACTCACTGAGCTATGGAAGCACTAACACAGGCGCCGTTTTGCGACTGACAAAAGACGATGACCTCTAGCAGAAAAACTTTGGTGATCTCAATTTTGTGATACAAGCTTCGTTTTGAGTGACAAAATACGACTTGAAACCCACTTCTTTGATCACTTGTTGGATATAACAGTTTGTTAGCTTCCCAATGTCTCATAATGAGACAGGGATCAACATTTTTTTTAAACTCCATCAGAGTAAAAGCTTTGAATTTTTTTTTATATAAAAGACACGATGTAGTATTGATATCAATAAATTGCCCTGATTTTAGCATGTATAACAGTTTTTTTTTCTTAATTACTTGGTGAGTAATTCCTTTCCTATAGCCTGGTGCGATTTACGTCGCTTCAAGATTTCATAATTTCTTACCTTGGCAGCAGTCGTTTAGGCACCAAACGTGAAACACTTCAAATCGAACATACTCCGGAGTTTGGAATTCGAGGGAATGCAGATATCTGAGAGAGCACTTTAAAACATAATCTTGGGTGCTGTGTCCGCTGGCTGGGTTGGTATACTATTGACAATCTCTATTTGCTCTTGAGTGGCCTGGAAGACATGGCAGTGATAGATAGAGGGAAGACAGTCAAGAGATTTGTAGACAATGATGAAAACTTTGAAATTTAGCTGCCCGGTGAACGGTGAGTAACCCTTGTTGAGAGTATTCCCACATGCAGGAGAGGTTTTGGAAGACCTCAGGATTACATCATTGGGTGAATAACCTGCAACTCCTTCCCTTCCACCATGTGTGAGCCCTTGTGGAAAGACAAAGCTGCGAAGGCCGCAGTGCACGTTTGGGAAAATATGCGTTTGTAAAATTGCCATTCAGGTAATGCACAATGAAACAGTGAACAGAACGCAAGTACGCCCTTGAATAGAAGCAGAGGGAGTTAGACCATAGAACATAGAACATAGAACATTACAGCGCAGTACAGACCCTTCGGCACTCGATGTTGCGCCGACCGGTCATACCAATCTGAAGCCCATCTTACCGACACTATTCCATGTTCGTCCATATGCTTGTCCAATGACAACTTAAATGTACTTAAAGTTGGCGAATCAACTACCATTGCAGGCAAAGCATTCCATACCGTTACTACTCTCTGAGTAAAGAAACTACGTCTGACATCTGTCCTATATCTATCACCCTTCAATTTGAAGCAATGCCCCCTCGTGCTGGTCGTCACCATTCTTGGAAGAAGGATCTCCGTGTCCACCCTATCTAACCCTCTGATTATGTGATATGTTTCTATTAAGTCACTTCTCAACCTTCTTCTCTCTAACGAAAACAACCACAAGTCCCTCAGCCTTTCCTCGTAAGACTTTCCTCCTTACCAGGCAACATCCGAGTAAATCTCCTCTGCACCTTTTCCAAAGCTTCAACATCCTTCCTATAATGCGGTGACAGGAACGGTACACAATATTCCAAGTGCGGCCGCACTAGAGTTTTGTACAGCTGTAGCATAACCTCATGGTTCCAGAAGTCGATTCCTCTATTAATAAAAACTAAAACACTGTATGCCTTCTTACCAACCCTGTCCACCTGGGTGGCAAAGTTCAAGGATCTCTGTACCTGAACACCGAGATCTCTCTGCACATCTACACTACCCGGAAACTTTCTGCAACTGTAATACTGTCCTTGACCAACAATGCTACACCCCCCCCCCCCCTTTTACATTCTTCTCTGTTCTTACTGAAACATCTAAATCCTGGATCCTGCAACACCCATTTCTGACCCTGTTCTATTCGGGTCTACGGAATGGCCATAAAAATGAATTCCCAGGTACCAACCCATGCTGCAAGTTCAACCACCTTATTCCGGATGCTCCTGGCGTTGAAGTAGACACACTCCAAACCAACTTCTTTCTTGCCGGTGTCATCTTGCGTTCATGAAACTTAATTTTGTTCCTCCCTACACTCAACCTTTTCTTTACTTGAACTACAATTTTGGTTCCCATCCCCCTGCTGGACTAGTTTAAACATACCACAATAGCCTTAGCGAATATCCCCCCAGGATATTGGTAACCCTCTGATTCAGATGAAGACCATCCAGCTTTTAGAGGTCCCACCTACCCCAGAAAGAGCCCCAATTATCCAAGAATCCAAAGCCCTCCCTCCTGCACCATCCATGTGGCCACATGTTCAACTGCTCTCTCTCCCTATTCCTTGCCACACTAGCACCACAGCAGGGTGGGAATTTGAAAGGATGCATGGATGTGTATTACGACTGTGTCGTCCAAACGAATGGATTTCAGATTGAGCTGAAGAAGAGCAGAGACGTGGAAGAGTTAGTGATGTTCGTGAAGTGCAAGTAGGCTGACATGGTGATTATGGTGATATGTGTTTAATAACACATCACGAGGTGAATAATGTCACCGTAGTTATGGCGTGTCTTTTCAGACTTAGACAATTGCCAGGGAGGAAATTGAATCAGTGACGAGGCATTTTCTCCCAGCACGTGGTCGATGATGCCTTCCAACTGAGCTCATCCACTTTCCTCAATTCCGCTCCCAAAACCCTTCCCTCAAACTATGACGAGGACGGAACTCCCTTCTAAATCACTTTAAAACCCAGCAACGTCTCTTGACATCATATCATCCTCCCGTATGTCCGTCAGCTGCAAATGAACCCCACCAACTAAGATGTGTTTCCCTCCCCACCCCTATCCTTTTTCTCCAAAGATCTTTCCTTCTTTGACTCCCTTGTCAAGTGCACGCCCCCACCAAACCGCCATCCCCTCCCAGCAATCTTCTCATTACAACACGGGATTTGAAAAACATCCACCCACACCTCCGCAACCTCAACTCTTTCCAAGGCCCCAAAGGACCCTTCCATGTCCATCAGTGTTTCACCTGCATTTCCACCATGTCATTTACTGTATCCATTGCTCTTTTTGCAGTCTCCTCGACATTGAGGAAATTGGATGCCTAAGTACAGACCACTTTGGAAAACATCTCCGGGACACCCGCACCAAACAACACCACTGGCTCCTGGTCGAATACGTCAACTCTCCCTCCCACACAGCCAAATTCATTCAGGTCCAGGGCTTCCGCCGCTCTCATGAACTGTCCTATCTGTCCATCTTCCTTTCCACCTATCTGCTCCACCCTGCGCTGCGAACTATCATCATCACCCCCACCTCCATCCACCTAATGCACTCACAGCTACCTTGTCCCAGCCACACCCGCACCCATTTATCTCTCTATCCCTCGGTTCACAAGCCTCTTTCTGATAAGGGCTCGTGCCCGAAACGTCGATTGTCCTGCTCATTCGTTGCTGCCTGTCCTTCTGTGCTTTCCTCGTATCACACTTTCGACTCAGTGGCGAGGCAGTGGATTTTGAGTTGGGACTGAAGTCAGAGGTTTCAGTTTTGCAATGATTCAATTGTAAGAAATGTCTTCTCCAACAGGACTGGATGTCATGAGCAAGTGAGACGAAGTCAAGCCTGTGGAGGTGACCATCTTGAATTTCCACAGACATATATCAGGGTTCAGTACGGCAAACGGCTGAATAAGAGGCCCTGGATTGAGGCTTGGCTGACTGGCAGAAGGCAGACAGTTGGGCAAAGGGGTCTCTTCCAGGGTGGCAGCCCGTGACTAGTGGAGTTTAGAGGAGTCAGTGTTTGCACCACAGCTATTCACATTATGTATGGATGATCCATTCAAAGGAACTGAGGGTGTTGTTGCTCCATTTGAAGAAGACACAATGATAGGTGGAAGGGCAGATCTTAGTGATGAAGCGGGCATGCTGCAGAATGACTTGAACGGACTGAGTGTTTCGAAAAAAATAGTTGCAATTGGCATACTTTGTGGAAAATATGTGGTCATATGTTTGGTTGAAAGAGCAGAGGAATAGACAATTTCCTGAAAGCAGAAAGATTTCAAAGTTCAATTTTCTCTTATGTTCAGCATGCAATTTCAATTTGTGATGAGGATGGCAAATACAATGTGGGCTTCTGTTCAAGCTAATGAGAATGACCGGGCAGAGGTTTACACCTCAGTCAGTAGGAGGCTCTGGACAGATGCATTTGGAACATTGGGAGTAGGTTTTGGCCCATATCTAAGTGATGATATATTTTGAGTGATGGAGAGGAGGATTATAATGGCTGACTCAGTGGTGAGTACTAATGCCTTGCAGCCTCAGTGATGTTGGTTCAATATCTACTTTGGGCGACTGTGAATTTGGAGTTGGTGCATACTCTCCTTTTCAGCCTGGGTTTCCTCCACCGACTAAAGATGTGTGGCTGACGTTCTTTGGTCATGGAAAATGCAGAGTAAAGGAATTGGGTGGAGGTGTGAGTTTGGGTGCGATTCTCTTCGCAGAATTAGTGGGGATTTCTTGTTCCAAATGGCCTGTTTCCACATTGTCGATATTCCATAAGAACAACGTTGATCGCAGGGATTTAGGCCTTGTCATAAGAATTTTTTTAAAGGAGGTGAGAGCTTCCATATAAACACATGGTTTCAAGTGAATGTCTTGAACAGTATAGGGAGTGGAGAGGCATTCTTAAGGAGAACATCATAAAGGTCAATCGAGAATATGAGATAGCCTCAGAACATAAAGTTAAATATAATCTGAAGAGATTCTACAAGTACATCAAGAACTTCAGAACAAAGAGGACCACTTTAATATGAAAAAAAGCTCACCTTTGTCTTGAATCTCAGCAGATGGAGAGACATATAATGTTAACTTCGCGTCAGTTTACACCTTGGAGAACAGAATGGCGGGTACAACTGAATATTGACGGTATGAAAGAAGTTCACATTGAAAAGGGAATGTGGTGGAGGACATGGAAAATATGAAGTTGGATATTTCTCTGGGATTTGATCTCCGGAATCCCGGAACATTGTGGGATGATAGGGAAAGAAACTGTTGGCCCTTCGTAGAAATATTTTTATCATCTATTATTACGAGCGAGGTGCCGAATGACTGGAAGATGGCTCATGTTATGCCTTTATTTAGAAAGGAATTAATTAAGAAGCCTGGGATCGATAGACCTGTGTGTCTGGTTATGGTCGTGGGTAAGTTGTTGGATGCAATTCTAAACGATAGGTTTTAATTGAATTTTTAGATTCAAGGAATGAATCGGGATAATCAGCTTGGTTTTGCACAAAATTGATTGAGTTTTTTGAGGGCGTAGCCAAGAAGATCAATGAGGACATAGTGGAAGACTTTGCTCACTTGGACTTTAATAAATGCTTTTACACGGTTCCACACGGTTCACTAATTCATAAAGTTAGATCACAAAGAGATCAATGTAAGGTTTCTAATTAGATATATAATTAGTTTATTAGCAGGCTGCTGAGAATGGTGGTGGAGGGTAGTTTTCAGACTGGAAGACTGGTACCAATGGTGTCCCATTGGCTGAACGCACATTCATTTGTTTCATTTAAATAAATGATGTAGGTGGGAAGATAGAAAGTATGGTAAGTAAGTTTGCAAAATTGCCAGTAGAATGGACAATAAAAAGGTTATGTAAGGGTGTGAAGCGATTTTCTCATCAGGTCAGCTGCTCTCTGGCCGCAAGTTTAAAAAGCGTGAGAGGGGCGGGGGGTGGGGGGGAGTAGTGAAGGGCCGTTCTTCCATCGTGAAGGGCACATTATCAGACATCCATCTATTATCGTCCCAGTTTGCAGCAATGAGATTCTCTCTGTGATCTTAAATGACATAACAATAGTACTGAAAGTTGACCTGTTGTAACTCCTTTGTGGAACGTATTCTCATGTTCACATACGGAGGCAATCACACAGGCACATTCCACGACAGTGACAGAGTCCTCAGGATTATACCCACTCCATGTGCTTTTTGTCTGCAAGTTTCCCTGGAGAAAGGCGGCTTTAAGTGGAATACAAGCCACTTCGCTAGAAAATGTGCGCCGTTGTGGTGAGCCGGGATTTGAAATGGATACTGAGCTGAAATAGTCGAACACGCTTCACATGTGTAACTTCCAATAACATAAATCCCACCAAACAAGCCCCCTGGCTCCTGGGACCTGACAGGATAGCTCCCGGCAGACATTCTTCACCAACAATAACGGACACACGGCAAAATCTAAAGACTTTCACGTCTCGTCTTGTTCTGTTTCTATTCCTGTAACACCTCCAGCTTTCTCTGAACTTCTAGTCCCGATGTCAATGAGCTGTTTGATCTAAACATAGGCACATTGAGAAAATAATCTTTATCTCAAAAGCAGAGCCAGGGAATGTCAGCTGCACGGGCTTGCTCTCGCCTGGGTAATGAGATATCAGGTCTTATCGCCCTGATTATCATATCGACCGATTCCACAAATATGCACCGTAACAGTTATTACCAATTGAGATGTCCCAATGAATACCATGACAGGCAGTAAGATCAGGGGAGAGTAGCTTCGACCACTTCCTCGCCGAGGGACATATTTCAAAGATTATCCTTTTACTTCACAAACTGACCTCCTCACAGCTGGCCAGGGAATTGTCTTGCACAACAATACCCTTTTAGCCCACTAAGTCAGCACCAGTCCAACACAATACCCTGAACTGTTCTTATCCCATCTGGCGTCACTTGATTCAGAGGGGCAAACATATTCAGTAATGGAAGTGTACAACTAAATGGGTCTTACCTGCTCTAGAGTTTTCTGCCTTTTCCATCCTGACAGGCGGTTGGTTGCAGGTTCCTAACGTTCCTTATCTGAGTTATACGCATTTCACCTAATCCTGCGATTTGAATTTCAAACAAATGCAGAGAACAAGCACTCTTCAAGTTCCCGCTCGGCTCTCAGTCACAGTACGCAAAATGTTGAACTGCGTGAGGAATCCACAGTGGATTTAATACTAATTGCCTCAACCACGTGGCCACAACTGCCGAAGCGCGCTACTCAACTGGTTTCAAATTCTCCCTACCTGTGGAGTTGAGGGATAGGCAATCACTGTTCGGTTTGTTTGAAGTCAATCACCACAGTTTTGACAATGTTAAATGTCAGGACATGTGTGGTCTGTGTCAACAATCTCGATGGTTGAAATGGTTATTCAGTTAAAAAGAAATGGAGAGATTGCAGGAGAAACTAAACAGATCTGGCAGCATCTGGGGAGAGACAAATAGAGACAACGATTCAGAGCTTCTTCAGGAGTTTCTCAGAACGCTATCTTCTCTCAGAGGTACTGACAAACCTGCCGAGTTCCTTGAGCAGTTTCTGTTTTTGTTTTAAATTCCGAGTGTCCAGAATCCTTCACTTGCCATTCAACAATACAGAAACGCATTTGTGGTTCCTCATTGGATTTGGTTTCCGTTTGGATACGTATCCCTGACCCTATTAAAAGAAATTCTCTGGTTGCACTCTGATTAGCTTGTCCTATTATTTTTGTGTTGTACAAGTCGAATTTGTTGTCCTCGACATCACTCTGCATTGCTACTCGGTGGATAAGAACAGCGATCGCTCCATGCGTGGGTACACCCTCTTTTAGGTTAACAACCAAACGAGAGGACTAATTGCTCCCCAGTGACTGGGTAGTTCCCTTGTTGCAGGCCTCTCGCAGGATATCCAAAAGCAGACTGTCAGTGAACTCAAGCTTTCTACTGCCCTTTGCAGAATGAAAATTGCCCTCAATTGATTTGACGTTTCCAAAATGAATTCTGGGGCATTCATTATGGACCATGGGACAGTCTCATCTCACGCTTTGCAGACACATACATGTCACCAGGATACAACTCTCCTAAAACTGGGAGTTTCTCCCTTCGAGCCTTATGAGGAACATTTTCCTGACCTCGGTAAAAACTCGGAAAACTTCGGCCAATAAAAAACAGATGGTGTGGGAACAGCTGTTCCTCTGTTCCTGAGTCGTGGGAGAACAGCAACCTCTCAGTGATGAGCTGAACGCACTGACGAACGTCGCCACAGAGCGTCAATGACGTCAATGATCTCCGAATGCAAGCTGCATCCTGCTCCTCCCATATTGACAATCGTCCTTAATTAGCGTTACTTTTCCGAAATAAATACTGTTAAGTTCACGGTGAAGACATGGGAATAGTCTGATCCCACACTCTACAGACACACCCATCACACTGCAAACCAGTTATCCTCCTACGGGGATCGTCTCACTTCCAGCCTTTCAGTGTCCTATCTGTTCCCGCGTTTTCTAATTGCCCGGAAGCTGAGATGAGATTTGACATCCTGACTTGCAGGAACGTGAATCCATCAATATCACAGATCAATTCATATCTGGAGAACATCAGAGTCAAAGTAACGGCCTCCGAAAGAATGGAAAGATTTCTAAACTTTTAAAGTGACAACATTTTCCCAGAAACTTTTCACAATCCTCTGTTTTGCACCATGTACAGAGATATATAAACCTTCTTTGTCAAGAGATTCCAGACTCTGGGAATGTTTTGTTTGGAGCACTTTGAATGCTGCCTGACCTGCTGCGCTTTTCCAGCAACATATTTTCAAACTACTCAGGACACCTGGCAGTGGTGATTCGTGTCAAGTTGATCTTCATCAATGCGTATCGCGAGTTGTCTGTCCTCTATAATGTTTCCTACAGTCACGACGTGCACCATTGGTTGTTCAGATTTGTACTGAATATGGTGGATATTTGGTCCTTTTTTGGTGAGTTGTTGTCAAACGGGGCTTTCGGTTTATGCTGTCTAATAACTCCAAGTGGTCAGAGGAGTCTGGCTTTACGTGCTGTAACATTTTTTTTACCTATAATGATGCGTACTAGGTGTGTTGGGTAATGGCGTGTCCTCCTTGTGTTGATTTTGGCAATGAATCTGCGGAAATATCTATTGTTGCAAAATATTACTGGAGGATCCAGTAAACAACACAACCAGCTGGTCCGATTAGCAATGCAGAGTGATGTCGAGGACAACAAATTCGACTTGTACAACACAAACAAAATAGGACAAGCTAATCAGAGTGCAGCCAGAGAATTTCTAGAATGACGAGAATCATCCAATGACTCCATCAAAAAAACAAGTTGATCTGGACCCAACATACTGGGACATGCAAAGAAACGACAAGAACCAGCAACTGAAAGCAGTGGGAAGGAAATCAAACCAATTCAAAATGCTGCAGGACAGCAGAGCTTCACACGAATTTCATCTGCCTTGAAGATATCACAAAGAAAGCGGAGGAAACGGCTGCAAACCAACTTCCCAAAACCACCGAACATCCCCACCCCATCTGCACCCTTCACCGGAACTACAGATCTTTACAGAAACCTTGAACCCCAGAAAAAGTCAGAGCCGCCCCAGCGGGAAGATGAGCCCTGGCCTCCCACGTGACAACTGAGGTGACGAAACGCCACCCGGTGAATGTCAGAGCTAACTGAGGCTGCAAGCTACTTGTGCATGTTCTTGTCAATAACACCTGCTTGATTATCCTCATCCCATTTTCCATCATTTAACGTTGTATGCCTTAAGCATTACAAATTCACATTTAAATATCTCTGAAGGTTATTCGAATTTCTGCCTCTCTGACGCATAGAGACAGTGATGTCCAGATTCCAACCACTAGCAGGCTGATAAAGTTATTTTATTTACAGCTGCTCGAACCTTTATGACTCTTATCTTAAATCTATGGCTACCTTTCAATTGATCCCTCCATCATAGAGAAATTTTTCGTTAAGTGTACCCAATCCATGCCCCTCATTATTTTCTACATCTCAATACTGTCTCCTCTCAATCTCTCCTGCTCTCACAAAAATAAGGCCAGCCTGTCTGAACTCTATCATAGCTGAAGTTCTTCAATCCAGACAATATATTGGCAAATCACTTCTGCACCGTTTCCACAGTTGTCATATCGCTTTTGTTATGTGGATTGCAGAATTGTACATAATAATCTAGCGAGAGACGAATCAAAACTTGAAATAAATATGGGGAATTCACAAATATTGGTCTATTCCAATAAAGTCTCTTTCCCTCGAAACTGTTCTGTATCCTTTTCATGAATCCAGTGCTCCAATGATCTCTGGTCCATGCAAATCAAACACTATACATGAGGAATGATAACCCAACCACATTATCTGATTGCATTGAGTGTCTTAAAGGTCCTCATTGTGGCATTGGGGCACGTTCACCGAACAAGAGTTACAGCGGCAACACTAACTTCACGGTGTCAATGTGAAAGCGAATGTTAATTTGTGCAATGCCCCAGTGACATGGGAGGAGGGATGAAAAGGCAGAATAGTGATTTAGAAAGGGAGAACATCTCCGAGATTGGGTGGAGATAAAGTTTGAAGCAATAACATCATCACTGTATAGAGTATTGTAACTTTAAAATTGAATGTTCCCTCTCTGCGTCTGTTTTGCACAGGTTATATGGAGTAATATGGAACAAATGCGCATTACTGATACTCGGATTTGAATGGAGGTTGCTTCGGCCACAATGCAGAGGATGAGCCACTATACGATCACATGAAATAATAACCAACAGTAAAAGCAGTAAATGCAATGGCTGAGATTGGCGAGGAACAGCACCACATGCACAAGAGGACAACCCACTGAGATTGGAATGAATCGTCATCTTAGATGTCCTCAGTGGCTGTGGAGATTCCATCATTGAGAATGTTGAAGACTGAATTCAATAGATTTCTTGCACAGATGAAATGTACAGGCGCTAGTGCACAAATTGTTGAAATGTAGGTTTAAATAACAACGAAGTTTCACATTATTACGTTATCAGTGCCGCGGGACAACGTAGTAACGACTGTTGAACACTCACATCACATCGGTTCCCAGGTCTGGAATCAGAGAAATTTAGTGGTGCAGTGGCGAAGAACCGATCGGAAATTGGGAGTGGAATGAACGCGTGGATGTCTACTCTTTCTGCCAGTGACCAAGTCCGTGAGCAAGCAGTCATTTTATGAAGGCAGAGAGGCGCCTGGAACGCCCAGGCTGGGAGCTCCAAACTCGGCTGGACAAATTCTGTTGACATGGTATAGGGAGCCGTGGGAGCAGAGGCTGGGAAGTCTAACCTCATCTGGATACACTTCAATTGACATGGCGCAGGAGACTTTGGGTTGATGGAAAGTATGCTGAGCGATTTTAATCAGAACTGAACTAGTTTTTGGCAGCATACATTTTTGTGGATTGAGGGGGGATCTGCCCCAGGGAATTGTCACAATTATAAATAAATATTTTGAAAAGACTGAGCTCGTTCAGGACTGTGAAATGGACTAATTATCATTGCACTCTGACATTTCTCATATTCTGACTCTGCAGCCGGTTAATGTTCTGGAAGGATATTTTAAAAATCTTTTTTTTTTAATTTCCTGCAAACTTGTTCTGGTCTGGTTATTGATGTAACGTAAACAATCGAAATCAATATGATGCTAGGATTCGGTTCGAGGTTCCGTCGAATTACGGAAGAACAACAGGAGAGTAGACGTGAAATTTATCAGAACAGCAGTGATCAAAATGAATGGACGGGCAGACAGACAGTGAAAGAAAGCTTCATGGTGATAAATGTGCTTTCTTTGCCAATGAAACTTACCGTGTCACAAAGTGGTGACTATTGAGGTCAAGCAATGTGGGTGATAATATTTGCTGGTTTTGCGAATGTCTCACCTGCGCTGACAGGAATGGAGCTTTTAAGTCCTTCTACACAGAGTGAGGCAGGGAGAAAGTAAACACAACAAGCTCCAAAAAAAACATAAATATTTCTTCTTTTCTGAACATCAGTCCCGAACTGACTAAGATGACCTTTGCAAAATTATTTTACACCATGTCAGAGGAGGATTTACAGATTCGAACACGGAAACCAAATTATTTATCAAGATTAAGTCATGCCACTTTATTCGCTAACAAAAATGCAACATGGAAGTTTTACCTTCTGACTCGCAGTAATTCTTGTACAATATCATAAATTTGTTTCCCATGAAACGGGAATAGCTGCTCTTTCTCTAACTTCCTAAACGTATTAAAACCTCGGTATGTTGAACAAATCACACCTGAATCGTTTTTGATCTCTGTAGAACAACTTCAACTTCTCCACCCTGAACTTAGATATAATATTCCGCATTTCTTTGACTGTTCTGATAAATCTCCTTTTCGATTTATCCACAGACATTCACATTCTTTGTCGAGACCACCTGTTTGCGCAAACCCAAATGCTGTGTATTTATGTGGGTGATATTATCACACACAGGTAATTGCTCAGGAACATCACCCTGATTCCTGGGTATTTCCTCAACTGTGAGCGTTTGCTCTGACCACAGTGCTTCTGATTTCGTTCGAGCTGCTGGGTGCAGCATTTGATTACCAACATCAAATAAAATCAAATTAATTACTACAGTTTTTTTTTACTAATAATCTACTGTTACAACCTGACATAACCTTTTGTACTGTTCACTTTCCTACCAATCTTGTTCTCATCTGCAAACTCACTGACCATGCTTTATACATTTTTATCTAAATCATTTACATGAATGAAAAACGAAAGTGGGCTCAGCATTAAAACCTGTGTAACACAGCTGGTAACAGTCCTCCCGTCAGAACACTGCCTTCCACCACCGTTCATGCCTTCTACCATGAAACTAATTTTATATCTTATTGTAAAGCTTACGTTCCATTCTATGTTATCGAACTTTAAAAATTAATCAACCTTGTGGAACCTTTTAAAAGGATTTATTAGATTCCATCTGAACAATGCCTACAACTTAGTCCTCATCAATATTCTTGGTTACGACCTCAAAAAACCCAACCATGTATGTGAGACAGAAATTCTATCGCATTCCTCGTCTCTCAAAATACTTATAAATCCGATTGTTCAGTATTGCTTCCAACAACTTAACAACGACCTTAGCAAGCCTCACAGGTCTATCATTTTCAGTTTTCTCCATTCATCCCTTCCTCAACAAAACCACACCCGATTTATTGGGCACATCACTCGCAGTAATAGATGATGTAAATATTTCTACCAACGTCCCAACAGTTTATTTCCCTGTTATCCCCAAAAGCCCTTGCTGCACGACATCAGATCCCAGAGAAATATCCAACTTTATATTTTCCAAGTCTTCCAGAACTTCCTCTTTTCAATGTGAACCACTTTCAAAACATCAATGTTTGTAGCCTCCATTTCGTTCACTAATGTGAAATGAATATTTAATATCTCTCCCATCTGCTGAGGTGCAAGACAAATGTTAGCTCTTGCACCTTTCTGGGATCCTATTTGGTCTCTAGTTCTGAAAGTACTTTTAAAATATCTTTACTTTATCCTTAAATTTATGTGCTAAGGCTATCTAATATGGTCGTTTTGCCTTCATGATTTCCTTTGAAGAATGCCCCTCCACTCCTCATATTGTTCAAGAGATTGACTTGAGATCGCATGTTTACATGGAAACTGTGATTTAAAAAAAATAAATTCTTATACGACAATTCTTATCCATGCAATCAACGTTGTTCTAATAGAATCCTGAAAATGTGCGAAAAGGCAAATCAGCCCAAGAAGAACCAACGAAACATACGAAGGTCATTGCACTTAAGCTCACACCTCCACCCGATTCCTGTAACTCTGCATTTCCCATGGCAAAATGACGTCAACAACGTATTTTTCTTCTGTGGAGGAAACTGACGCAGACACGGAAAGAACGTGCAAACTGCAGACAGTCGCCCGATGAAGAAATTGAACCAGCGTTGCTGAGGCTGGAGACAGCAGTGCTCACCACTGTGTCAGCCATTGTAAACCTCCTATCCACCACTCATAATATATCTCCCCTTAGACATGAGGGCAAAAGCTATTCTAGATAATCCAAATGCGTCTGACGAGAGCCTCTTATCGCTTCATTTGCAAACCTCTGCAGTTGGTTCTTAACTTGCTTGAATGAATGCAAACATTGCATTTACCCTCCTAACAGCCAACGTAACTTCCATGTTAAACATCAGAGAAACCTCAACTAGATTTCTCAAGTGCCTTTAACCGAGAGAACTCTGAAGCCTTTCCGCGTCACAAAATGGTCTATGCCTCTAATCATGCCATTACTTTATGACCTCACTCTTTTCCACACAGTGTTCTAACTGCAAACTTTTTTATCTCAGCATCCAGCAAGTCCACGTAATTCTGCAGCCTGCCCGCTTCCTCAAAACGATCTGCCCTTCTACCTTTTGTTGTGTATTCTTCAAAATATCAACAACACTCTCAGGTCCTTTGACCCGATCATTCACACATAACGGGAATAGTTGTGGTGCCAAAACTGACCCTTGCTGAACCCCACACGTCATGCGCTGCCATCCTGGAAAAGACCCCTTCACCCAACTATTTTCAGCCAGTCAGCCCAAACTCAAGCCATGCCAGTACTTTGCCCCTCAAACCATAGACTCTTTTTTCGCAGTTTCCAATCCTGCGCCTTGACAAATGCCTGCTGCGAATTCAAGCTGATCAAATTCTCAGAATATAATGTTTCTCACTTGCTCATTACTTCCTCATAGAATTCTATTACATTTGTCCTTAAGAACCTGTGTTGATTCTTCAAGTACTACGGAATCCCATCCTAATATTGACCTCTCCTACGGTATTGAATACAGAATTGATTTGTTTGACATTTATCTAATATATTAAAACTTTGCTTTCAGTCCTGAATGTCACGAACAACAAAGTCCAATCGCATTTGAGAGATGTAACATCTTCGCTGTCTCAGCAGGCTCGATGAGTGAGTGAATTCCTTCCCCCAGTGGATCTCTCTGTGGTCTCTGCAGGGTCGATGAGTGAGCTAACTGTTTTTCTCAAATGTAGCAGGTAAATATGTTCTGCCCACTGCAAACTCGCTGGTGTACTGAGAGTTAAGATGATCGCCCGAACCGAGTCCCACAATGAAAACAATTGAAATGTCTCTCAACTTGTGAGAATGTCGATGCAACATCAGACCTGCAGAGACTGGAGAGCACATCCAACATACTGGATATTTGATCGGTCTCTCCACAATGTGAAGACGTTCATGATTAAACGATCCCAAGGAACTTGTATAGTGATTACCACAACCTCAGCATGTAAAGGGTCTCTTCTTTGTGAACACGTTGATGCCATGTCAGTCCCCAGGAACATTTGCTACACTTGTCACGGTCTGGGCGTTGAAAAGATCTGGTAGCAATGTTGATGGGACTTCACGTCGATCGGACATTTGCAGCAGGTCCTACAGTTGTGGAATTGAAGATGTCTGCCCTCAGTGTGAGCACGTGGATCGGACGCCAGGACCCCAGAAGTTCTAAAGGACTTTCATTCGTGTCCACATATTTCCCATGCATCAACTACACAAAGGTCTGATAATATTTTCCAAAGTCTGGACAGATTAAAGTTTTCTCATTAGTATGAACATGGTGTTGGATAATCCAATCACTGGACGTTTTATCGCATTTTCCACAATCCAGACATTGAAATGATTTCTCGTCATTGTGATCGAGCAGGTGTCGCAGTAGGTCAGAGAAGGAGTTTATCCCTTCCCACACATTGAGCTTGTTCCTGGTATCATTGCTTTCGTGGGGTTTCTGCTCAGATGGAGAAATGAATCATCACTTATCTGCAGTCTCACTTAAATATGACTACAATTGTAGTTTGTGAGCTCTGATGCAAGCAGAAGCCTTGTCCACACACACAAGTGAACGATTCTCTCCCACCGTAACCGGAGCCTTTTCCTTCCATGTTCAAACTCTGAACAAGTTCTATTTCGTATAAAATGCGTGACTTCATCTTATCATGGTGGAGTGATTGTTTATTAAAACTTTCCCTTCTAATATGCTGTGAAATTGATGTTATATATTTTTTGAAATGAGTAGAATGAGAAAGAGTCTCTCACAGACTCTGGATTGTGCCTGAAGCTAGGATTGAAGTTAAGGGATTTAGGCACAAACAATTTGACAGGAAATTTGCCAGAATCTTTCAGACACACAGCCTCCACTTCTGAGAAGGAGCAGGTCAACAGGTGGATGCGATCACCATCAAATCCCTGTTCGCTCGAGGTCAAACACTCTCCGGACTTCTCTGATATCCTGTCCTGTTGGAGCAGACATTTCCTACAATTGAATCGTGCAAAAGTGTGGCCTCTATCTTCAGTCTCCAACACAAATCCACTGCCTCGCCACTGAGGAGAGAGTGTGGACTTGGAAAGGCACAGCAGGGCAGGCAGCACCCGAGAAGCAGGAGAATCGACGTTTCAGGCAAGAACTCTTCATTTGAAATAAGGCTTGTGAGCCAAGGCGGTATAGAGACAAATAGGAGGAGGCAAGGTATCTGAGAGTGTGGTAGGTGGGTTGAGGTGCGGGTAATGTAAGATTGGTAAGATGACGAGTTATTTTTTTATTCTTTGATTTTTCAACAGTCTCTTTGGGCATTTAGAATCGTGGGAATGGAGGTGAGGGCATTTGAATGTTAACTCCTGCCGAATCTGAGAGGTAAGGGTCATGACTATTGTCCCTGCTGACTACATCTGCGGGAAGTGCACCCAACTCCAGCTCCACGAAAACCGCGTTAGGGAACTGGAGCGAGAACTCTATGAACTTCGGATCATTCGAGAGGCAGAGAGGGTTATTGAGGGTAGTTACAGGGAGGTAGTCACTCCTCAGGTGCAAGAAAAAGGCAGATGGGTTACAGTCAGGGGACGGAAGGGGAACTGGCAGGCACTGCAAGGATCCCTTGTGGCCATTCCCCTTAACAATAAGTATACCGTTTTGGATACTATTCTGGGGGACGGCTTACCAGGGGAAAGCAGTGGAGCACAGGGCTATGGCACAGTGTCTGTCCCTGCTGCTTAGAAGGGAAGGGTGGAGAGGAGCAGAGCTATAGTCATTGGGGACTCCATAGTTAGGGGACAGATAGCAGGTTCTGTGGGGACGAAAGAGACTCACGGTTGGTGTGTTGCCTCCCAAGTGCCACGGATCGTAATTCTCTGATCGTGTTTTGGGATCCTTAAAGGGGAACGGGAGCAGCCGCAGGTCATGGTCCATCGAGCACCAACAATATAGGTAGGAAGAGAGATGGGGATTTAAGGCAGAAATTCAGGGAGCTAGGATCGAAGCTTAGAGCGAGGATGAACAGAGCTGTTGTCTCTGTTTTGTTGCCCGTGCCACGTGCTAGTGAGGTGAGGAATAGGGAGAGATTGGAGTTGAACACGTGGCTACAGGGATGGTGAATGCGGGAGGGTTTTGGATTCTTGGATAATTGAGGCTCTTTCTGGGATGGGTAGGACCTGCACAAGCAGGATGTTCTTGGTCTGAACCAGAAGGGTACCAAAATCCTGGAGGGGGATATTCGCTGAGGCTATTGGGGGTGGGTTTAAACTAATCCAGCAGGGGGATGGGAACCAAAATTGTAGTTCAAGTATAGAAAAGGTTGAGAGTATGGAGATCCGAAATCAAGTATCATGGTCGCAAGATGACACCGGCAAGCAAGATGGTGGTTTGAAGTGTGCCGACTTCCACACCAGGAGCATCCGGAATAAGGTGGATGAACTTGCAGCATGGGTTGGTACCTGGGACGTCGATGTTGTGGCCATTTCGGAGACATGAAAAGAGCAGGCACAGGAATGGTTGTTGCAGGTCCTAGGATTTAGATGTTTCAGTGAGAACAGAGAAGATGGTAAAAGAGGCATTCTTGGTCAAGGACAGTATTGCAGTTGCAGAAAGGATGTTAGGGGACTCGTCAACTGAGGTAGTATAGGCTGCGGTTATAAACAGTAAAGGGGAGGTCACCCTGTTGGGAGTTTTCTATTGGCCTCCGAATACTTCCAGAGATATTGGGGAAAGGATAGCAAAGCTGATTCTCGATAAGAAAGGAATGAGACAGACAAGGTAGTTGTCATGGGGACTTCAACTTTCCAAATATTGACTGGAAACATTATAGTACGAGTACGAGAGATGGATCCGTTTTTGTCCAATGTGTGCAGGAGGGCATCCTGACACAGTATGTAGACAGGCCAACAAGGGGTGAAGCCACATTGGACTTGGTACTGTGTAATGAGCCAGGCCAGGAGCTAGACTTGGAAATAGGTGAGCACTTTGGTGATAGCGATCACAATTTTGTTATGTTTACTTTAGTGATAGAAACGGACAGATGCATACCACTGGTCAAGATCTAAGCTGGGGAAAAGACAATTACGATACGATTAGGCAAGATTTAGGAAGCATTATATGGGGAAGGAAACTGCAGGTTTCGGGCACATTAGAAACGTAGAACTTAATCAAGGAAAAGCTCCTGAGTGTCAAACATAAGTATGAACCTGTCAGGCATGGAGTAAGCTGTAGAGTGGGAGCTGTAGTTTACAAAGGAAGTGGAATCTCTGGTCAAGAGGAAGAAAAAAGCATATGTTCGGATGAGATATGAAGGCTCAGTTCGGCCGCTTGAGGATTACAAGACAACCAGGAAAGACCTAAAGAGTGAGCTCAGAAGAGCCAGGAGGAGACATGAGACGTTGTTGGTGGATAGGGTAAGCGTAAACCGTAAGGCTTTCTACAGGTATGTAAAGAATAAAAGAATGACAAGAGTAAGATGAGCGCCAATCAATGATAATAGTAGGAAGTTGTGTGTGGAGAAGAGGGCTAATGGGAAGCACAAAATGCAGATCTTTCAACAGTATTCTCTCTAGAAAACGACCATGTTGTCGAGGAGAATATTGAGATACAGGCTACTAGACTAGGTTAGACTAATGAAGTTCACAAGGAAGAGGTATTAGAATTCCTGCAGAGTGTGAAAGGAGATAAGTCCCCTTGGCCGGACGGGATTTATCCGAGGATCCACTGGGCAGCCAGGGAGGACATTGCCTAGCCTTTGACATTGATCTTTAAATCGTCATTGTCCACGGGAAGAGAGTCAGAACACTGGAGGATAGCAAATGTGGTTCACCTGTTCAAGAAGGGGAGTAGAGACAACCCTAGTAATTACAGACCAGTGAGCCTTACTACAGTTGTTTGTAAAGTATTGGAAAATGTTATAAGAGACAGGAGTTGATAGGGATAACTTGATTAGGGATAGTCAGCACGCTTTTGTGAAGGGTACGTCGTGCCTCACAACCCTTATTCAATTCTTTGAGAGTAAACCGGTTGATATAGTGTATATGGTTTTCAGCAAGGCGTTCGAGAAGGTTCCCCCGAATAGCCTGTTGTACAAAATGTGGAGGAATGGGATTATGGGAGATATAGCGGTTTGGATCAGTAATTGGCTTGCTGAAAGAAGACAGAGGGAGGTGGGTGATGGGAATTGTTCATCCTGGACACCAGTTCCCAGTGGTGTACCGCCAGGGTCGGTATTGGGTACACTGCTGCTCTTCATTTTAATAAACGACCTGGATGAGGGCGTATAAGGGTGGGTTAGTAAAATTGCAAACAACACTAAGGTCGGTGGAGTTGTGGATAGTGACGACGGGTGTTGCAGTTTACAGAGAGACATAGATAAGTTACAGAACTGGGCTGAGAGGTGGCAAATGAAATTTAATGTGGACAAGTGTGAGGTTTTAATTTTTGGTGGGAGTAACCAGAATGCAAATTATTGTGCTAATGGTAAGTTTCTTGGAAGTAGAGATGTGCAGAGAGATCTCGGTGATCAGGAACAGAGATCCTTGAAATTTTCCACCCAGGTTGACAGGGTTGTTCAGAAGGCATACAGTGTTTTAGCTTTCATTAATAGAGTGACCGAGTTTTGGAACCATGAGGTTATGCGACAGCTGTACAAAACTCCTGTGTGGCCGCACTTGGAGTATCGCGTACAGTTCTGTTCACCACATTATAAGAAGAATGTGGAAACTTTGGAAAGCGTGCCAATTTCCTAGGATGTTGCCTGGAATGAAGGGAAGATCTTACGAGGAAAGGCTGAGCGACTTGACGCTGTTTTCGTGGGAGAGAAGAAGGTTGAGAGATGACTTAATAGAGATATATAAGATAATCATAGGGTTAGATAATGTGGTAATTCTTTCTGATGAAAAAGCGTGAAGTAGTTTTCTCCAGGGCTAATCTGTTTGAGTTTGGAATTCCACTTCTGTGTTTCTCCTTCGAAGAACATGTGGATAACAAGCAGCTGACGCGAAGAATGCTACAGTTTGGCAGGAAGAGCAACATGAGAGAGTAGAAGCCATAGAGTAACGAGGAATCAGTTGGGGAGGAGACGTACGGGAACCGGCTTAATGCTTCTCTTCCTATGTAACAACAACAAACTAGAGGAATCCAAAGTAAACAGGCAGGAGAATGGGAGATTACAGGAAGCCAGGCTGCCTCAGGAGGTATAAGTTCAGCGTGTACCAATTCTTAATAGCTGGGCCTGTCCTCGAATGGTAGCCTGGTGCCTGTTTACCTCTTTGCTTACGTAAACAGGCTCTGTTTTTCAAGTCTAAAGTAAAGGAAGAAGTAGCCAAATGGTTAAATTCCTAATTTTCTGAAAGTCGGTCCCTCCTGAGGCATTTGTCACTCTCGCAAGATGTGTCTGTGGTAATAGAAAAAACTAAAATTCCACTGAATCATTCAAAACAATTGATGTCTTCATTGGAAGCATCTCGCAAAGCAAGTTGTTTATCTTCTTAAACTTGGTTTTACTAAATATCTCTCAAACATGAGCTGTTTCTGAGTACTTTGTAGCCAGAACATTTGAAAGAATTTCATTCTGTTTGAATTATTTGTGGCACTTCTTAATATACCGAATAATGTCTCCCATCGATGAATGCAACCGAGAATATCAGAGTCAACCTCAGACCGCTGTCAGAGGAGGGGAAGATAGAAGCGTCTCGCACGCTGCTCTTGTGCACGTTATCAATTTCAAACCAATCCAATATCAGCAACCCGTGGGAGTGTAAAGGAAACAATTAAAAAGAGCCCCGTTTCAACTCTGTGAATCTTTAGGGGAATGAAAGATGAACTGACCGAATGAGCAGAGACTGTCAAGGTACCTTCCCCTTCTTGAAGGAGCAGGGACATCAACTCTGATGTTCTCGTGGCATGAACTGATCTGAGATATTGAAAGCATTCCCATCAGAGCTGCTCCACTCTCGCTGTTGTCACTGTCAGCAACAATATAACCTGATTCCCTGACCAGGCACCCAACTCTGGCCGCAGTGAAGAAAACACCGACTCTTAACCAATACACCACCAGTGCTGCCTTCCAAGCTGTTGAACTGCTTCTTAATGCCAACGCATATGGCATTTAATTTATCAGTACATAAGTTTGAGCTAGTCGTCGACTGTTTACAGAATGGAAAGAGGCCCATCATGCAAGTTTTCAGCTCTTGGCCTCTCCCCTTGTGTTCTCAAATGTTTCAAGCACTCGTCGCAATGGTATCATCCAGTCACGTTTTACAATGTATGCGACTGAAGTTTAAGATATGTTCACACCCCCTCGGTGATCTGAACCCCATTTCACTTTCAGAGGCAAACACAAAGACACCTGCTGGCGAAGTGACTGTGGCCTCAGGAGAGATCAGCCAGAAAAGATGATTGCACCCAATTGGCTTATTTTGTCCCATTTCAAATTTAAACACCAGAGTTTGGTTGCAGCAAAGAAAGGAAGCATTCAGCGATTCCCCTGTCCGTGTTCGTCCCCTAACTAAGCATTGAGCTACGGAGGCAGTGTGCTCTGAGAGAAGGATTCTCACTCTTTAGAAAAAGCAACATAATAGATGATTGGATAGTCCATGCATTAGAAACTAGTCGGAACAAAACCAAGACAGAACTGAAGGCATCATGTGCAGGAGGATGGGAGTCTGTAATGCTGAATCAGACAGTGTCCATGTTCATAGAAAGAGCGACTGTCCCTGGAAGTCCAGTCATTTGTATTCCGTGCTCTCACATCCATCGCCTGCGAATCATTAGCGTTTATTGTTACCAATATGAAATGCTGCCTTCCCCTTAAAAGTAAAATTATGACCTGGACATGCACACGTAAATTGTGAAATTGGTATTAATTGATTTTTTTTATTCCATATTTAGGCTAAAGAGCAACATGTAAACACTTAGATTATCATTAAAACCCAATATTAAAGCCAGTTAGTGTTTTCAAAAAACTACAAAACCAGAGGAAGAGCTGGGAGTTGCACGACTGAAGGAGTGGGACTGCTCCTGCTTCCAATCCACTTTTCATCCCTTTTGTCCCAAGAACAAGTGCAGAAGCCAAATACTGGCAATCTGATATATATATTTTTTTTAAATCAGAAAATGCTAGAAGTATTCAGCTTGTCTGGCAGTTTCTGAAAATGTGGTAGAGGTCAACGTCATCACAACCTGATTGTCTTTACTTTGTATTCACGATAACTAATGTCCAAGTCACAACTCATTCAGACACATTTCGTCATCTTTAAAATGTATGCACGCTTTCAAAGTTTGCCATGAGAAACGTTTTGTCAATTAATTCAGTACTGACAGGACAGCCGTTTAAAACTGTATGAAACATGTTGCAAACGGTCATATCAGACAAAATGAGGTGCCCCTGAAGAAATATGTGTTTCATTCAAGAAAGTTAAAATAGAATTGTTCATAGAAAATTGTGGTGAACTTCCTGCCGATTTTTTTATGAGGTAAGAACAAGTCTTGATGATGCTAATCTAAAGCGATCAGATAAATGTAGATTGGCAAAACAAAAGACAAAAGTTCTGTGAGACTGCTGTGCATGAAACCTGGGGATGATGGAATATAAGGGATAATAGCAATATTGATCATAAATAGGCAGCGTGAAAGGTTACTGATGAAGGGTGCCTACCTGAAACTTCGATTTTCATGATCGTCGGATGCTGCGAGACATGCTGTGATTTTTGAGCACCACTCTAATACTGACTCTGATCTCCAGCATCTGTTTTCCTCACTTTCGTCTGTGGCAAAGGGAACAGAGTCATCATTAACAATTGTGTTTTGAATTGGAAGAACTTTTCAATCGAACTTTGATTGAGCGTTGGGGTGTGGAAGTTCTGGTTAGATTATTTTAGCCAGACAGCATTTCTCTGATTTATCAGAGCGCCCAGCGCGCCCATGAGATTCTATGATTGGTTGAAGGACCAATGCCTCCAGCTTGGTCCTGTAGGACCGCCTCTTCTTCGCTGTTGAACATTATACGTCATCACTTAGGATGGATCCTGCAGCATGCATAGGGTTAACATGAACTGTGAGCATGCTCGTGGCGAGTGCTCATGGGAACGAAATGTAGTTGTCTCCAATCGACAGTCGGTGAGTGAGGACTAAAGTGGAGGGAAGGGCCAGATGCTGGAGCCCAGTTATAGGTCACAGGTTTGGTCATGAAATGATTCTGGAACCAAACATAGTTTATCTGGGATCGCCAATTAAACCACAGAGAGCGAGTCTTCTTCTCAGAAACAGGCCCCTGTCAGTGACCGCTATTCCTGATTCAGTTTTTAAAAAAATTATCAGGTCACGGTTGGTTGATCTAACTTTAGCTTGAATAGAGTTTAAAATAAATGATATTGTTTGAAATCATTGCTGTGGTCCATGAGGTTGTAGTGTATTTCGGAGATGCTTGGGAGTGTATTAGTGACTGGAATTGATGGGAAAATGTACCCCATGAACACCTCTGTCCCTTACCTTACTGTAAATGTGTCAGAGAAGGAAAGAATGGAGCAGGAAGTGGAGGACTCCTGAGCAGGATAGTGGTTCACGGGGGTTTTGGAATTTGAGTTCATTCGTGGCCAATCCCTCAACATAAATCCGACCGATTGTTTTTCTCACTGCTCCCCTTCGCCACCCTTTCCTATCACTTCCTCCACCCAGTATCAGCAACATTTTAAAGACGTTTACTTATTTCATATATACTATGTCGTTTTTTGTCAGTAATTTGAGAACTGAATTTAAATTGAGATACAGAACAGCCAGTGTACGAACCTCAAAAGTTACTTGGCACCTCCTCGAATTGCTGAAGTTCGTATGCTAAAATTGCTCCCCGATTATTGTTTGGTAAGTATTTACAGGAGTATTCTTTAAATCTAGACAATGTGTTACTGATATCTGTGTCAGTTAAAAACAATTGGTTTTCATCTCCCTCCTTTAACAGAATGGAAATATGAAAATTTAGAACAGGACTGGTTTGTTGTGATGTTTGATCCTTCTCTGTTATTCAGTATGATCTTATCCGATTATTCCACACCGTAACTTGCTACTTCTTTAGGCCAAGCGATTTATGTACAAGAAGACGAAATCTCCTTTCCTAATTTAGTTTCGTAAATTTCTGCTGGCTCTGTCCAATCCAGTTACTGTTTTCCAATCTTAGGCGAACTCTTGCCCTCAAAACGATAAATATCTAGATCTTGTCAACATTCCACGTTCTGGCTTTAATTACGTTCTGTGGCATCAAATTTCACTGAGTAACCAGTTTTTGATTAATAAATAAAATCATCATCTCAGTCTTAAATGGACTACCCTAGATTCTTCGAAGTGACGCCACCTCCCCACCCTCTATGGTTTGGATGCCCTGGTCATTGAAAGCATCCTTCCTGCATTTACCTTATTCGTATCTTTTCGAATTTAACTCGTTTCTGTGACATCCTACTTCATCATTCTAAACTTGAGTGATTTTCATCCTGACGAATCCTCATACGTCAGTCCTGCCATCCCATGAATCAGCCGGGTCAACTTTTATTGTGCAGTCTCCGTATGGAGAATATCCTTTATCAGATAAGGATTCCAAAACTGCACACAACACTCTCGGTTGTGCTGTCAACAAGACTCTGCACAATTTCAGCAACTCTTCCCTGCTCCTGTGTTTATATCCCCTCAGTACAAAGGCTAACACACCGCTTGCCTTCCTCACTTGCTGCTGCGCCTGCATGCTTACGTTCAGCGATTTGTGTACAAGAAGACGAAATCTCCTTTCTTAATTTAGTTTCGTAAATTTATGCTGACTCTGTCCGATCCAGTTACTGTTTTCCAGTGTGAGGCTAACTTTTCTGTCATTCCATGTTTTCTCGCTACTTCCTTTTATAAATAGTGGGGTCACATTAACTGACCTCCAAGCCTTAGATATTGTTTCAGAGTCGATAGAGTATTGAAATATGACAATGAATTTACTCTATTTAGTCTCCACGCTCTAGTTACAGAACACATTAACTGCATTTAGGGTAGCTTGAAGTACACTGCTGTTTGATTTGCAGTTGGTGGAATTTACTGTCTTTTAATCTCACCAATTTCCACAACACCATCTCCGTGATAATAATGATTTCCTTCAGTTCCTCCCTCTTTTTTTCTTCCCAGCACTTTAGGAATATTACTTTTATCATCTGTGATGACAGAACCAATATACATATTTATTTGGTATGCTATATATTTATCCCACATTACAACATCCTCTGTGTCTCATTGTAAGGGATTTGTTTTCAATAATCATTTTTTTTTTCTCTCAATTCATATACCTTCAGGAACTTTAACAAATCGTTATAGGTTTCTCTCAAGCTTACTGTTAAACAAAATTTCCGTCTGCATTAATTCTTTCTTCATGTCCTGCTGATGTCTGAACTGGTCCCATTCTTAATGTCTGCTGCTATTTTCAGCCAATTTCAGCCAATCCTTGAGTGCAATATTATGCCTAATATCGCTTGTTATGCATGACATGGCCACGTTTCCCATTTTTTTTGTGTCAGACAGGAGTGAGAAGCAGTTGCAGTTCCTGGAAATGTTTTTGAAACGCTTGTTTTGTTAAGTTCTGTTCCACAATTCGTTGTACCGTGCTCACGCTTCATTTGAGTATCATTTCTTCTATTTAGATTTCGGCTCATAATCTAAGTCAGCTCTAGCACTCCCGAACTTAATGAAGAATTCTCTCACTGACTTCTTCACTCTTCCTTAGGGGCAGCATAGATATGGATTGTCAATTATTCCTTGACATATATACAAATCAAGCTTTCCAGTCAAAGAGAGAGAGAGAGAGAGAGAGATAGAGAGATCGCGCGATTTGAGTGATGGTGATTTAACCTGAGAGTCGTTGTGCCTCAGATAAGGCGCAGGATTGAAAATGTGGGTACTTCATAAAGCCAGTACGAGAACTGTGCACATGCTGCTGCTGTCATTCTTCATCGCAATCTCGTCGACCAGCCAACTAAGCTAGCTCACCAAAGTCCATTAAACAGTCCGTAATCAAGGATTCTCTGCCCTCCATTTGTGTTCTTAATGTAGCGACTCAGAACCATCTCATACATACACCACATATGTCGCCTCCATAGTATTGTTACTGATCTGACTTGCTCAGTATATGGGCAGATTGACGTCACACGCAACAGCGATAAGGCCTCAAGATAAAGGAGCAGTATTAGGCCATTCAACCCATTGAGACCTCTCCATTATTTGGTTATGGCTGATATGTTTCTCAACCTCATTCTTCTGCTTTCTGCCATCTCCTGTAACTGTTGATCCTCTCATCAATCAGGGACCTATATACGTCTGTCTTGAATAATTGCAATGACTTGACCACTAAGTCCTCTAAGGCAAAGAGTTCCAAAGAATTACGAGCCTCGTGCTGAAGAAATTCCTCAGCATCTCACTTCAAAATGGTCATCCTTTCTCTCTATACTGCGCAGTCAGCTCTTGGTCTCTCGTGCTAGTTGGAAAACTTCTCCACAGCCACTTTATTTGCCCCTCTCTGTATTGTTTAAGTTTCAATCCGATCCTCCTCAAACTTCTAAACTGCATCAAGTACAGCTCCCGAGTTTTCAACATTTTATGACAAGCATTTCTTTCCCCCAGGATCATTCTTTTAAACCTTCTTCGATCCCTATCCAATGTCATCATATCTTCTCGAATATTGTGTACAGTTCTTGTTTCCTCGTTACGAGAAGTATTTTATCATATTGGAGAGGGTTAAGAAAGTATTTCCCAGAATGATGTCATGAATGGAAGTCTTCTGTTATAAAAATAGGCTGCGTTTGTTTTTTCACTGCAGCAGAGGACTTCGAGGTTTGGCCTTCTAGAGATTTGTAAATCACGAGGAGCATAAATAAGATTGCTATCAAAGGTGAGGGAGTTCGAATCCTGCGGCATATTTTTTAAGTATGAGAAGGAAGATTTATAAAGGACATGAGTGGCAGCTTTTGTTTTACACACTTTGGTCACTGTGTGCAATAAACCGCTAGAGAAAGTGATGGATGCAACTACAGTTAAATTATTTAAAAGTCGTTTGGATAAGTAACTGATTAGGAATGCATTGGCGGTATATGGGCCAAAGGCAGGCAGGTGGGTCTATTTTAAGTTGGCAATGAGTTCTGCATGGCATATATGGAGTGAATGGTCTGTTAAACTGCTGTATGACTCTGACCCTATCCTTAGATATCGGGCCTAACTTCTTGCAAGATTGCAAATGCGGTCTGACCACAACGATATAAATGCTCAACTGGACATCTCTGCTCTTGTATTCGAGGCCCCTTGATATAAATTATAAAATTGAATTTTCCTTCCTTCATTCCAACTGAACCTGCCTGATCTCGGCCTCCCAAGTCACTTTGAACTTCGGATTTCTGAAGGCTTTCCGTGAACTGAAATTATTCGAAGCCTGCCTTCTTCCTCTCATACTGCATAACCTGTCACATCCCATATTGTTTTCCATTTGCCACTTCGTTGCCCATTCTCTACGCCTGCCTAGCATCTTACGAAATTTCTCAGCTTTTTTGACACGACCTGTCTCTCCAACTACGTTTGTGTCAACTGCAAAAGTAACGAAAATGCACTCTGTCCCTTTGTCCAGATGTTTAACGTGGAACGTGAATAATTATGCTCTCAATACCGAAACCTGTGCAAGTGTTAAAAAATCAGTAGCTGCCATCCTGTAAAAGACCCCTCTGTTCTCACTCAGCCAGTCAGCCAATCCCCTCCTTGTCACTAACAGCATGCTTCTTACCTTATTTAGCTGTCTGCTCTATGGCACCTTATCACAGGACTTATGGGTATTGAATGAGATCACGTCCACTGGCTCTACTTTGCCTTACTTGTTTGGTACTTCCTCAAAGAGATCTAGAATAGCTGTCATTCATGACGTCCACTTGATTAAGACATGCAGACTTTGCTGTATTTTACCATCCATTCCCAAGTACTGTGCAACACTGTCGTTAGCATGGCCGACAGTTGTCTGTGTCTGCCACTCTTCTTTCTTTCAGAAGGGGTGCTGCAATTAAAAAAATCCACTCATCTTGGACCCACCCTGACGCCGATGACTTCTGACTGATCACGACCAATGCCTCCACAATCTCCTCAGCAATCTCCTTCAGAAATCGGGAATGCAGTCCATCTGGTCTCAGTGACTTCGTCCCTTCAGACCTTGCAGCTTCCCTGGCATCTTCTGGTTAGTGTTGGCATTTCATTCAATTCCTCCCTACGTGTCTCTTAATTCACGTATTTTGTTGTTGTCTTCCACTGTGAAAACTGATGCAAAGTACGTATTTACCTGCACCATTTCGTTGTTTCACATTACGTCATCTCCAGTGCTCCAATTTGCACTCTTCTCTCTGTTATCTCTCCACCATTCAGGCGCTCTTCCTGTATTGCTGATGAAGTGCTTTTGCCCGAAACGTCAGATTTTCCTGCTCCTCGGAAGATGCTTGAACTGCTGTGCTTTTCTAGCACCACTTTACTCCAGAATCTGGTTTCCAGCATCTGCAGTAATTGTTTTTACCTAGTTGACTTAACCCTACTGCGAATCCTCTTGCAAGGATGCCTACCTTGAAGAAACTTTCCTCCTCTCTCGACAAGAATCTTAGGGAGACACTCTCCCACTGCAACTCCTAGGTCATTTCCTCTGCCGTGAAGCTACCTTCCCTCACGCTTCTCACTGACTTTCATACCCACCGCACTCATCTATTGTATTCTATTCTACTTTCTCCCCACCCCAACCCTCCTCTCATTTATCTCTCCAACCTTTAGGCTCTCTCTGTCTGTACTCCTGATGAAGGGCTTTTGCCCGAAACGTCGGAATTTCCTGCTACTCAGATCATGCCTGAACTGCTGTGGTTTTCCAGCACCACTCTATTTCAGAATCTGGTTTCCAGCATCTGCACTCATTGTTTTACCTTACTATTCTCTCTGTAACCTTTTAAATATGTGAACAAACTCTTGCACTCTTCTTTATATTTCAAGTTCACTCACTTACGTACTAAATCTTAATAACTCATCTTACCATTTCAGTTGTTCTCTGCTAATTATTGAACCCTTCCAAATGCTCTCGGTTTCACTAATCTACATCAGATGGTAAGTTTTTTCTTTTGTTTCTGTGCTCTCCCTGACTTCTCCTGTCAGTCATGTTTGCTTTATCCTCTCTTAAACATGTTCAGGTGGCGTGAGCAATGGATCCAGTGTTACGAGGCGCTGACAGAGTGCCATTTGGAATTGGGATAACGTCTGCTAACTTTTCAGGATAGCAGAGTACATGGAACAAGACTGTGACCTGCACACAATGATTGTAAATTTCTCTCCTGGACTGGTAGAGAAGGGTTTACGAAACTGCATTTACAGTGAGTTCAGAGGAGAGTATTTACACACACCAAACCCAAACCAAGGTATATTTGTGTCTTCTGAATTTCTTACCTGGATTGACAGTGATGAATTTTAGATACCCATTTTTGTTATTTTACCATAACTCCTGTCGACTGTGTCTTTATGATTTATCCACCAATTTCCACCCACAGATCCTTTGACTGTCACAAATCAACCCCATTTACCTTCTGCTTCTCAGATCATAAGGATCAAGAAAATCTGCTTCATTTTTTTATTTCCTGATGTCTGTCTGCGCACGCTAAAACATTCATCTACCTTCTTTCCCTGCACATACAACCCGACCAGCTATGTTATTTCAGCATAGACTGTTTTTATTAAATATTTCAACTTCTGCAGTATTTTGCTATTATTTTCTTGCAGGTGTTTCTCACAGCACTGAGTCTAAAAGTACAGATGCTCCAACGATAAGCTGCTTTCCTACTGAGTGGTGGATAAAGGAACAGATCTATGGACTCCGGTGTGAGTGTTTTTTTCCTTTAATTTTAGTCTCAATTACCGAATGACTCCAACAGAAGTTAATTTGGCGCATCGTGCCGATGCTGGTTCCCTCAGCAGACTAGTTCACCCCACTTTCCAGCGCTTTCATGAGCAAGTCTGGCAGATATTGTCAATCTCCAATACCCTGTGTCGAAATTGATGTATTATCTTCTTGAACTGCTGCAGTCCACGTAGTGCACGTGGTCCAAGATTATTGGCAGGTGAGGAGTTACAGGGTAAACTCCTGGAAATGATGAAGGAATTGCAATGGATATCCAAATCAGCAACATAAGATTATAATTCTACCCCGTCTTCCGTCTGTCAAAATGTCCAGAATGATTCACAGGAATGTGAAAAGGCAACACTTGACACTGAGCCACATAAAGAATTGTTTAGGCACTTGACCGCGCATGTTTGAATGGGTTCTCTCTAAATTATATGCTTCAAATCAATTTTACACGGTATTAGAATGATTGATTTGCACTCAGCAAATTTGGTTGAAAGATCACTGCAGAGTCTGACGGAGTCACTTCATTCATCCAAACCTGAATAATATGGTGTTCTGAACAGGAAAGGTGCAAACTTCGTTCAAAGTCGGGAGAAACAGAACACGTGTGTGTGGGCGAGGCTTCAGATGATCATCTGCCTGTCAAGACGCAAAGGGAATCAGCACAGTGAGATACTATGCAAATGTCAGGATTGTGGAAAAGGAGAAAGTGAGGATTGCACATACTTGCAATCAGTGTCTAAGAATGTGGTACTGGAAAAACACAGCCCGTCAGTCAACATCCAGTCATAAGCCCTTCATCAGGAGATTAAATGTCCCACAATATGAAACAGGGAACAAAAAAAGACCAGTAAAGAGGTCGTATTTCAAAAGTTAACTGGACTAAAATTTGTGTCAACTGGACCAAACAAGCTTCATCCCAAAATTTTGAAGAAAGAGGAAGACAATGAGAGAATGTGAATGCGCTGGGAGTCATCAGTCAAGTTATGTAATCTCTGCAAAGTCTCCTGTGGAGTGGAATTCACGTTGGAACCCCACTGTTTTACTTATTCAGGAGGCTTTTTATCCGGTCCCACACAACATCACAAAACTCAATGGGGTTGGACAAAAAGTGCGAGCATTCATTAAGGATTGTTTACCAACTGGAAGGCATCGATTAGGAATAAGCACACTTTTCTCAGGATGGTATTCTGTTACTGGTGGAGTACCACAAGGATCAGTGACAACACTGCTGCCTCACAGTGCTAGAGACCGGGGTTCAATTCTAGCGTCACGCGATTTCCAACATGAAGTGTGAACATTCAAAGTGTCTGCGTGGTAATCCTACAGATGCTGCTGTTTCTGCGCACAGTACAAACATTCACGGTTGAAGTGAATTGCCCATTATATCCAGGAATGTACAGGCTCGGTGGATTGGGCATGCGCAATGTAGCATTATAGGGAGAGTGTAGGGCCTCATTGCAGTGACTGCATTGCAGGGATTCTATGATTCAATGCTTGAACCAAATTGTTCCTAAACATTATATATGATTTGGACATTTGGACATCTTGTAATTTTTCCAAATTTGTTGATGAAACCAACTAGATCCGAATGTACATTGTGAGGGGGATGGAGGGAGCCTTCAAGAGATGTTTGACAGGCTCATGAATGGATCAGGACATGGCAGTTTATCCATAGCACACGATAGTTCCACAAAGAACTTCAATAATCTGGTTAAATCTGACTACCTTTTCGCAAAGTATCTTGAATTTGCATCCTACCCTTGATTTTCTTTCAACAACTTTATTAAAAAACATTGAGAAGCTTTCAGATGACAGATGTTAAGCTAACTGCCTGATATTTCCTCCTTGACTTCCCTTCTGTTCTGACGAAATAAAACGCACTGATCTGTATTGGTTCCCAAGATGCCTCTCCACTGATTTTATAATTCTCAGATTTGTTTTCAAATCCATCCATGGTCTTACATCCCATTAATCCACCACTGCTTCCAGCCCAACATTCCTCTGTGCTCTTCCAACTCCTCTACTTCTGCTCTCTGTATTCGAACGTTCCTTACTTCCCCACTGCCAGATATGGATTTTACACTGAATGAGAGAGTCTGAAGCAGGGTTGCATCTCACTAAACACGACACGCTACTGCTCTTGGCATTAATATGGAGTTCTACCACACCACCATATTATCTAAAAAAAGAAGATCAATTCATTCTCATGACTATGATGTAGATTCCTGCAAAATACTTGACTGTTTTCTGTGTTCTGGCAAATACAGTATCTTTCTCTATCCCCTGTTTCACTTTGACTGTGAAATGACACATTTCACTATTCCTTTATTCTCTTATAACTGTCCTTTGTTTGACGTCTGTATTTCTGGTTTTGTGTGTGGTGGGCCAGTGACAGCCTGATGTGGAATTGCAGATTGTTATGAAGTTGAAAGTGTGTACTGTACCTTTAAGAGAGGTAGAATATTGTTCTGCACTGAGAGCGTATGAGGACAGTGTCACAGTTTACTGGAATATTGAAAATATATAACATTTGGATGTGAAATAGGTGCCTGAGATGGTTGCTATTTTGACGACAATTCAAATTTAACCAACGAGTTTCAATTACGTCTCTGTAAACTAAAATCCAATCGATTTCGAATTTATTATTCTGCCAACATGGAACCAATGAGATAATCCGATTTTCTGGTATAAGGAAAGTAGGCATTTTGAACGTCAGCCAGAGTCACTGCCATCAAGGGTGAACTATAAGAGGAAAAGAAAAGCCAAAAACACAAAGACAGATTGCGTAATGAAGGGGAATGACTCTGGCAATTTGTGCAGCTAACACCAAGCAATTATTAGCTTGAAAGCTGCTGGGTTGCGCTGTTGGATCTTATCATTACCACGATCGCATGTGCCCCACACGCTGACAATTGATAACTCGGTCGAATCTCAGTTCATCTGCTGCTGAAACTCTCATTTTTCTCCCTTTGATATCATTAGAGGGGACTTTAATGAAAAGGCTGGCGATTTTAGTCGAAGGAAAAATTGTAGTTCTGAGGAACGATGTTTTAATTCGAATATCAAAAGCGACTGTAAAAATACAGGAAACTGAAGAAGGGCTCATACCCGAAACTTCGATTCTCCTGCTCCTTGGATGCTGCCTGACCTGCTGCGCTTTTCCAGCAACACATTTTTAGCTCTTATCACCAGCATCAGCAGTCTTCACCTTTTCTTCGAAAACTGGTTGAAAGATCAACGTCTGTGGCAGTAATGGAAACGAAGTGAGTGAGGTGCCATTCTGGGTTGGTGGCAGAGAGTCAAGACGAGTTGTTAGCAGGTAATCTCTGGTCCATGTTAGTAAAGGCTCCAACATGATTGATTTCACAACCACCGGGATTGAAATGGATCGAGCGGTTTCAAGATCCCGATGATGGAATGGGACACGTTTACCCATCAAGAGAGACAGGAGCAGCACTGACAGAATGGTGCCGATGGGCACGTTAGATTATGGAATGCCTCAGTGAAATGGGAGGAGCGATGTAAAGGAGGGTTAGTGATCATGGAAGAGAGGGAAATCTCTGAAAATGTGTGTGTGTGTATTCTGATTTATGAAATGGACAATTGTGATATTCCGCATAAGTAACCAATGTTGCAGAATATCATATAATCTCGTGTTCCCAGGGCTAAACGAAGAGAGACTGAGTGGCGCAGCAGCGAAGATCAAACTGGAAATGGGCATGACAATGAACTCGCTGTGACCGTAGAAAGGTGCATGATATGCCGGGGCTGGTACTCCAACCTCACCTGTATTGACATGGAGCAAGGAGCATTGTGATATCAACTTGGGACCTCCATCTCATATGAAGCAGCTTCTGTTGGAATAAAGCAAGGGACATTGTGGCAGCAGGCTGGAAGTTCCAACCTCTTCTGGAGCAGATTGGATTGATAAGGAGCACGGAGCAATGAGACATCAAGTTGGGAGAAGGGATACTCAGTTATTTTAATCTGAATTAAAGTAGTATTTAGCAGGAACCATGTTTGTAGATTCAGTGAATATCTGTCCCAAGGAAATCTACCAAAAATAAGGGAAAATGTGGCAAAGATGCAGTTCGTGGAGGAGAATCTGGGCAGAAACAAATGCAGGCAATATATTCTTTTTCTGCCTTTTATCATAAAACAGACTGTGTATTTGGTTAAATTGCAGCAAGCGATTTTCAGCTCGTTTCATTATATTAATTTTCCTGAAAACCCACGGAAGTCAGTCAAGCAAACTTAACTTCCAATAATTAACGGTGCATAGCTAGCTCAAAGGGGGAGGACCGAGGGTGGTGCTGGAGGGTTGTTTTTCAGACTAGAGTCCCGTGATCAGTGGAGTGCTACAAGGATCGGTGCTGGGTCCTCTACATTTTTATCATTTAATTAGGTGTAGTGGATTGCAAAGAGAGTTACCATAGATTAGAACAGGATTAGAACCAGTTTGGCCAATCGGCTGAAAAGTGGCAGATGGAGTTTAATTCAGATAAATGTGAGGTGCTGCATTTTGGGAAAGCAAATCATAACGGGATTTCAACCCTTAATGGTAATGTCCGAAAGAGTGTTACTGAACAAAGAGACCTCGGAGTGCAGGTTCATGGAATTCAGATTTATAAAATTTAACTTGAAATTGGAGTCGTGGTTAGATATGGTAGTGAAGAAGCGTTTAGTATGCTTTCCTTTATTGGTCAGAGTATTGAGTAATTGAGTACATGTGTTGGGTGGTAATTTTGCGGCTGTATAAGACATTGGTTAGGCCACTGTAGGAATATTGCGTGCATATCTGGTATCCTTCCCATCGGAAAGAAGTTACGAAACTTGAAAGGGTTCAGAAAACAAATATGAGGATTTTGCCAGAGTTGGAGGATTTGCGATATAGGGAGAGGCTTTCCAGGCTGGGATTGTTTTCCCTGGAGCGTCGGAGGCTGAGGGGTGACTTTTTAGAGGTTTTCAAAATTATGAGGGTCAAAGATAGGGTAAATCGAAAACGTCTTTTCCCTGGGGTCTGTGAGTCCAAACTTAGAGTGCATAGTTTTAGGGTGAAAGGGGAAAGATATAAATGCGACTGACTGGGCAACGTTTTCACACAGAGAGTGCTAAGTGTATGGAATTGCTGCCAGAAGAAGTGGTGGAGGCTGGTATAATTGCAATATTTAAGTGGCATTTGGAATGGATACAGGAATACAAAGGGTTTGGAGGGATATGGACGGGGTGATGGCAGATGGGACTAGATTCGGTTGGGTATCTGGACAGCACGGACGAGTAGGACCAAAGGGTCTGTTTCCATGCTGTACATCTCTCTGACTCTATGACTCTATTTGATGTTGCCATTATGATCGAGTTTATCTTGATTTATGGAGGAAAAGCAGTGAACTAATGTTGAAATTTATCGAATCACCGATGATCCCATTCAATAGCTGAACAGACAAGAGGCTGGCTGAATGGAAGCTTCATCATGACAGATATGTTTTCATTATGAATCGCGCTGAAACACAAAGTGGGGAGGATTGGACTGAAGCAGTGGTGGTGATTTTCTTTCCTGGTTAAATTTTTGAATATGACTGCTATTTCTCCTGCCCATGTTAACATCACCACTCTGAAGCGTGAAAGCATGAAGAAAATGTGGGAAAGTGGCGCAAAGTCTCACGTGCCTGACTCTCGATCAGAACATTGTAGGTTTGACTCCTCTCTCGCTCGAGGTTAACGCAGGTATTTACTACACTCACAACCTAATCTTCCTCATTTTTCTGAAGCTGAGATGAAGTTTGAGCTCCTGACATGCAGACACGAGAATCTCTTTCAGTACACGTCCCGGAGAACATCACAGTGAATGTCGCAGGTGATGTGATTTCCTTTTGTTTTTGATGCTGATGCTGAACAAAACAGCCCTTACTGGGAATTGAACCCGGGCCGCAGTGGTAAAAGTGCCAATTCAGAACCATGACAAGACCAGGAACGAGTACGGCGGTCAGACCCACGGAGAGTGACAAGACTCAAACGTGTTGGATGCGGTCTTTGCAGAAACAACCGCTTGACTATACTCATTCCATTTTCCATCCCTTTGCCTTGTATGCATTAGCATCACAAATACAGATTGAACACCTCTGAAGGTTGTGTTGATTTCATCACAATGAGTTGCAGATTTATCCACCACCCGCACTGGTGAATAACGTTTTTACTGCTTATCGACTGAAAACTTTCTGTCTCTTACATTTAGTCAGCGCCACATGGCGCTTGACCAAGAGGAACCATTTCTTTCAGCCGAACCTGCCTTTATCTCTCATTGTTTTGCACATTCCAATCATGTTTCCTCACAATCTCCTCTTCTCCATTGAAAATAGAGCAGAGAAACTGATCATTTCCAAAAAAAAGCACACTTTGCTGAATACTGCATTGTGACCTTTTCCTGAGCCTGATGTTCTAGTGATCTCCGGTACATGTCAGTAAAAATTGCTGACATGTACCGGAGCATGAGCACTGATCTCACAACAGCAGTATGTAAATGGATAGATTGGTTTTAAGGTCCTCATTGTGGGATTTGGTCGCGTTCATCCAACAACATTGACTCTAGCTGCACAGACTGAACAATGTCAATGCGAGTGCATGATTCTCAAATGTGTCAGGGAAATTGGAGGTGGGACCGAAAGCAGGGTTACTGATCGTGGGATGGGGAGAAATCTCCGAGAGTGGGCGAATTTGAATCCTGATACATAGACAGCAGATTTGTGAAAGGGCGAGGGTTTGAAGGAGCAAAATCATCACATCGACGAATATTTTCATGTCAAATAAGATTAATTCGCTCCTACTTTTGTTAAGCATGTCTCACTCTGCATAAAACGGTAACAAGTGACAATACTGGAAGTCAAATTTCCGATTATTTTTCTGCTGCCAGTATGCAAAGCGTTAACCAATGCACGATACCGGCACCACATGGAATAGCATGATGCAAAAAGCAGTAAAGATAGTGGCAGAGGATATGTTAGGAAAAGGACCACATGAACAGTAGGAATACTTGACAGACAGTGACTGAGGCATGCAAACTCATGGTGAGCTGAATGGTTAACTTCAGTATCTCGAGAGCCGATGGATATTTCATCAGTTAGTTTGCTGCAGGCGAAGATTGATATAGTTGTCAAGAAAAGGAAGGTATCAGGGAATAGCGCAGGGAATTGCTGGAATGTATTTCTGCAAAAGAAATGCAGTTTACCTTCGGTTTCTTTACCAACTTTGTCATACAAGCAAGTGACCACTGCTGTGGAATACCATATAGTGCCAGGTTTCAGGCCTGGAATACTGTGTGGTGCAAAAGCGAAGATCAAACTGGAAATGGGGATGGGGATGAGCCAGCGGATATGGGTTCAGTAATGAAATCAGTGAGTGTGAAGTATTTTGCTGAAAATATAGAGTGAATTGAAATGCCGGGAACTGGGAGCTCAAACATGGAGCAGCTTTTATTGACGTGGTATATGTCGCATCAGGCTGGAAGCTCCAACCTCAACTGCAGCAGCTTCCATTGGCACGAAGCAGGGAGCGTTGGGACATCAAGCTGGTAGTTCCAACTTTACATGGAGCAGCTTCTATTGATATCTCCACCGAGAGAAACGGAGGTAATGTTTTCGCACTCTGACCAGTCTCATATGGCTAACTCTGCTCTGGCAGGAAGGGATTATTTGTGCTCATTTCATTTTATTGAATTTATTGTAAACTCGCATACTTCGAAAATTAGCTTGAATATCATGTTGTGATTAAGGATTAGTTTATCAAAAGTGATGGAGCAAAATCAGTGAAGTGGAATTTGAAATTCATCAGATGAGTCGAGATACCATTGAATGGCTGAGTAGACACAAAGTGAATAGGAGTTTCAGGAGGGTAAATGTCTTTTCGTTACAAAACCTCCCGCTGCACAAAGAGTGAATGATTGGAATGAAGCAGTAACAGTGGTTATCTTTCTTGTTTATTCAACTTGTGAACATTAGTACGATTGGTCATGTCCGTGTTTGGATCACAACTCTGCAGAATATCAACCTCAAGCACGCGCAAGCACAGTGTCACAATGGATAATGCGCTTGGTTACGGTCCAGAGAGTGTCGTTGAGGTTTCGACTTGGTTCAAAAACAAGACTGGCAGGCTTCAAATTCACATACAATCTAATCTCCCACACATTGTAGCACATACATCGGGCCAGTGGCATAATGGATGACATGCCGAACGACAGATCTGCTGTGTGGAGTTTCGATTCCAACCTGGCTGTAGGCAGCACTGACTTTATTGCACTAACAAATGACTGATCTGAAGACGAAATGAGGTTTGCGCCTTGAACTGCAGGGACAAGGGTCCCTTCATTAAATGTTGAAACTTTATTGCTGGAACAGCACAGCAGGTCAGGCAGCATCCAGGGAACAGGAGATTCGACGTTTCGGGCACAGGCCCTTCTTCCCTTCATTAAATGCCCCTGCGACCGTCAGAGTCAATATCCCAGAGTCATTAATGGAGGGGAAGTTGAATTCGTCATTAACACTGTCCTTTACACCTGTCAGCCTTCCGAGATTCACTGCGGCACCTGTGATTGTCAAGGAAACAAGACACAGAGACAAGTCTCAGCTTTGATAATTTTGGGAAAATCGTTAGGAAGCGGAATCGGAGGAGAATGGAGAGTGAACTGTCTGAATGAGCAGAGACGGCCGAGGCACCGCCCCCGTTATTTTAGAGGCTGGGACATAGTCTCTCATTTCTCGACGTCATTAATTGATCTGAGGTACTAAAATCACACCACTCGCAGGTGGTCTGCTTTTGCTGATGTCGCTGTCTGGATCGAAACAAATCCCAACTCCCAGACTGAGAATCAAAGCCGGGTCACAACGAAGAAAGTGAAAGAATAGAACTGCTCGCCCCCCACGGAGAGCTATACGAATACCACGTATGTGTAGAATGACAGGCCTCAAGGTCGTTGTAGATGCTTTCGTCAGATGCAATCGCTTAACTATCTTTATTCATTTTCATCACTTGGCCTTGTATGCATTAACAACTCAAGTTCAGATCCGTGTATTTCTGAAGGTTATGTGGGTTCGCCTCTGTGCATCGCTTCAGACACTGAATCCAGATTCAACCATCCCCTTGCTGATGAGATTTTTCTACATATCTCCTCAACCCTTTCCACCTCTTAACTTCCCCTGTTGATCGGTCAAGAGGAAACGTTTCTTTTAGTCTGCATTGTCCATGGTGCTCATTATTTAGTGCATATGAAACATGTATCCTCACAGTTTCCTCTGCCTTAAGAAAACAACCACTGTCAAAACAATCTGTCTTCATAACCTAAACTTTTCAATTTCTGCACGGTTTCCAGTGCGAGCACATGACTACTGTAATGTGAATTGCAGAACTGCACGCAATATTTCGGGGGAACCGAATGAACAAATGAAATAAATGACTTGAGAAAGCCACAGAAACTTGCCGTTTCCAATCAAACATCTTTTGCTCAATACTGCGCTGTGCACTTATGCTGAGCCTGATGTTCCAGTCATGTCTTGTCCGTGTCAGTAAAAGCTGCTCCAGGAGGATTAATTATAGAACAGCTGCATCTAAATGGATTGGATTGCTTTCCGATGCCGACCATGGGATTGAGCACTTTCACCCAAAACAGTGACCGCAGCAGTGCAGAATGAACAGTGTAAATGTCAGTATTATAGTGCGAAATACCTCAGTGAAATGGGAGGGTGGACGTTTAGGCCAGTTAGTTCTTGTGGGAGGGAGAAGTTTCTCCGATAAAGGATGGTTATGATATGTGAAACGCAAAGATGTGAGACAGCGGGTGTTTGAAGAAAGAAACTGATCACCACGAATAGTATTTTTATGTAAAAAAATTGCTTTTCCCAGCGTTTGCTAAGCACATAGTACATGGAGTAAAACGGGAAAAATGCCGATTGCTGTCACTTTGATTCGAGCAGAACTTGCTGTGTTTACAATGCCAAGGAAGAACCATTTCATGATACTGGTGCCACATGGAAAATCACGATGCAAAAAGCAATAAGGATCATGGCAGAGATTATGCCAGGAACAGAACCACTCGCACAAAGGAATACTTGTGAAACAGTGAATGAGATGTGCGAACTCAGATTCGGTTGAATCTTTAACTTCTGTGTCCCGAGAGACTGTAGTGATTGCAACACTGAGGTTGTAGGATATTACGTTTGCGAGATATCTACAAAACTTCAAATGATCATGGGATACAGCAGGACATTACTGAAATGTTGTTCTCAATAACACTGTATTTTAACATCGGTTACTTCACCAACTTACTCACTCATTGACGTGATCATATAATGGCATGTCATATAATCCCAGTTCAAGGGCATGGAATCAGAGAAATTGAGCCGCACTACACCCAATACTAATTGGAAATGGTGATGGCGTTGAGCGCGAGCATGTGGCTGCGAAAATGCAATCGGTGAGTGGAATGCCATTCTCTGATGATACAGAGGTGCGTGAAATATCGAGGCTAAAAGCTCCCGTCTTAACGACAGCAGCTTCAATTCCCATGCATCAAGAAGCAGTGGGACATCAGGCTGGGAGCTCCAATTTCACATGCAAGAACTTGTATTGACATGGAACAGGGAACATTGGTTCATCAGCTGGGCGAAAAGATAGTCAACTATTTTAATCTTAACTGAAGGAGTTTTCAGCAGGATACTTGTTTGTGAATTGAGAGAATATCTGCAACTGGGACAGTCTAAATTACAAAAAAGAGTTCTGCAAAGAGTCAATTCTTGGAGAGGCATCTGTGCAGAGAGAAGCAGAGGAATATTTTACGTCTTCTTCCCATCTTGAAATGGTTGACTTTGCACTGGATTAATTTCCATGAAGGGATTTCTTTGCTCAGTTCACAGTATTCACTTTCCTGCATACTCGCAAAGGTCGTTACTGTAATCGAGACCTCTGAAAATTAACTGGTATATCCGATGTGGTGATTAGGCTCACGTTCACATCAGTTATGCTGAAGAAGTGGATACGAAATTCATCAGATCAGCAGTGATAACATTGAATGAATGAGCAGTCAGAGTGTGAATGGAAGCTCCATGAGGACATATGTGGTTTTTTTTTGGAAAATTCGCTTCTTTGAAAGGTGATGAAGATTGGACTGAAGCAGTGACGGTAATTATCTTTATCGCTTGTTCAATTGGTGAACATGACTGCTATTAATGATGTCCGTGTTAACATCATGGCTCTTAAGACGACCCATGTGCATCGGGCCAGTGGCGCAATGGATAACACGCCTGACTACGGATCAGGAGACAGTAGGTTCGAGTCCTACCTGGCTCGGCGACCGGGTGGACTTTTAATAAGCATAAAAACTGATTTTTATGAAGTCGAAATACGGTTGGAGGTCCTTGTCTGCAGGAAAGAGAATGCCTTCATTAAATGTACCCGAGAATATGAAAGTCAATGTTCCAGCGTCATCACAGGAGGGAAGCCGAATAGTTGCACATGATACTCATGGGCACCTTTCCATTTATAAAGCCACTGATCGAGTGACTGTTGCTCGCGGGAATGCTCGGCTTTGAGAATTTTTCGAAACTCTTTGGCCAGTGGAATCAGAGAAGAGTGAAGGGTTCACTGTCCAATTGATCTTTATAGAGCGTGAGTTCCAGAGTCTACCACTCGCTGACTGATAAAGTTTTCCTACTAGTCTATTCAAAGCTTTCTGCATCTTATCTGAAATCTACAAACCCTGGTGATCGATCAAGAGCAAATGTCTCCTTCAATCTGTAATTCCATGCTCCTCATTATTTCGTACACGTCAAGTGGGCGGCACGGTGGCACAGTGCCTGAGACCAGGGGTCCATTCCCGCCTCAGGCGACTGACTGTGTGGAGTTTGCACATTCTCCCCGTGTCTGCGTGGGTTTCCTCCGGGTGCTCTGGTTTCCTCCCACAGTCCAAATATGTGCAGTTCAGGTGAATTGGCCATGCTAAATTGGCTGTAGCGTAAGGTAAGGGGTAAATGTAGGGGTATGGGTGGGTTGCGCTTCGGCGGGTCGGTGTGGACTTGTTGGGCCGAAGGGCCTGTTTCCACACTGTAATGTAAACTAATCTAAAAAAAAGTATGTTTCCGCACAATCAACTGTGCTCTCAGAAAAAAACAAACCCGTTTTGCCTCGACCACACCACTCAAAACATTCTTATGCTGGCAATGCAGAGTGTAACGTCGTTATTTGTTTTGGTGAATATATAGTAAAATTTACTCGAAGTATTTTAGTTAGTTTGACTTCCAGTTTTTAAAACAGAGAGAAAATTATTCACAATATTAAGGAATGAAACACAGTGAATGGAACATAGAATATCCACAGAACTCAGCTATCCAAAATAGACTTAATTATGCTTTATCAAAAGTACGCAACAGTCCTGATAATTATATCCCATAAACACAGAGTAAAGATGAAATAAGTTGACAGGTCGAAATTAGAGGGGCAGAAGAAGAGAGACAGGCACATCAGTTGCATCGATGGGCACCTTGAAAGCTTTCTTGTAATTAGTTGTGGATGATACTTTGGCAATGGTTAACAATGTATTTAGGCTGTCAAATACATTTTAAAAGTCTTGTGTTCACTGAAATTTCTTGCCTGTTTTTAACAATTCCGTGAGTGGAGCAGTCCCACTGCTAACATTCAGCACAAACTTTCAGTAAAAGCCACTCAATCCGGGGAACCGTCGTACTGCTCCTTTCGTCAACAATGTGTAAATGTCCCCTGTAACTTTCGATTTCGCATCCTGTGGGGCTATTTGTCCGTGTTCAACGACATATCCCAGGAAGGTGACGTTGGCTTTGGCAGATTTAGTTTCAGCTAGATTTACAAACCAGTTTGACATCCGAATTCGATTAAACAAGCCCGATAAATGCTGTAAATATTCAATCCATAAGAGAGTGACAGTCACCAGGCACAATATACACCACACAGTTGCGTATCTGGCAATTACCTTGTCAGTTAATCTCTGAAATGTGGCTGAAATGTTTTCCGTACAAACGGCATTACTTTAAATTTCTGCAGGCCAGTTGGCGTTATAAAATTGCCTTTGACCTTTCTGACAAGGTTCACTGCCAGTCACCTTTGAGGAAGTCTAACTTCGAAATGTAAGTTGCTCTTCCAATCTTTTCCACGCAGTCCTTCAACTGTAGATATGGATATGCATCAGTCTTTCTAACAACATTGATTTTGTGATAGTCCACACATAACTGTTGGGACTTATCTGGCTTTGGTGCCATGGTGATGGGTGAACTCCATTCATTGAAACTCACTTCCGTTATGCCATTTGGAGCATACGTGATATCTCCTTATGAATTTGTAAAATTTTAGAGGGTTATGCCTGCAATGATGTTACAAAGTCAGAACAACATCTCCTATATTTACATCATCTGCAATTCGATTATTAACTCCCAGTTTATTTCAGCAGATCTCTCCATGCAAGAGTAATAACTCTTTCGATTTTCTTCTGGAAGATAACTGAATAACTTTACCAATATTGGACAACTTTTTCATTGTCCAATTTTATTTCAGGAACGTCCAATGCAGAATTTCCTGACATTAGTTCTTCCCAGTGTTTCGTAGCCAGTAACACATTCTCCACTTGCGTTCGTTCTCTCCCAAAATACCGTTAGAACATATTCCCATCGCACATTCTGTGAGATTCCTTCTTGCCTGGAGTCGCTATCAAGTAGCTAACCTCACTCAATTTCCTCTCAATTTGATAAGGTCTTCTAAACCTTACTTTAAAGTTTCACCGATTAATGTAATTTAAATAAATACATTATTTCCAATGGCAAAATTGTGATTTATTTTATTTCTCATGCACTTCCTGCATCACCATTTGCTGTGATACTTTTAAATACTGTCTCGACAACTCCCCAACATTATTTAGTCCAACTCTAAAATTTGACACATCGTCCAAATGCGTGGTCTCTGCAATCTGACTTATTAATTTTCCTTCATAAATTTTAATGGTCCTCTTACCTTATGCCCAAAATTGGTTTCAGATGGACTTAGTTTGGTGGATTCTTTTGGTACATCTCAGAGCGCAAACAGCACTGACGCAACTCCCTTATCGAAATAATCTGGCTACTCCGAACCATAAAACCTCAACATAGTCTTTAATAATTGACGTCACCTTTCCAGTGCACCGTGTGATTCTGGATGGGACACAGTAGATTTGAATCGTTTTATTTCCAAACTATCTATATACTCCTTGAAAAGTTTGGATATGAAGTTTGGCCATTGAGCTAATTGTGTCTCTGATGGTAGTCTTAATCTAGATTTTTAAAAATCGTAATTCTACCACAATCCTTTTAGCTGTCATATTGCACGATTGAACAACATTTGGAAATCTCGTCAATACATCAATTTCTGTTAATTAATGCTTATTCCATTCTTTTATTGGATGCAGGGAACCTACACAATGAATGAAGACACTTACGAAAGATTCCTCGAACGCTGGGATAGGTATTAAACGTGCAGTCTTTATTTTTTCCGATGGTTTTCCTATTAGTTGCAACGTATGATACGTCTGGCAAAATTCAAATGCATTCCCCTGCAATCCAGGCCGGTAAAAATGTCTTTGCACTTTAGCCTCCGTTTTCCTCATGCCGACGTAACCTCCAATTTGTGGCACATGCGGAACTCGCAGCACGACTTTTCTGTACCCTACTGGAAAAAGGTTTTGCCCATTTCTCACTTGCTTGAATATGTGTTCCTCTCCAATTCCTCCTTAACATATCATTTGCTAAGCAATATCACACAAGGATGCATTCACTCTCCTTCCAAGTGCATGTCTTCTGATCCAACTGCTTTATTTTTCATCTTTCTGCTGTAAGTCAGTAGCATAGAAGAGCTGAATATACTTGCATTTTAACGCTTGTCCCCTGCTGTGTCCCACTTATCTGATATAATATATTTTGTTATCATATTTCAGCTTCCTTATCCGTGCCTTTTGATTTCTCCTGCTTCAGCTTGTGACTCTGTGATCGCGTTAAGACACAATCGGAGAAAATTCATTTGATAAACGTCCTGCATTGCGACACTTGCCTGCATCTTGATTGGCTTTTCAACTGGAGTAGGCAGCACGCTTACCGGTGATTGAGCTATATCACTTGCAAGCACAAATTGTATTCTTGGATCTGAGAATCGTATATCTCATACTGCTTCAAATCTGGTGTCCTTTCCTTATCTCTTGCGTCTAACTCAAGCTGCTTCATTTTCAAATAAATTTTAACCATCTCAAAAGATACTCATGGATTTTCAAGCTTAGTGAAATGTGGAGCTATTGCGAGAATGATCTCTCCTTTCCTCACAGAAAGAGGCAAATACAATCCCATCATGTCTGCTAATTCCAGAAGCCAGGCCTGAATTGTTTTTTGTAAAACTACCAACTTTACATCTTCCATAGCCAGATAACTCTTTGTACCTAAATGAGACATTGCTTTCCTAGGCATTGTCTACTCCAATCCAAATCAACACCCGCAATGAAGACACAAGCACCTATCAGTTGCTATTTTAATCCACCAACTACCTCCCGATTTGTTATGGACGAGGCTAAAACATTCAAAACTTTATTAAGCAGACAATCAAGATCGTAGCATTATACTTTTTTCTTTAAGTGTATGGTGAAAATTACCTGAGGAAGCTAGTTACAAACATTATTCACAAAATGACGGATTGAAAAACAAAATCCAGACTATAGAATACCCACAGAACTCAGTCTGTCCAAAGGAGACTTACTTATGCTGTTCTGAAAACACACAACCATCCTAAAAAAAACAAGCACCTTAAACACAGTAAAATGAAACAGAAGCTTACAGGTAAAACTTAGAATTGCAGAAAGAGAGAGGTTATTAGTTCGTGCACCACTGCTGTAGGATCTAAAAACCGGAATTCAGCTTTCCAGAATGACCACTCTTTATCAATTATACAGTTCATTTTAAAAACATAAAATCTTTGGCCTTAAGCCTCAGCTGTTGACGGAGAAACGAAAAGCCTCACAGCGAACACTTTCATCTCTGTAACACTTCATCCGATTCGGAGCCTGAAATGTTTTACAACGCCTTTGATAAAAAAAAGATATCAAGACACATTATCCTTGAGAAAAAGTACAGCTCCGTTTTTTTTTAATAAAAGAGAACATCTTTGTGACAGCCCAGTCCGTCCAAACTATCTTCATAAGTGGAACTCTTCGAACAGACTATATCTGGGTAAATCTGTTTTGCACCGTTTCCAATGCTATCACATCCCTGCTATAATGATAATTGCAGAAAGACACACAATATTCCAGCTAGAGCCGATTGAGCAAATGATATTAACAACTTAGAAAGCCACAGAAACTGCACTTTTCCAATAATGTGACTTTTACACAATACTGCTCCGTGGAGATGGTGAGAACTGCAGATGCTATAACTCAGAGTCGACACTGTGGTGAGAGAAAACACAGTGGGTCAGGCAGTATGCGAAGAGCGGGACAACTGATGATTCGGGCATAAACCCTTCATCAGGAATGAGGTTTTGTGGCCGTTGGGGCTGAGAGATAAATGGGCGGTTTGGGGATTTGGGGGCGTGATAGCTGAGAATGTGATGAGAAGGTAAAGGTGGAGTTCTGACAAGAGGTGGAGCGGGTCGGTTGGCAAGATGATGTGCAGGTCATGAGGGCAATGCTGAGTTGGAATCATGAAACTAGAATAGCGTAAGGGAAGGACGAATGAGGAAACTGGTGATCCCATGTGGCATCAAGGGCCCAAGAGGGCGATGAGGCCTTCTTCTTTCAGGCGTCAGGTGTTTAGGGTATGTCAATGAAGGAGGCGCAGGACCTGCATATGCTTGGCAGAATGGGAGGGGGAGAATGAATTGCATCAATGATGAGCTGAAAACTGAATATCCAAATTATCATTACGAACATGTTGTTATATCTCAGGAATAGTATCTAACACTACCCCACCTGAGGAGAAGGCGAGAATTGCAGATGCGAGAGATTAAAGTCAGGAAGGATGGCGCTAGAAAGCACAGTGGTTAGGCAACATCTGAGGACCAGGAGTGTCAATGTTTCCAATTATGCTGACGAAACAATTATGGTCGAAACATCGACTTCCCTACTCCAAAGATGCTGCCTTACCAGGTGTACTTTTCCTGACCCACACTTTTAACTGGACACCACCTCAGCTCAACTGCATAGGAAAATTAAGATACACCTGTCACCACTCAGTTGATTCTTCTGTCGCATGCAAAACAAATTCAACATTCTTTTCCCCATAAATATCAGGTCATTCAGATCACTAAAGTAAACAAAAAAACTAGCGAGGCTGAATATCTGAGCGAAAAGAAATAATTGTTGTAGAATTCAGCAGCCTGTCAGTTCAACTGAATGTTTGAATATTAAAATTGGTAAAGGAAAAGAGAAAGCTGCAGTTTAAAAACTGCTACATTCTGTTTCTCAAAAGAAAAAAGAGTTTCATGAACTGGAATGTTTCGATCGGGCAATGCACACTCAACTCGTCAAGTGCTTATAGGAATGGATGAATATATATTGGCTTCGCCATTGCTGAACAGATGAAAAATATCATTTTGCTTTCCGAATCAGTTGATGCTCCTGCAGAAAAGTCAATGTGACTCATATCCCAGCACAGCCAGTTTGGTATGTATTTCAGAGTCCTGCAACATTACATTTAATTTAAAAGATCTTTATTGATTTTTCCTTATAAATATGACACTCTTCATTTCATAGTGCATTGGACAATATTGTACCCACTCACTTATTCATCGGTACACCACTCAATTTTAGTACCCCTAATGTTCCATTCACGACTTAACCACCAAACTACTTTCACGAAAAAGATGCATGTTATTAAAACCGGAAACTGAGCTGAAGCAATGCCTGTTGGAAATCAACCACCATTCTCTCACTTTCTATACCTTATTTAGTGTGTCTCAGTGCCTGTCACCTTAAACCTGTGCCCTCTAGTTTTGAACTTCACCATCCTACGCAAACGATTTAGGCCAGTTGCTTATCCATCCCCCTCAGCATTTTATAAACGGTGAGAATGTAACGCGCTACCTGGAACATTCCAGCGAAAAAAACCCTGCCTACCCCATCTCCACGCTTTACGCAAGCCCTCAGGTCCCCGTAACATCCTTGTAAATCATTCGTGGACAGTTTCAATTTTCACAAAATCTTTCATGTAGAAATTGACCATAATTGCAAGCAATATTCTAAATGTGATCTCACCAATGTTCTATATCGCCACAACATGACATTCCAACTTGGATAATCGATTTTCTGACTAATGACAAAAGGTGTGCCAAGTACGTTCTTCACCATCTTGTCTAATTGTGACACCACTTTATCTGCGTTTATAGATTTTGCCTTGACTGATAAAGTTGTGATTGTCACGATGTTCTGCTGCCTTCACGGATATGTGGCCGACCATGCAAAGTCTATCTGTTCTTCTGGGTTTCCGCGTCTCCTGCCATTCATTGAGTAATCCCTTGATGTGTTACTTCCAATGTGCATTACCTCATGTTTTTTCATGGTTAGTTTCAACATCCCCTATCTGAATTTGACATTTGACAAATCCACCTCTGAGCTCCTCCATCCTAAGACCTTCTTCCTCATTATTAACCACATTGCTCATATTCGGATCATCGACAACTCTGCTTGTCATTTCTCCCAACTTGTTCTATATTCTTGACACACATTCACAACGACATGGGACCCAGCATTCATCCTTGTGTTACACCATTGAATACCAGTTCCAGTCACACAAACAGCCTTCTATCACCATCCTGTGCCTCCTACCACCACCAAATTAAGTTTGAATCCAACTTGCCTGGCGACCTTAAATCCGTTTTCACTTTTATCGTCTTACCAGTCTCCAGTGTGGTGTCCTGTTAAAGGCTATGTTGAAATCCACACAAACAATATCAACTTTACTGCCCTTGTTAAAAAAAAACCTGATCACTTTCCAATGAAATATATTTAATCCAATCTGTTAGGCATGACATTCTGTAACAAAACCGTGATGACTCTCCCTGATAAAACCTTGACTTGTCAAGTGGCAGTTAATTCTCTCCTTCAGAGTTTGCTCCAAAAGGTTCCATTTAACTGATGTGAGACTCACTACTGTGTGATTCTCTGGTTTATCTCTCCCAATCTTGCTGAAAAGTGGAACTGCATTAGCCCAGTCAACTACAAACCCAAAGAGCAAAGTTAGACATTGCTCAGAACACCTGTAATTTTCTCCCTTCCCACAGAGAGGAACATAAGATACATGTGTGTCCTGAATTGGGAATATGCCCACTTCAAGCCGGTTAGAACCATGAACACTTCCTCAGTCCCATGCAAGGACTGCAGAAAATACTATATAGGACAAACAGGAAGACAGCTAACGATCCGCATACATGAACATCAACTCGCCACGAAACGACACGACCAGCTATCCTTAGTAGCCACACACGCAGACAACAAGCAACAGGAATTCGTCTGGGACAACACTACCATCATAGGTCAAGCCAAAGAAAGAACAGCCAGGGAATTCCTAGAGGCATGGCACTCATCCATCAACAAACACATCGATCTGGACCCAATATACCAGCCATTACAGCAGACAGCTGAAACTGGCAACCGGAAGCGGCAGGGATAGGCAACTATAAATACCGGTGGAAACACCACAGAAGCGTTTTGCAGGAGGCTCCCAAGCACTGAGAATGTCACCTAGTCAGGGGACGAAACGTTTGCAACAAAAACTTCCAGCTCGGCGAACAGAACCACAACAACATGATTTCTATATTTATTGACCATCGAAGTCGATGCCAATGGCTCACATTGTAATGTGATTCATCAACAAAAGAACTTTTCAGGATTAACACAGTTCTGTCTTATGTGCAGGGGGTCATTGCACAAGCACAGTATCAAGCTTCCTCGGGGCAAGACCAAAAGATGTTGGAAAGAGGAATCGGAGTTAACCTTTTCAGTCCAGTGACGCCGTCCCCAGCACTGATGGTTTTCAGGAAAATTTTGGTCGAAACGCAGAAGATATGTGGGGGTGCAACAATTAGGAGGTAACAAGATATCGGGATAGAGCCGAAAGAAAGAGACTAACAGTTGGACATTGGAACAGATAATGATTTGTTTGGAGCATTAACAACTGATCACGGAGACTGTTTATGACGAACCATAGGTAGTGTGTATTGGCTGCTATGCTATAACTAGGCCGGGTGGGTCTGGCGGGGGCCAAGACATGGGAGGCTTCAGGCCTCTAAAATGATTGTTCTTGATATGGAGGGTTGCGGGGTCCTCAAACAGAAAATGATCTGTTGCTTTTTCAGCATGCGCTGAGCTATGGTGGAACACTGCAGTAAGTCTGAGATAGAGACGTTGGTTAGGAAACATGGTTCTGTGCTAAAGGAGCAGTCAACCGGAAGTTCAGGGACATTTTTGGGAAATAGAACTTGGTATTCTGCAAAACGGTCATTCAGTCCACACTTCATTTCCCAAGGTAGTGGCGACCATAATATGAGCAGTGAATCTATTAGACTGGATTGTACAAACTGTAGGGAAAGTGTTGCTTCACCTGCAAGGTCTATTTGAGCACTTGTGTACGAAGCAGCGAGATCAGAAATGGACAAGTGAGGAGAAGCAAGAAGCAAGAAGAAAGGATAGCGTAGAAGATATTATTAGAGATGTTGTTAATCAATGGATAAGAAAGCGGCCATAACGGCACTGTACCTGAATGCTCGTACTTTTCAGAAGAAGGTAGGAGATATAACGGCATACATTATCATGAATGAATACGATTTAGTAGACATTGCAGATACATGGAGACAGCATAGTCAAGACTGGGAGGGAAATATTCATGGGCATGAGACAATTTGGAAGGACAGAAAGGATGGTAAGGAAGGTGGTGTAACTCAAACATTCAAGGACAACCTCATACCGATGCTGGCAGATGATATACGTTCGATGGAGAATGAGTTTGAATCCATTTGGGAGGAAATCTGAAGAAATTTTCACTGATTGACAGAGTCTATCTGCCTCCATATTTTAATATCACATTGGGGAGGCCAATAAACAAAGACATAAATAACACCTGAAAAAATGGTATGACAATTATCAAGCGGGATTTTAATCAACATGTCAATCAGTCGAAGCAGCTCAGTCAGGGTAGCCTTGACGAGGAGACTATTGAGTATCGACAATAGATATCTTAAATACTGTGCAATGGAACAGGACAACAAGGGGAGAGGCCAAATTATATTTGGATACTGGGTAATGAACACAGCATGGTATTAGATTTGGCGGTAGGTGAGCACTTTGGTGATAGTTACCAAAATTCAGTTATGTTTACTTGAGCTTTTCAAAGGGATAGGTCTCCACCGGAGGTCAAGCGCTACTGCTGGGGGAAGGAAAATTGCAATGCGATTAGATAATAGTACGCATGCACAGTTTGGGCAAGGAAATGGCAGGGAATGGGCAGAATAGAAATGTGGCGCTTATTCAAGGAGCAGGTTCTGTGTGTCTTTGATAAGTATGTTCCTGTCAGAGAGGGAGGAAATTGTCAAGCGCAGCAGTCATGATTACTAAGGAAGTTGAATCTCTTGTTAAGATGAAGAAGGCTTGTGTTCGCATGAGATACGAAGGCTCAGTTAGGGGCACTGAAAGTTACAAGTTAAACAGGAAAGACCTGAAGAGAGAATGAAGACGAGCCAGGAGGGAACTGAGAATTTGTTGGCATATAGGATAATGGAAAATCCTAAAGCTCTCCATAGGTATGTAACGGCTAAAAGAATGAATGGACTAAAATATGGCCAATGAAGGACAGTCGTGGAAAGTAGTGTGTGGAGTCGGAAGTGATGGGGAAGCACAAAAGCAATATCTTCCGTCGGGATTCGCACTGGGAAAACAAAATATTGTCGAGGACAATACTGAGATACAGGCTACTAGACGAGATAGGATTGAAGTTCCCAAGGACGATGTGTTACAAACTCTGAAAATGTGAAAATATATAAATTCCCGTGGGCCGGATGGGATTTATCCTAGGATTCTCTGGGAAACCAAGAATCAGATTTCTGAGCATTCCACTTTGATATCTATGTTGCCATTGTCCAAAGGTATAGTACCAGCACACTACAGGATAGTAAAAGTTGTTCCCTCATTCAAGAAGGGAAGTAGAGTAAATCGTGGAAATTATAAACCATTGACCCTTCCGTCAGTTGTGGGTAAAGGGTTGGAAAAGTTCTAAGAGATAAGATTTGTAATCAACTCGATTGGAACAAGTTTATGAGGGAAAGTCAAGCCGGTTTTGTGAATGGGAGGTCTCGACTCACAAACTTTATTGAGTTATTTTAGTAGGTCATTAAACTGAATGTCGGTTTGCTCACTGAATTGTGAAGTTCATTTCCAGACGTTTCATCACCCTACTAGGAAACTATTTCAATGGATCTCCAAGCGAAGCACTGTTCATGATTCCTGCTTTCTATTTATATGTTTCCGTTTCTTTGGGTTGGTGATGTTATTTCCGGTGGTGATGTCGTTTCCTGTTAATTTTCCTCAAGGGTAGTCAATGGCGTCGAGCTCGAAGTGTTTGTTGATAGAGTTTTGGTCGCAATGCCATGCTTCAAGGAATTCTTCTGCATGTATCTGTTTGGTTTGTCCGAGGATGGATGTGCTGTCTCAGTCGACTGTAGTGTTTGTCTAATGTAGTGTTTGTTACAGTTCTTGCACGGTATTTTGTAAATATCATCAGTTTTTGCATATGGACAAGTAGGCAGAAAACGAGCCACCCGGATACATGAACATCAACAATCCATAAAAATACGTGACCCTCTCACTGGTATCCTTACATACAGATAAGGCATGGCACCACTTTGACTTAGACAACGCATCCATCCAAGCACAAGTGAAACCGAGAATTCCGAGAAGCATGGCATTCCAACCGCAAATCCATCAAAAAGAACATCGAGGTAGACCCCAGAAAAAAGAACAGGAAATGATATCAGTACAGGAAATGACATGACCAACCCAATGAACCCCAAACATGTAAATAGAAAGCAGAAATCATGAACAGTCAGTCGCTCGAAGGGCCACTGAAGATGTTACCCAGGAGGGTAACAAAACGTCTGGAAATGAGCCTTCCAGCCCAGCGAGCAAATGTTCATGTGGAAGCTAAACCTGAGCTACAAATCTTGTCAAAACTCGCCAGGTGACTAAAAAGATCGATGAGGATAAAGCCGTTCATGTAATGCAGGTTTGGATTTCAGTTAGCCGTTTGATAAATTTCGCCATGGTAGGTGACTGCTCAAAATACTGAGGTATGGGCTTAAGGGGGATTTCGTGCTTTGGATCAGAAATTAGCCAGCTGAAAGAAGACAGAGGGTGTTACTTGATGGGAAAACTTCATCCTGGAATTCTATTGCCTGTGGTGTACTGCAACGATCTGTTTTGGGTTCACTGCTTTTTGTCATTTTTTGTAAACGACCTGGATGGGGGCGGAGAAGGATGGGTAGCAAATTTGCGGACGACACTGAGTTCGGTACAGTTGTGCATAGTGCGGAAGGATATTGTAGGTTACATAGGGATACAGGTATGCTGCAGAGCTGGGCAAATGTAATTTAATGCAGAAAAGTGTGAGAAAGAACATGGCATTAAAAATATCACAGAATATAAAGATCGATAGCAGAAGTTTATCTTAAAATATAAAATGAAAAAGAGAGGCAAAAGTAAACGTTGACCCTCTCGTGAATAAGAAGGGGCATTTACTTATGGTATATGCGGAAATAGCCGTGACATTGGACAAGCATTTGCGTCGGTCTTCACAGTGGAGAATATTAATAACATGCCAGTAATTGACAAAGAGATGACGTTTGGTGACGACCTGGGAACAGTCATTATAACAAAAGAACTAGTGCTGGATTGTTGAAGCTAATATTGCAAAGGATGGTTACGTCTCCAGGACCTGATGAAATGCATCGCAGGGTAGTAAACACAATGGTATGTAAAAAAGAACTGTGCTTGTGGCATTTTTCCAAAATTCGTTGGTCTCTGGGGCAGTCCCAGCAGATTGGAAAACACAAATATGACGTCACTCATAAAAAAACGGTGGCAGACAAAATATGCGGAATTAGATCAGATTACTTACAGTGTCGAAGCAGGCCCTTTGGCCCAACAATTTCACACCAACCGCCGAAGTGCAACCCACTCAGACCCATTCTCCAATATGATAGACCAGTTTGTTTAACCTCTATAGTGCAGAAATTTCTTGAGTCTATTATCGAGGAAGAAATAGCAGGGCATCTCGGTAGAAATTTGACAGAGGCAGCATGGGTTAATGAAGAGCAGGTCATTCCTGCAAAATCTTTTCTAATTCTATGATGGCATTACGAGCATGGTGTACAACGGGACCCAGTGAATTGATGTACTTAGATTTTCAAAATGGCCTCGACAAGGTGCTGTTCAGGGGCTGACAGTAAACGGATGCATGCTGTTAAGGGTAATGCATGAGAATGGATTGAGGATTGTTTGCCCAACAGGAAACGCAGAGCATGATAAATGAGTGCTATATTATTGACCATCAACGGTGTTCCTCAGGGATTTAACTGGGACCGCAATCATTGACAATTTATATGGATGATTTGGATTTTGGAGCCATGCACATCGTGTCAAGGTCTGCAGTTGACACAAAGTGAGTAGCAGAGCAAAGTGTGCGGAGGACTGTGATAATCTGCAGAGGAACATTGAAATATTGGGTTAATGGGAAATATTCTGGCAGATGGAATTCCGGATTTGAAGGTGTTCGCTGATGACACTATTCGCCTGTGTGGAAAAGGCTTATATCGAAAATTCAGAAGAATGAGGCCGGATCATATGGAAACATATAAGAATATGAAGGTCATGTGTGAGATATAGGTCGAGAGCATGCTTCCATTAGCAAATGAAACTAATGCAAGAGGGCACAGCCTCTAGATTAAAAGGAGATATACGACTGAATTGAGAAGGAATTTCTTCATCCAGAGAGTTGTTCCTCGATGGAATGCTTGCCCAACGATGTAGTTGATGCTCAATCAATCAATGTTTTTTAAGCTAGGGCTGCTTTTTTTTTAACAATAAAAGAAGTAAAGATTACCTTCAGAGTTTGGTTAAGTGGATGCGTGTCAATGGAAAGATCAGGTATGAGCTTAATGAATGGCGAAGCAGTCTCTAAGGCCTGTACGGCAAAGCCTTGCTACTCGTTATCATGTTCTATGAATGTTTGTGTCACATATTACGCAATTTTAGGGAAAGCTTCCATGGAGCTGTTGGGGGAGGTATTGAGGGTGAAGGCACAGTGCACCACGATGCCCCGGAGGGAATGGTTCCTGGGGAAGGCTGACAAGGGCGGGGAAGGGGATATATGTTTGGTAATAGCATTTCGCTGGAGGTGGTGGAATTAGTAAAATATTTCGTTGATCACTTGGAGAACCGGTGTGCTTAAGCCTCCAGACCAATTTCTGAAATATAATGTGATGAGAATGGATCGTTGTTTCATGATGGACATTTGCAAGATGGGTCCAAAGTCCTTCTTTGGTGCAGTGAAAGTCACAATGGCTTTGAGAAGCTAACTTTAGCAGCCATATATCATTGTGGCCACAAGAGCGGGTCATAGTCAGAGATTTTCTTGTCTCCTAAAGCCTGTCTAACACGTAGCCTGCGATTAAACGCCACCTATGATTTGTCACCGGCAGTCTCCATTAACAGCTGTTCACTCTCCGAGCGAGAGCGTTATTCACCTCATTGACCAAATGTTCGTCTGTTTCTTTTCTTCTTTCCCTACCAACTGTTTACTACTTTACAATACCGAATGAGACATGATGGGATAGTTCCGTTTCGCCTGAATGATTGCAGTGTGAAAGAAACAATGCACAGGAGAAGCACAACAGATTAGTCAGCATCTGAGTAGCAAGAGATATTTAAATAACAACCCTTGTTGAGGATTCCTTACTGAAGTTGCAACAAAACTGAAAAGCTCAACACCGTCTAGAAAACAGCAGCTGAATTGAGCAGCAACACACAACTAATAAAACATCGACAAACACCCATTCCCACCATAACCAAACGCTCAGACATGCAGTCTGCACCATCCACTAGATGCACTGCAGATATTCACCAAGGCGCCTTCAAGAGTACATTACAAACTCACAACTGCTTCCATCTAAAAGGAAAAGGGCATTAGACAGATAGGAAAGACCTACAACCCACTCACCATCCTGATCGGGAAATATATTGCCATTCCTCCAGAATCACTAGGTCAAAATTGTGGATTTCACTGACCTATAATTTGGATCTACCGACAGCATACAGGAACGATGGTTCAAGAAGGCATCTCCAGTCAAATCAGGAATGAACAATAAATTCTGACTTGTTCTGGAATACCCACATCCGACGAAGACTGAAAATCATATGCTGTGGTGTTCTGAAGATTCTCTCTTACTGAGATATTTCTGGATTTATTTGAGGATGAGGATTTGTTGTTGGGAAACTGAAACGAAGCATTACATCAGAATTTGAAGGAGTTGTTTTGTTCCATGTAGCCTGAACCTCACCGGCCTTTGAAAATGAAAGCAGAAAGCTACATTCACAGTGGAGTGAAAGTATTCACTATCTGAAATATCGAGACATAATTGGAGGGTCGCTGGAGAGAAACTGCGGAAATGTGGTGACGATTCAATTACTTGTCTGCCCTGAAAATTCATCAGGGCAACCACACCGGGGGAAAGCCATTCAAGTGTGGAAAGGGAGTTGCTCAGTTCTCTAACTTGCTGACTCACCAGTGAGTTCACACGGACAAGAAACCAATTAATGGTCCAGAGTATACAAAAGGCATTAAAAGGTCTCACGAACTGCTGTACCATCAACGTGTTCACGCTGATGAGAAACAATTCAAGTGTTCTCTCAGAGGGAATGGGTTCAGGCCGTCATTTGATCTCACTTTACATCTGCGAACTCAGTGGAGAGAGGCCGTTCGACTTTTCTAAGAATGGGAAAGGATTCTTTCAGTCATTTAGTCTGCTGAGACAACAGTGGGTTCACACAGAGGAGAGACCATTCGTTCGCTGTGATTTAAAATAATAAATTGATTCTGGCAATCTGCTGAAATACAAGGGAGTTCATACTGGAAAGAAACCATTCACCTGAATGTATACGATTTGCCTTTGAATGGAAAAGTGAACCAGAGTTGACTTTCTGGGTGTACCGGTACACTAAAGAAGGCATTTGCTAAATCCACAGCAGAGAACCATTTACTGTCCGGTGGAATTTGGACTAGTATAGTACAAGGATTAGGAACGTTTGGGGCGGGCAGAACAACAGCATAATTGACTACCTGCGGGTCTTGAACAATCCTCCATTTCCACGATTCACCTGGCATGTTTGCCTTTTTGACCGGAAAAATGGGGGCTCTCACCGGTGATTATCCGCGGGATTATCACTTCACCCTTCAGGAGGGATTCAAAGACTGGAGTAATTCCTTTACAGCCGCGGGTTTTAACGAGTCTTGTGTTCTGCAAGGACGATACTGAGACTTCGGGATTATTCTTTTGATTTCACAGCTTCGTATGGACCCCAAATCACGTTTGCCTTTTGCCTTGCACTCAGCAGGGACCCTTCTTATCTTGGGTCCAAGACACCAACCATAGCTCAACGCCAGGCTACCCTCTTGGCGGGGGTTACCTGGACTGCCCTATCTGCCTGAGTTAGCCAATTTAGTTTCTCCATATATATATCCTTATGTCTGCATTGAAGCAGATATGCACCTCTTCCCTGAAGACACAAGCTTTCGTTTTTTTTTGTGCCAGTAGTACCCATGGGTCCAAATCCTGCCACCTGTCACTGGATGTGTTCGCCAATGGTACTTGAGAAAATGAGTGTTCCACATCAAAAGGATAGGGTCTACTTGCCGTCACAGATATTTTGGATAAGTTTACACTGACTGCACATCTGTGATCGTTCTAATAAAATTGCACAATAATAACAGATCTGGTTCAAACAATCTCCTAAAACAATCCTTCTCATATGATTTGTAAGGGCCATGACGGTGTATGCGTGCTCTGCAGTGCCTCGTATCTCCAGCAAGAAAATCGGTGTTTATGGGATTAACATGGTTACTTGTTTCCTGGGCGAGCGAATCGCTCACTGAACGTATGGCTCTCTGGCTTAATCGTCACTCATAGCCATGCATCAGCGGTCGTGAGTCGTATTTTACAGCCTGCGCTGGTAAATCTTCTTTTTATATTTCCTGCAAGCCTGTCGGGATACTGCGCAAATCCGAACCCAATCTCACTATGAGATCGCCAGCCATCAGATTTAAAGGACAGAATTCTGAGAAATGAAATGAGAATTGGAATGTTTCACCATTACTGGTTTTGCACAATAAGGGTGTGGTTAATCTCTCTTGTGTCACGAATCCTGATGCATCCATTGCGTCGACTCTCTCAACTGCCTTGATTTAAGGACTGAATATGTTGCCCCTGTGTCTAACAAAAAGGTAACTGGCGCACCTTCCACACATAATACATTTTCCCTTGAGACTAGAATTCGCTTCTTCTTATCAACACCTCAATGTAAGGGACCTGAAACATTCGAGTTCCTTTCCAGATACGGAGTTGTTTTTTTTCTCCCGTTCTTTGACTGGTGATATGGTAGTTTACTGGCCTTGTAAGTCTGCTATTAGTTCGGTTTAACTTTACATTTTTTTCTGTCTGTCTGCAATACTTGCCTCTGCAAAGTCAGGTTCTTAATTCTTTGTTTCCCTGTGCTTTTATTGGTTTCGAAATAAATGCTAATTTTCCATTACAATGGACATCACATTATTTTTACAGATCGCTGCAACAGCGAGGGCAGAAGTGCCTGTACTGCATTGTAACGTTCTATGTAGTAAGCTACATTTCCTGCTGGTTTCTGATGTCTCTCCTCAATGTGGAAGCTTCCAGTCACATCTTCCAGAGATTTGTATGCACTTCATTTAATCGGGGCAACTGTATTTCCTGCTCAGAATGTGATCTCTCTGAAATGGAGAGAGGGAAACAGAGTCGGTGACAAAGCTGAGATCACTAACGTTCTGTCCAGAATCAAAAAAAACTATCCCGATCTTCCAGTCTCCTGTAACTCCAACATTACACTGTGTTCCCACCCTTGAAGTTCTCTGCCTGTACCTGATGAAGGGCTGTTGTCCGAAACGTCGATTTCACTGCTCCTGGGACACTACCTGAACTGCTGTGCTTTTCCAGCCCCACTCTAATCGAGACATTGTGTTCCCAGGCCTCTATTCCGGTCTCTGGTTTGCTGCAGTGCTCCTTCAAGGCACAACACAAGCTGGAAGACCTGCAACTCATTTTCTACTGACAGACTATGCAAAATTTAGGACCAAACATCGAGTTCAATAATTTTAGAACCCGTCCGCCCTCTTCCACATTCTTCATCCACCCTTCCATCCCATCAGTTCCGAAGAAAGATCATTGGACTCGAAACGTTAACTTTCCATTCTCATCAGAGATGGACTCGAGCTGCTGATTTTGTTCAGATCTTTTGGCTTTACTTCAGGGAACTTTGCTTGTCCGTTGAAATCGACAGACTGCTGGAAGCGTCTGATTGCAGGAGGAGATGTTCACAGAAGATGACAAGAATGGCAGGGGCTGGACTATTCCCATTGTGAAGATAGACGAGCTAGGTTAGGGATGTTTATCGAAGCGCAGAGAAGGCTGATTGAGTAACCGATTAACGTGCACATTTTATGAAGAGGACAGATATGTATGACAGGGATCAGCCTGTATTGAGAAGGAATAGAGTGACATAAAGTAAAGATAGGGGCCAAAATGTTTTGAGGAGATTTTGGGATAATGCTTTCACCAGTGGAGTGTTGCTAATCTGGAAACCATTATCTGAGCATATGGTAAAGCTAAGTGCCATGAGAACGTTCCAGCAGTCTGTCGCCGAACACTTGAAGAGCCAGAGCACACGTGGATAAGGAACAGGTACTGGAAAGTGTGACGAGGACAGACAGACGCGAGATGGGTGTCCTGAACGCAATGGGTCAAAGGCAAATTTGTGTGCCAAAGGAAATCTCCTGGCACGGTTCTATGGCGCAATGGATAGCGCGTTGGGCTTCGACATCGCTGTCAAGGTTGTAATTCGAAGGTTGTGGGTTCGAATCCCATCAGAGCCGAGTTTTAGTTTATGGTTTGGAAGGTGGTCAGAGCAGACTCGGCCGCTCTTCTGCAAAACCAACAATATTGGTGCAGAAACCTAACTGTCTCGAAACGGAACATTTTCCTCTCACAGGTTTAAATTTTCGATGTCTATTTATGGTAGAGATCAATAAACATCTGTTAGCCAGTAGGTAACACGATGATGCGGATCGGCTGGAAAAAGACACAAAATTGTTGTGTCAGCCATGATGAAACCGAATCACGGAGCGGGGCAGGATCGGTGTTAACAATGGGCTCCTTTGTGTCTGTGCCATTTCTGGCCCAGGGTTTTAAATAAGGACAATATGAATTAAGCGCCAAGTAATATTTTGGTCTCACCTCCACATCCCTTCCCTCCCAACTGGAATAGACAGCTCTTGTTTCAGCTTGAGATCAGACAGCGGTGGATTCTCACAAGTTCTCCTTTAGGCTGAATGTTACTTCACATAGGTTTCAAAGTGGACACATGGAGCAAGCAATTGCATGGGTTCAGGGGATTCAGGGCAGATTTCCCCTTTGCTGGGCTGGAATTCTGGCCAAGGTAATTAACGTGAATTTCTGACGTTTTGAATCTTACTCTGGATTCTTGCGACTTTACCAATTAAACTGAAATTCACTTTGCCCTTGCATAATATTATTCAGTCTTCACTGTTTAGAAAAACCATGCCACGTGCTCGTGGGTGCAGTATGCTGAATATTGTTGTCGTTGTGAGCAGTGTGGGTCGATGTGTCATATGAACATGCCAAAGGAAGTTGGTGAAATATCAGTGAATCGAATTCTCTGACGAAGTGAAGCCGATTGAAGGAAAACCCCAGTACAGTGGCGACATAACATTTCCGGTGATCAATGCAGGACACTACGGTAAACGTACGCAGTCGTCAATAAAGCCGATTTTCACCACATTTTTAAATGCCACATTTTCACCACATTTTAGGGACATCATTGTAATCTCTAAGCTCTCACATTCTACAGGAAGAACATTCAAATGGCCGACTATCAATTACTAATGCCCTGAATTCACACAAACACACACACATATATGCTCGTATTTCTTTACATATATATATATATATATATATATATATATATACACACACACACAAATGTATGTGCACATGCATGTATGTGTGTGTGCATATATATTTAAAAGTTGCCAAAAAACGTTGAGTAAAACAGCATTTATTCGAAACAAATATGATTTTTTGGAGTGTTCTGTCCTTGGGAAATACCTCAGTTACTTAAGGCCAGCCATGAATCCTCCCTGAGTGAATATCCATCACTCAATAGAGATACAGAGGTGATTTTTGCAAAAATGACGTTTTTCATACCGCTGATCCTGCGCTGTGTTAAATTCTGGAAAGGATGTTTAGCTCGTTTCATATTACTGATTTTGCTGCAAGCTCGCACAGGCCATTAAAACAATCCACAAAGTATTAGATTTATCTCATTGGACATTTTGACTGTTATCAGAAAAACTGGAATCGAAACGATAACGATATTTTTAAGTATTGCTGTGAAGATTACAGAATTGCAGTGGAATATTTTTCGTGTCTTGTTACTGGATATTTTTGGGGGAGATGAGTGAGCAACATATGGACTCACTCCCTTCTCTGTGATTGCAGCCAAATGTTCCAATGCAACACATGAAAGGAAAAAGTTGCACTACATCGGCAGGTCAGTTCCCACTCACGATAGTATAGCTTCACTTTGATTATTGCCATCGTCTAAAGTATTCGCTGAGTTGGGTGATTATGATCCTGAGGTTGTGCTGACACATTGCGAGAATTTATCCCACACTGTTGGCTTCACTTGATATCATAAACCAGTTATGCAGCGGACTGAGCTAACCGGCTTCCCTTTCATGCTGAGCTAACACAAACAGCTCAATTCTTTTACAATTTATAAAAGTTCATGTGGAACAAGCTGCTAAACCTTTCCTCACAATCAGCACATTATGTACTTAGTCGTACTCAGATGCAGGTGTTATGAGGTTTCTTTCCAATAAACGTGAACCAATTAGAGAGTGTGCACGTAATGCATACCCATCATGGCCGCCCAGACTACCTGTTGCGGTGCAATTCATTCCTTGCGTGTCTGCACGTGTATTCACAAATATATTAGAATCAGCTTCTGAATGTTTTTTCCAGCGAAAAAGTAATCATTTTCGAATTCAGTAGCTGTAGAAGGAAAAGGAAAATGTATTCCAAACTTCTATTTATCACTCATCGCTGGTTTTGAAGTTCGATATATATCCATCCGAATGAAGGAATTTCCCTCCTGTTTACTCTCACCAAATTCACATCGCCTCGAAACCTTCCATACAGACACAACTCAGTTTTAACTGGTGTCACGCCACATGATCTATTCGTCTTTTCCACCATCGCATGAAACCTCGCCTTGTCTTTTCAAATGGCATTGCCCTTCGCTACATTAATGGCTTCCTTTCCATTTTTTTGTTTCCAAGTAAACGCTGTCCATTCTTCCTGACGTCTTTTCATTCCAGTCATCACCATCCATGTCTTTTATTATCTCTTTATATTCCAGTATAGTCCATGTTGAGAAAGGATGCTGGGTCCAATGCAACACATTAAAACCCACTCTAATGCTGTATACTGCCATTACTAATGTAGGGAAAATGGGAGCTCGTTCAGTCAAAAGTGAATCCGTTGGTTGTCGCATAATGGAACAATCCCTGACAGGGAAGTGACTGTTTTTCCTCACTTTTCTCCATTGACTGAACATTTGCTGAAGCAACACACTAAGGGAACATAGAATGCCTACAGTTCAGAAACTGGCTATTCAATGCAACATACGCACACCAATCCTCCAGGGATTAACCCTCACAGAACAATTCCTTACCCTTTTTCTCTTCATTTGCTCTTGAAGAAGGCACCTGACTGACAGTCAACTCAGTTGCAGGGAAATCATATCTCTGGCGCTGTGAGGCAGCAGTGATAACCAGTGAGCCACCTTTCGGCCCTGTACAATATTGCAAGGCACATGCGGACGCGTTTGTAATGTGATTCCTGTAAAAGATGCTCTACTTTTGTTGTTGCCCTTGCCAATAACAATAAATCATGATTCCCTGAACAAGAAATGGACTCGAACCACAGCGGTGAAAGCGCTACATCGTAACCACTAGTCACCAGGAAGGACGGCATGTGAAATTGCGTCTTCTCTAAACAGCGTAGATTTCTTTTCCAGCGATGAGAAATTTCTATCAAAAAAGAATGTTCGTGACTCCGTGCTTTTACAGCACAGAATAATACATTATGTCAGTGCCTTTCATCAAACATCCATTCTCCTTTCCAGTTACCACTACTTGGCCCACAGCCTGACGTCTGAAGTGTTCACCTCAATGACACTTTACATGCAAAGTTTTAATCTCAAGTGAACCAGCGATAGAGACTGAAGTCAGATACCGTCACATTTGTTCATGACCTGGGGGAGAACTGAACCTCATTTTGACCCATACAGGAAACTATACAGACACATCTGTTAAGAGTGACAAAGGCCTCAGAACAGCCCAACTGAAATGAAATGAGGAATTGAATTGTTTGGCCTCTTCTTTCTTCACTACTAGCTTTAAAACCCGATTCTGTTTACATACGCAGAGGGGTAAACTGGCAGGAGGTTGTCCTTCGAAGACTGCCTCAATCATGAATATTTGGTATCTGCAAACCGTCGATTTCTCCACCTCTGAGGCAGACTGGCTAGCTGTGCTCTTCCAGCCTCTGACCGGTTTAATTTGGATTCCAGCACATTCCTGTCTCTACACAAGGAATGGAAGCACACAGCTCCATCCCTGCAAGTTTTCGTCCCCCACTGTTTCACCGTTATATAACTGCTTCGACAGAGTCACGTTTTTCTTCCTGCCAAACGAAGGCATTCTTCGTATCAGAAGATTGTCATCCACATGGTCCTCAGAGGAAAAACACGGATGTAGACTTCCAAACTGAAACAGATGAGGCCTGGTCTGCGTAAAAAAATAACTTCCAGCTGTTCCGTCAAAGATAATTCCTAACAACATATAGGCCGCACCTTCGGATGCTTGTTGCAATAGTTGTAAGAAAATTCAGCAAGGCTGCCGTGAGAATGGAGATTACAACCCTTGGTATACAAAACCAGCCTCGAACTACTGAGTTATGGAAGAACTAAATTCCGAGTCGTTTTGAGTCTGACAAAAGATGATGACCTCGAGCAGAACGAATTCGGTCAAATCAGTTTTGAGATACAAGCTTCGTTTTGTGTGACAAAATACGTTTTCAACCCCAATTCTTTGATCACTTGTTTGATATAACACTTTGTCAGATTAGATTAGATTACAGTGTGGAAACAGGCCCTTCGGCCCAACAAGTCCACACCGACCCGCCGAAGCGAAACCCACCCCTACCCCTACATTTGCCCCTTACCTAACACTACAGGCAATTTAGTATGGCCAATTCACCTGACCCTGCACATCTTTGGACTGTGGGAGGAAACCGGAGCACCCGGAGGAAACCCACGCAGACACGGGGAGAACGTGCAACCTCCACACAGTTAGTCGCCTGAGGCGGGAATCGAGTCCATTCCGCCATTCAATCATGACTGATGGGCATTTCAACTCCACTTACCCGCATTCTCCCCATAGCCCTTAATTCCTTGTGACATCAAGAATTTATCAATCTCTGCCTTGAAGAGGCGTCCCAGCCTCCACAGCACTCTGCGGTAATGATTTCCACAGGCCCACCAATCTCTGGCTGAAGAAATGTCTCCGAATTCCTGTTCTGCACTTACCCACTCTCATTCTAAGGCTGTGTCCACGGGTCCTAGTCTCCTCGCCTAACGGAAACAATTTCCTGGCGTCCACCCTTTCCAAGCCATGGATGATCTTGTAATCCCAATCAGAAGCCCATCTTACCGACATTATTCCATGTACGTCCATATGCTTGTCCAATGACGACTTAAATGTACTTAATGTTAGGGAATCTACTACCGCTGCAGGCAAAGCATTCCATAACCTTACTACTCTCTGAGTAAAGAAACTGCCTCTGACATCTGTCTTATATCTATCACCCCTCAATTTAAAGGTATGCCCCCTCGTGCTGGCCGTCACCATTCTTGGAAGAAGGCTCTCCATAGCCACTCTGTCTAACCCTCTGATTATAATATATGTCTCTATTAAGTCACTTCTCAACCTTCTTCTCTCTATCGAGACAACTAAAAGTCCCGCAGCCTTTCCTCGTAAGACCTTCCAACCTAACCAGGCATCATCCGAGTAAATCTCCGCTGCACCCTTTCCAAAGCTTCCATATCCTTGTTATAAGGCGGTGACCAGAACTGTACAAAATACTCCAAGTGCGGCCACAATAGAGTTTTGTACAGCTGCAGCATAACTTCATGTTTCCAAAACTCGCTCCCTATATTAATAAAAGCTAAAACACTGTATGCCTTCTTAAAAACCCTGTCAATCTGGGTGGCAACGTTCAAAGTTCTGTGTACCTGGACACCGAGATCTCTCTGCTCATCTAACACTACCAAGAATCTTACCATAAACCCAGTACTTTGCATTCCTCTTACTCCGACCAAAGTGAATCACCTCACACTTGTCCACATTAAACTCCATTTGCCACTTCTCAGCCAAGCTCTGCAGCTTATCTCTGTCTCTATGAAACCTACCCCATCATTCGTCACTTTCCACAACTCCACCAACCTCAGTGTCAACTGCAAACTTACTAGCACACCCTTCTCCGCCCTCATCCACGTCGTTTATAAAAAGTGAAGAACAGCAGTGGACCCAACGAGGGGGCATAGCTTTAAATTAAGGGGTGGTAGGTATAGGACAGATGTTAGGGGTAGATTCTTTACTCAGCGAGTCGTGAGTTCATGGAATGCCCTGCCAATAACAGTGGTGGACTCTCCCTCTTTATGGACATTTAAACGGGCATTGGATAGGCATATGGAGGATAGTGGGCTTGTGTCGGTTAGGTGGGCTTGTATCGGCGCAACATCGAGGGCCAAAGGGCCTGTACTGCGCTGTATTTTCTATGTTCTATGTTCTAACACCGACCGTTGCGGTTCAGCACTGTTAAGTGGACTCCGGGAGCAACATTTCCCATCAACCACCACCCTCTGTCTTCTTTCAGCAAGGCAATTACTGATACAAACTGATTTATCTCCCACTGTCCCATTCCTCCGGATTTTATACAATAGCCTACTGCAGGGAACCTTATTGAACGCCTTACTGAAATCCATATACACAACATCAACCGGTTTACTCTCATCTACCTGCTTGGTCACCTTCTCAAAGAACTCAGTAAGGTTTGTGAGACACGACGTAACCTTCACAAAGCTATGCTGACTATCCCTAAACAAATTATTATTTTCTAGATGATTATAAATCCTATCTCTTATAATCTTTTCCAACACCTCACCAACAACTAATTATAGACCAGGTTCACTGGTCTATAATTAACAGGATTGTCTCTACTCCCATTCTTTTATAAGGGAACCACATTTACTAGCCTCCAGTCTTCTGGCACTATTCCTGTAGACAATGACGATTTAAAGATCAATGCCAAAGGCTCGGCAATCTCCCCACTGGCTTCCCAGAAGATCCTAGGATAAATCCCATCCAGCCCAGGGGAGTTATCTATTTTCACATTCTGCAGCATTTCCAATACCTCCCCCTTATGAACCTCAATCCCACCGAGTCTAGTAGCCTGTATCTCAGTATTCTCCTCGACAACATTGTCGTTTTCTAGAGTGAATATTGTTGAAAAGTATTCATTTAGTGCTTACCCTATCTCCGCTGACTCAACACACAACTTCCCACTACTATCACTGATTGGCACTAATCTTACGAGAGTCTCGTCATTCTTTTAATCCTTAAATACCTATAGAAAACCTTAAGGTTTACCCTGATCCTACCGCCAACAACTTCTCGCGTCTCCTCCTGGCTCATCTAAGCTCTTTCTTTAGTTCTTTCCTGGCTACCTTGTAACCATTAAACGCCCTAACTGAGCCTTCACATCTCATCCTAACATCAGCATTCTTCTTCCTGTTGATCAGAGAATCTACTTCCTTCATAAACCATGGCTCCCGCGCTCTACAGCTTTCTCCCTGCCTGAGAGGTACATACTTATCTAGGACACACAGTAGCTTTTCCTTGCATAAACTCCACATTTATAATGTGCCTGTCCACTGCAGTTTCTTTCTCTATCCTGTGCTTCCTAAATCTTGCCTAATCGCATCATAAATGTCTTTCACCCAGATGTAACTCTTGCCCAGTGGTACACACCTATCTATTTCTACCTCAATAGTAAACATAACAGAATTGTGATCACTATCACCAAAGTGCTAACCTCCTTCCAAGTCGAACAACTGGCCGGGATCATTACCCAGTAGCAAATCGAATGTGGCCTCACCCCTTGTTGGCCTGTCTATATACTGTGTCAGGAACCCCTCATGCACACACTGGACAAAAATTGACCCATCTATAGTACTCGTACTATCGTGTTTTCTGTCAATATTGGGAAAGTTGAAGTCCCCCATGATAACTACCCTGTCTCTCTCACTCCTATCGCAAATCATCTTTGCTATCCTTTCGTCTACATCTCTGGAACTATTCGGAGGCCTGCAGAAAACTCCCAATAGGGTGACCTCTCCTTTCCAGTTTCTAACTTCAGCCCATATTACCTGAGTTGACGAGTCCCCAAACATCCTTTCTGTAACTGTAATACTGTCCTTGATCATCAACGCCACACCTCCCCCCGTTTTACCTTCTTACCTGTTCTGACTGAAACATCTAAATCCTGGAATCTGCAACAACCATGCCTGTCCCTGCACTATTCATGTTTACGAAATGTCCACAACATCGAATTTTCAGGTACCAACCCATGCTGCAAGTTCATCCATCTTATTCTGGAAGCTCCTGGCGTTGAAGTAGACACACTCCAGAACAAATTCTTGCTTGCTGGTGCCATCTTGCGCCCCTGAAACTTGATTTTGAACCTCCCTACTCTCAACATTTTCTATACTTGAACTACAGTTTTGGTTCCCACCCCCCAGCTGGATTAGTTTAAACCCACTCCAAATAGCCTTAGCGATTCCCCCTCCCCAGGATATTGGTACCCCTCAGGTTCAGATGAAGATCATCCCGTTTATATATTTCCGACCTACCCCAGAAAGAGCCCCAATTATCCAAGAATCCAAAGCCCTCCCTCCTGCACCATTCCTTTAGCCACGTGTTCAACTCCTCGCTCTCTCTCTCTCTTTATTCCTTGCCTCACTAGTACCAGAGCAGGGAGGGAATTTTTAAAGGACGGATGGAAGTGTATTATTACCGTGTCGTCCAAACGAATGGATTATAGTTTGAGCTGCAGAAGAGCAGAGACATGGATGAGTTAATGATGTTAATGAGGTGCAAGTCGGATGACATGGTGATGATGGGGATATGTGGTTAACAACACATCACGCGGTGAAAGATGTCACCATGGTTATGACGTGTCTGTTCAGACTCAAACAATTGCCAGGAGAAGATTGAATCAGTGGCGAGGCATTTTCTCCTGTCACGTCGTCGATGATGCCTTTCAGCTCATCTCATCCACTTCCCTCAACCCCACTCCCAAAGCCCATCCTTCCAAATATGACAAGGACAGAACTTCCTTCTTCTTCACTTTAATATCCAACAGCCTCTGTAGACATGATGTCATCCTCCGGTATCTCTGTAAGCTGCAAATGAATCCCAACAATTAAGACATGTTTCCCTCCCCAACCCTCCATTTTCTGTAAAGATCATTTCCTCTTCCATTCCCTTGCAAAGTGCACGCTACCACCAAACCACACTCCCCTCCCAGAACCTTCTCATTCCAACACGGGATTTGCAAAACATCCACCCACACATCCGCCTTCAACTCCGTCAAAGGCCACAAAGGACCCTTCCATGTCCATCAGAGTTTTACCTGCATTTCCACGCATGTCATTGACTGTATCAATTGCTCCCTTTGCAGTCTCCTCGATATTGAGGAGATCGGATGCCTAATTACAGACCACTTTGGAAAACATCTCCGGGACACCCGTAACAAATAACGCCACTGGCACCTGGCTGAACAGTCACCTGTGCCTCCCACACAGCCAAGTTCGTTCAGGTCCAGGGCTTCCGCCGCTCTCATAAACCATCCTATCTATCCATTTTCGATCCCACCGATTTGCTCCACCCTGCACTGCGACCTATCATCATTACCCCTACCTCCATCCATACATCACACTCTCAGCTACCTTTTCCCAGCCCCACCCGATCCCATTTGTCTGTCTACCCCTCGGTTCACAAGCCTCTTTCCTGATGAAGGATCGTGTACAAAACGTCGATTGTCCTGTTCATTCGTTGCTGCCTGCCCTGCTGCGGTTTCCCAGCATGACAATTTCGACCCTGTGGTGAAGCAGTGGATTTTGAGTTAGGGATTGAAGTCGGAGGCCTCAGCTTTGCAATGATGAAATTGTAAGAAATGTCTGCTCCAACAGGACTGCATGTCAGACAAGTCAGGACAGTGTTTGACCTGGAGGGAACAGGGAGGTGATCGTATTCATATCCACCTGCTGACCCGCTCGTTCTCTGTGGTGGGGACTGTGTGCATGAAAGATTCTGACCAAATTATGGTCAAATTCTTAGTCTTGAAAACCCCTTATCTTCAGACCATATCTTCAGACAGAATCTAGAGTCTTTTGAAAGACGGATTCACACTCTCATTTTTGGATCACATCAATTTCGCAGGATATTAGAAGTAGAAGATTTACAAATCAACCTCTCCACCATGATCTGATGAAGCCGCGCATTTTATCCCAAATACAACTTGATCAGACTTCGAACATGAAAGGAAAACGCTCTGGTTATAGTGGGAGATAAATCGTTCACTTGTTGTGTGTGTGGACCAGGTTTTTATCTATCATCAGACTTACACACCTCAATTGCAGTCATAGTGAGGAATGACTGTGGAAATGTGGGGGCTCATTTCCCTGTCTGAGCTCAATTCCCATGGACGAAATGATAAAAGGAACAAGCCATTCACCTGCTCAGAGTGGTGGGAAGGGATTCACTCTGTCTCTGACCTGCTGCGACACCTGCTCGTTCAAAATGATGAGAAACTATTTCAATGTCTGATCTGCGATAAATGCTTTAAAACGTCCAGCGATTGGATAACCGAACACCACGCTCATACTAATGAGAAACCTTTTATCTCTCCGGACTTTGGAAAATGTTATCAAACCTCTGTGTGCTTCATCTCTGAGAAATATGCTCACATATATATGAGTCCATTAAGATATATAGAGACCTGACGTCTGATCCACGTGCTCACCTGGAGTAGAGACTTCTCCAATTCCAAATCTGTGGACCGTGCTGTGAAGTCCGAGCGACCGGATGGCTCATCACCTTTCCCGTCATATTAACAGGTCTTTATAAATGCCATGACTGCGGGACGTACTGCACAAGTTTCTGAATACTAACGTATCATCAACGTGTTCACACTGAAAAAAGACATTTATCATTATAAACGTTTCTGGGGACAGTTTACCATGAACGTCATCACATTAAGGAGAGACCTATCAAATATATAGCCTGTGAGATGTGTTCTCTAGTCTCTGTAGAGCTGATTTCCCATTGATATTTTCAAATTGTGAGAGACATTTCAAATGTACTTATTCCAGGAATAGATTCAAGTGATCATCTCAACGCTTAGTACACCATCTGCTTTGCAGCTGGCAGCAAGCATTTATCTGCTCTTTGTGAGAAAAACATTTAGGTCACTGATCGACCCTGCTGAGAGTGTAGAGGAATCCCACTGAGGGAAGGAATTTACTCACTCATCGACCCTACTGAGACAGCGTAGTGTTTATATGTCGCAACAGCAATTGAACTTTGTTGTTCTTCACATTCAGGTCTGAAATCAAGTTGTAATATTCTAGATAACAATCAAACAAATCATCTTTGTGTTAAACACAGTATCAAAGGTCATTGGAAGGATGGGATTACGGAGTACGTGAAGCATCAGCAGAGGTTGGCAAGAAAAAAATCACATCTGACAAATATGTTAGAATGCTTTGAGTAGGTAATGAGCAAGTTAGACGGAGTCAAGCCTGTGGAGGTTACAAGCTTGAATTTCCCCAGGCATATGTCAAACTGCTAAAGAAGAGGACATGGATTGAGGCTTGTCTGACTGGCAGAAGGCAGTCAGTTGGGTAAAGGGGTCTTCTCCAGGATGGCAGCCCGTGACAAGTGGAGTTCAGCAGGAGTCAGTGTTGGCAACACAGCTATTCACATTCAGTATGAATGATCCATTCAAAGGAACTGAGGGTGTTGTTGCTCCATTTGAAGAAGACACAATGATAGGTGTAAGGATAGATCTTATTGATGAAGCGGGCATGCTGCAGGATGACTTGAACGGACTGAGTGCTTTGAAAAAAATTGTTGCAGTTGCGATACTTTGTGGAAAATTGTGAGGTCATATGTTTGGTGGAAGGGTAGTGGCATTGAAAATTTTATGAAAGCAGAAAGAATTCAAAGTTCAATTTTCTCTTATGTTTCACATGCAGTTTCACTTGGTGTTTAGGAAGGCAAATACAATGCAGGCGTTCAGTTCAAGTGAATAGGAAAGCACTGGCAGAGGTTTAGACCTCAGTCAATAGGGGGCTCTGGGCAGATGCATTTGAAACATTAAGAATAGGTATTGGCCCCATATCTAAGTGATGATATGTTTTGAGTGGTGGATAGGAGGTTTATAATTGCTGACTCAGTGGTGAGTACTAATGCCTTGCAGCCTCAGAGATGTTAGTTAAATATCTACTTTGGACGACAGTGTATTTGGATTTTGCACATTCCTCCCCAGACGAAAGATGTGTGGCTGACGTTCTTTGGTAATGGGTAATGCAGAGTTACAGGAATTGTGTAGAGGTGTGAGTTTGTGTGCGACTACCTTCGCAGGATTAGTGGGGTCTTCTTGGCCCGAATGGCCTGTTTCCACATTGTAGGTATTCCGTTAGAAAAACGTTGATTGCTGAGATTTACTCCTGTCATAAGGATTTCTTTTTTAAAAGGTGACAGCTTCCATATTAACAAATGGTTTCAAGTGAATCTCTTGAACAATGTAAGGAGTGGAGGGGCATTGTTAAGGAGGAAATCATAAAGGTCAATCGAGGATATGAGATATCATTAGAACATAAAGTTTAGTATAGTCTAAAGATAATCTACAAGTAATTAAGAACTTGAGACCAAATAGCATCACTTTAAGATGAAAGAGGTCACCTTTGTCTTGAACCTAAGCAGATGGAGAGACATATAATGTTTACTTTGCGTCAGTTTACACCATAGAGAACGAAATAGCGGGTACAACTAAATATTGATGTTTTGAAAGTAGTTCACATTGAAAAGGGGAAGGGCTGGACGATCTGGAAAATATAAAGTTGGATATTTCTCTGAGATCTGATTTCCTGTATCCCGAAAACTTGAGGGAAGTTGGGGAAAGAAACCTTTGGGCCTTTCGTAAAAATATTTTTATCATCTATTATTACGAGTGAAGCGCCGAATAACTGGGGGATGGCTAATGTTGTGCCTTTGTTTAGAAAGGACTTCATGGAGAAGCCTGGGAGCGATAGACCTGTGTGCCTGGTTATGGCCGTGGGTAAGTTGTTGGATGCAATTCGAAATGTTAAGATTTATATGAATGTTTAGATACATGAATGAATCGGGATAATCAGCATGGCTTTGAACAAAATTGATTGAGTTTTTTGAGGGCGTAACCAAGAAGATCAATGAGGACAAAGTGACAGACTTTGCTCACTTGGACTTTACTAAAAGCTTTTACACATTTCCACATGGTTGCATAATTCATAAAGTCAGATCACATAAGGTTTAATGTAAGTTTTCCACTTAGATATAAAATTAGTTTAATAGCAGGATGCTGCGAATCGTGGTGAACTGTCGTTTTCAGACTGGAGGACTGTTACCAAAGGTGTCCCAGTGGCTGAGTGCACATTCATTGTTTTACATTTAAATAAATTATTTAGGTGGTAAGATAGAAAGCATGGTAAGGAAGTTTGCAAAATTGGTAGTAGAAGGTTGTGAAGCGATTTTCTCCTCAGGTCAGTTTCTCTCTGGCCTCGAGTTTGAAAAGCATGTGGGAGAGGAGTGGAGAAGGGCCATTCGTCCATCGTGAAGCGCACGTGATCAGGCATCCATCTATTCTCGTCTCAGTTTGCAGCAATGAGGTTCTTAAATGACATAACAATGGTATTGAAGGTTGACCTGGTAACACTGTTGTAACCCCTTTGAGGAACGTATTCTCATGTTCACATACAGAGGCAGTCACACAGGCACATTCTCTAATAGTGACAGAGTCCTCAGAATTATACCCACTTCATGTGCTTTACGTCCGCAAGTTTATCTGGAGGAAGACGGCTTTTAGTGGATTACAAGGCACTTCGCAGAAAATGTGCTGTTATGACGGCAACTGGAAATTAAATACAGCGCTTCACGATGCTCAGCTCAACTATCTATCATTAAGATACAATGGGGATAGAATCCCTTCCGCATAATCACTTCATCAAATCCACCCTGTCAATCGGTCCAAAATCTCATCGTCCATTTCCTTCAGTTGATAGGAATAATCTGTTTTCATCTACATTATCTACACCGATCCTAAACCCATAAGCTCTGTCAAAACTCCCTTCAACTCTCCAATTCGCCAATGTGGTTGATCTGTTCTTCTCAGGGACACTGCCATCCTTCCCAATTTGCGAGGGATCTGCCCCCTCTCAGGTGCCCTGCCATTCTTCCCAATGTGTGGGTGATCGGTCCCTCTCAGGGGCCCTGCCATTCTTCCCAATGTGTGGATGATCGGTCCCCCTCAGGAACACGGCCAACCTTCCCAATGTGGGTGATCTGCTCCCTCTCATGGACCTTACCATCCTTCCTAATGCATGGGTGATCTGTTCCCCTGTCAGTGACCCTGCCATCCTTCCCAATGTGTGGGTGATCTGCCCTCTCTCAGGGACCCTGCTAGCATTCCCAACATGTTGGTGATCTGCCCCCTCTCAGGGACCCTGCCATCCTTCTCAATGTGTGGGTTATATGTCGCTCTCAGGGGCCCTGCCATCCTTCTCAATGTATGGGTAATATGTCGCTCTCAGGCACCCTGCCATCCTTCCCAATATGTGGGTGATCTGTCCCTCTCTCAGTGACCCTGCCATCCTTCCCATTGTGAGGGTGATCTGTCCCTCTCTCAGTGACCCTGCCATCCTTCCCAATATGTACGTGATCTGTTCCTCTCTCAGTGACCCTTCCATCCTTCCCATTGTGAGGGTGATCTACCCTCTCTCAGGGACCCTACCATCCTTCCCATTATGTGTATCATCATCCCCCTCTCAGTGACCCTGCCATCCTTCCCAATCTTTGGGTGAACTGTCCCCTAAGTCATCCTTCCCAATGTGTGAGTGATCTGTCCCTCTCAGGGACACTGCTGTCATTCCCAATGTGTGCGTGATCGGCCCCCAACTCAGTTATACTGCCTTTCTTCACATTGTCTAGGTGATCTGCCCCCTCTCATGGATCCTGCCGTTCTTTCCAATGAGTGGATAATCTGTCCCCTCTCAGGTACCCTGGCATCCTTCCAAATGTATGGATGATCTGCCCCTGTCAGGGGCACTGCCATCCTTTCCAACGTATGGGTGATCTGTCTCTCTCTCAGTGACCCTGCCATCCTTCCCAGTGTCAGGGTGATCTGTCCCCCTCTCAGGGACCCTGCATCCTTCCCGTTGTGTGGGTGATCTGCCCCTTCTCAGGGACCCTGCTATCCCTCCCAATGTTTGGGTAATCTGTCCCCCCTCTTAGTGACCCTGCCATCCTTCCCAATATGTGGGTGATCTGTCCTCACCTCAGGGATATTGCCATACTTCCCAATGCGTGGATGATCTGTCCCCTCTCAGGGACCTGCAATCCTTTCCAATGTATGGGTGATCTGTCCCCTCTCAGTAACCCTGCCATCCATCCCAATGTGTGGGTGGTCTATCACCTCTCAGGGACTCTGCCATCCTTCCCAATGTGTGGATAAACTACACCCTCTCAGGGTCCCTGCCATCCTTCCAATTGTGTTGGTGGTCTGCCCCCTCTCAGGGACCCTGCCATCCTTCCCAATGTGTGGATAAACTGCAACCTCTCAGGGTCCCTGCTATCCTTCCCATTGTGTGGGTGATCTGAGACCTCGCAGGTACCCTGCCATCCTTCCTAATGTGTGGTTGATCCACAACCTCAGCCTATTTTTCGGGATATGGAGTTTGTTGATTTTAGGTGGTTCGTGATTAAAATTACTGACGATATGCAGTTGGCAATTTATTGCAATTTCCAAAGAATTTATCGGGTTTAAGAATGAATCATTTAACTAATTAAGAAATGAATGATATATGAAGAAAGTATCCCATTGTGACAGTTGGAAATGGTTCACTGATACAGAAGACAAACTGGCTGTTGGCGAATAATGGGGCAGTCTTGTTATGGTTGTAGGTCAGCCTCCTGCTCTCCAATCTATTTCTATATGCTATTCAAATATATTTACCATATCCAGGACTGAACCCTGAAATACCCTGCTTCTCAGGCCGGTTTGTTACTGTGTCAATCAATTATTTGAACCCTCTTGTCTCATGGCTATGTGACATAGAATCTGGATAGTTAACTACTGGTGTAAGAGCTGATCAACAAAACTGCATGCTCACCATACATAGCAACAAACGTTTATTAACCTGCACCTATCGAGACCAGGAGTGTGCCATTTGATCAACTGCTCCAGGTAATCATGTGCTCCATAATCAGTGTAAAAACACGTACACAATATTTAAACATAATGAAGCAGGTATACTGTGATACCTTATTAACAGTATAAGTTACTTAAATAATAATGCAGCTTTGCTTGAAATAAAACTTTGCTGTCCCGGTAAAATTGTGTGGTTAAGGAACTCCAACTGACAGTAGTTTGCAAATAGTGAAATTCGCATATAATATAATTCTGGAGTTTAAAAAAGGTTCGCCTCATGGTATCCTGTCAATTGGTTTGAATTCCCATTTGGTTCACTCATACTCTTTCATGAAGGGAAGCTACCATTTTCACCTGGTCGGGCCGACATGTGAATACTGAGACATGACAATGTGGTTGATTATTCAATATCCTCTGGATAGTTTAAATGGTTGATAAATGCTGCCCCAGAAAGCGATGCGATGATCCTGTGAACAACCAAAATCAAAAATCCAATCATTGTCATTCCGTGGGAACTCGCTGGTAATTAATTCAGCTGAATGACAGTGCTTTTCTTCCCACATTCAGAGCAGGGGAACAGTCTCTCACCAATGTGGACCTACTAGTATGTCAGCAGGTGGGAGGTCTGAATGAATTCCTTGTCACACAGAGAGCAGGGGAACAGTCTCTCCCCAGTTTTGACTCACTGGTGTGTCAGTAGGTGGGGTTTCGGAATGAACTCCTCGTCCCATTCAGAGCAGGGGAACAGTCTCTCCTCAGTGTGCTCTCATTGGTGAGTCAGCAGGTGGGATGTCTGAATGAATTCCTTGTCACACACAGAGCAGGGGAACAGTCTCTCCCCAGTGTGGGCTCACTGGTGTGTCAGCAGGTTGGAGGTCTGAATGAATTCCTTGTCACACACACAGCAGCAGAACGGAGTGAAGACACAGCTGAGCCAGGAGGTGAGAGCACTTTATGAATGCTTTCCCTCACTTCGACCAGGTGAACGTTTCTCCCTGATCTGACTGTACCAATGTGTTTACAGATTGGATGGGTAATTGAAAGCCTTCCCACAGTACCCCCGCCATATCCACAGTTTCTTGTCCATGTGATGTTAGTTTAGTTTCAAAAAGGCACATGTTAACGTGAAGCCCAGACCACACAGAATAAGTGCAGTTTCTCCTCACTCTAAATGTTCTAAAAGCTAGCACTATTCATTTTATATTAAATGAAGTTTCTCTCTTTGATCTTGGGGTGATGTTTGATCTGTCTATTAACTGCATGTCCCCATTTTATAAAACACTTTAGAATTGACATAATTTTTTCAATGTTTGAGATAAAGAATAAACTGAAAGGCAGCTTGTGAAACAGGGGGAATGAATGTAGTAATTGGTGGGTTTGTCAGTAAGGAATAGTGACCATAAAACCTATCAGATTGTTGTTTAATTACCAAAGGATTCACTCATGCTCATCAGGGATGGGAACCTGTCACCCAGTCAGGACCCTCACCAATGTGAGAGGAGAGAGCACTGGGCAGGGGCTGAGAATAGTCCATTGGCTTTTTATACAGTCAGTGGGAGAGCTTACAGCCTCTGTATAGCGACCTGAAGCGGCTTCTTCTTCGCTGCTTTCTACACTTAATTTTTAATTCAATCAATTTAAAATAAACCAAAATTTAAAATAAACCAAAATCAGCAACAAAGTCCAAGACAACGGAATGGGACATGGGAAGCTGTCTAATTGAATCAGAATGTGTTTCTCCGTGTCTGTGAGACACCCTGTGTCCTAAGGGTCCAATAGTTCTGGAAGGTATCAAGTCCACTGCTTGTCCCCGCACACTTCATCTCGCTGGATAACCAGGTATCAAGTCTACTGCTTGTCCCCGCACACTTCATCTCGCTGGATAACCAGGTATCAAGTCCACTGTTTGTGCGAAGATTTGTAGCTCGGGTGCTCGTTGTTGTGGTTCTGTTCGCCGAGCTGGAAGTTTTTGTTGCAAACGTTTCGTCCCATGGCTAGGCGACATCATCAGTGCTTGGGAGCCTCCTGCGAAGCGCTTCTTTGATGTTTCCTCCGGTGTTTATAGTGTTCTGTCCCTGCCGCTTCCGGTTGTCAGTTTCAGCTGTCCGCTGTAGTGGTCGGTATATTGGGTCCAGGTCGATGTGTTTGTTGATGGAGTTTGTGGATGAATGCCATGCCTCTAGGAATTCCCTGGCTGTTCTCTGTCAGGCTTGCCCTATGATAGTAGTGTTGTCCCAGTCGAATTCATGTTGCTTGTTGTCTGCGTGTGTGGCTACTAAGGATAGCTGGTCGTGTCGTTTCGTGGCTAGTTGATGTTCATGTATGCGGATTGTTAGCTGTCTTCCTGTTTGTCCTATATAGTGTTTAGTGCAGTCCTTGCATGGTATTTTGTACACTACATTCGTCTTGCTCATGTTGGGTATCGGGTCCTTCGTTCTGGTGAGTTGTTGTCTGAGCGTGGCTGTTGGTTTGTGTGCCATTATGAGTCCTAGAGGTCTCAGTAGTCTGGCAGTCAGTTCCGAGATGCTCCTGGTGTATGGCAGTGTGGCTAGTCCTTTTGGTTGTGGTATGCCCTCGTTCCGTGGTCTTTCTCTTAGGCATGTGCTGATGAAGTTGCGCGGATATCCGTTTTTGGCGAATACCTTGTATAGGCGTTCCTCTTCTTCTTTTTGCAGTCCTGGTGTACTGCAGTGTTTTGTGGCCCTTTTGAATGATGTCCTGATGCAGCTTCGTTTGTGTGTGTTGGGGTGGTTACTTTCATAGTTTAGGACTTGGTCTGTGTGTGTGGCTTTCCTGTATACTCTTGTAGTGAATTCTCCGTCTGGTGTTCTCTGTACCATCACGTCTAGGAATGGGAGTTGGCTATCCTTTTCTTCTTCTCTCGTGAATCGGATTCCTGTGAGTGTGGCGTTGATGATCCGGTGTGTTTTTTCTATTTCCGTGTTTTTAATGATTACAAACGTGTCATCGACATATCTGACCCAGAGTTTGGGTTGAATTTGTGGTAAGACTGTTTGTTCTAACCTTTGCATAACTGCCTCTGCTATGAGTCCCGGGATTGGTGATCCCATGGGTGTTCCGTTGATTTGTTCGTATATCTGGTTGTTGAATGTGAAGTGTGTTGTGAGGCACAAGTCCAGTAGTTTAAGTATGCCCTCTTTGTTGATAGGTTCAGCGTCCTGTTTTCTGTTCTGTACGTCCAGTAGGTTGGCTATTGTTTCTCTGGCTAGGGTTTTGTCAATCGAAGTGAACAGTGCCGTCACGTCGAATGATATCATGGTTTCTTCTTTGTCTATGTGTATATTTCTGATGATGTCCAAGAATTCCTGTGTTGATTGTATAGAGTGTTTGGATCCGCTGACCAGGTGTTTCAGTTTCTGTTGTTGTTCTTTGGCCAGTTTGTATGATGGTGTCCCTGGTAGTGATACTATGGGTCTGAGTGGGATGTCTGGTTTGTGTACTTTAGGTAATCCATAGAATCTGGGGGTGTTGTTGCTTTCCGGTTTCATTCTTTGTAGGTCAGCTCTGGTTATCTGTCCGTTTTTTTTGTAGATTCCTTAGTGTGCTATTTATCCTATTGGTGAGCTGTGGGGTGGGGTAAAACTCCCTCTTTTGGTAGGTGTTGGTATCTTCAAGTAGTTGTTGTGCTTTTTGGATGTAATCAGATTTATCTAGGATGACCGTCATTCTGCCTTTATCTGCTAGTAGTATGATTATGTTCTTATCGTTTCTTAGTGATTTCAGTGCTTCCCTCTCCTTGGTGTTGAGGTTATGTGTTTGTCTTTTCCTTATTATCATAGGTACGACAGTTTGTCTCACTGTTTGTTGTGTCTCTTCTGTCAGTCCATTGTTCCTGAGTGTGCCTTCTAGTGCTGCTAGGAAGTCTGCTGTCTTGGCGTCCCTGTGGTTGTACTTGAGTCCCTTGGCCAGTATTGTTCTTTCCGTGTCTGTGAGCTGTCTGTGGGAGAGGATTTTAACCCAGGTGTGTGTTGTAGTGTCCTCTTTGTTGTGTGTTAGTTTGGCCATTTTTTCTTTCAGTGCCGTTTTTTTGCGGAGTGTAGTCCTGTTCTGTCCTATGGTGACAGTCTGTTCTATGGTCCGGGTCCATTCCTGATTCCCACAGACAGCTCACAGACACGGAAAGAACAATACTGGCCAAGGAACTCAAGTACAACCACAGGGACGCCAAGACAGCAGACGGAGAATTCACTACAAGAGTATACATGAAAGCCACACACACAGACCAAGTCCTAAACTATGAAAGTAACCACCCCAACACACACAAACGAAGCTGCATCAGGACACTATTCAAAAGGACCACAACACACTGCAGTACACCAGGACTGCAAAAAGAAGAAGAGGAACACCTATACAAGGTATTCGCCAGTAACGGATACCCGCGCAACTTCATCAGCACATGCCTAAGAGAAAGACCACGGAACGAGGACATACCACACCCAAAAGGACTAGCCACACTACCATACACCAGGAGCATCTCGGAACTGACTGCCAGACTACTGAGACCCCTAGGACTCATAATGGCACACAAACCAACAGCCACGCTCAGACAACAACTCACCAGAACGAAGGACCCGATACCCAACATGAGCAAGACGAATGTAGTGTACAAAATACCATGCAAGGACTGCACTAAACACTATATAGGACAAACAGGAAGACAGCTAACAATCCGCATACATGAACATCAACTAGCCACGAAACGACACGACCAGCTATCCTTAGTGGCCACACACGCAGACAATAAGCAACATGAATTCGACTGGGACAACACTACTATCACAGGGCAAACCAGACAGAGAACAGCCAGGGAATTCCTAGAGGCATGGCATTCATCCACAAACTCCATCAACAAACACATCGACCTGGACCCAATATACCAACCACTACAGCGGACAGCTGAAACTGACAACCGGAAGCGGCAGGGACAGACCATTATAAACACCGGAGGACACATCAAAGAAGCGCTTCGCAGGAGGCTCCCAAGCACTGATGATGTCGCCTAGCCATGGGACGAAACGTTTGCAACAAAAACTTCCAGCTCGGCGAACAGAACCACAACATCAAGTCCACTGCTTGTCTCCGCACACTTCATCTCGCTGGATAACCAGGCACAGACAAATGGACAGAGAAGAAGCAAATCCTGCCAGGAAAATGAAGGGGAGGCCACAATTGGGTGAGCTATGACTTTGATGAATGACAGAGTGGACTTGATGGGCAAGTGGACTCTCATATTCTCCTCTATTGTTCAGACAGTAACCCGCCTCTCTCACGCTGTGCATTCTGGTTCTACAGATTAGTTTTAACCAAGTGAAGACCCTTCAACATCCCTGTGGCTTCCACCGTGCACAGCTCAGGATCAGGAACATGGAACTGATACGTCACTGAATGTTGGGAAGCTGACCATTCAGGGAACTGCACAGAGGCTAGAACATGTCACAGTGAATATGTACACTGTCCATGGACTCCTCCTGACTGCAAACATAACCTGCAGCCCGGATGGAAGGGAAGCTGCTAAAAAGGAATCATAATTCAACTGTTCACATTTGTGAAAGAATCAAGAATGGTGAGGCACCGATGCAAGGTAATTGGCAACGATGCAAGTGCGACATTTAGACAAACCATTTTCATTCTGCAAAAGGTTGAGATTAGGAATCCACTGCTAATGGAGCCAGGTACAATGAAGTGAACATTGGATTCCCTACAGTGTGGAAACAGGCCCTTCGGCCCAACAAGTCCACACCGACCCTCCGAAGAGCAAGCTACCCAGACCCATTCCCCTACACCTAACACTACGGGCAACTTAGCATGGCCAATTCAACTAACCTGCACATTTTTGGACAGTGGGAGGAAACCTCCGCAGACATGGGGAGAATGTGCAAACTCCACACAGACAGTTGCTCAAGGTGGGAATTGAACCCGGGTGGCAGGCGCTGTGAGGTAGCGGTGCTAACCACTCTGCCACCATGCCTCCCTGGAACATCGGAAAGGAAGAATGGGGAAAAGATAGAAGAAAAGCATGAGAGAAGAGGATTCTTTGGGGAGCTGATGAGCCAAATGGCCTCCTTTTACACCATAAAAGTTCTATGGTCACTTAATTCTGAGCCAAATAAGGGAAAGTCAGAGCAGGTGAAGGAAAGTTTGGTAAAGAGGGCAAATTGAAGGAGTGTCTCAGTGAGTAAAAGTTAATGACAGATGGTTGAGGTTTGGGAATAGAATTCCAAATCTCATGAATTTTCATGGACCCCAACATTACAGCAGTTAACAATGGCAATGCTGAAGAGAGTGAAACTGGATGAGCTCAGAAATACACAACATTGATGTAGCTGAAGGGGACGCCGGTTAAAGATACCACAGTTAGTGTTTATTTCATTCCAGACACACCAGCCAGGGAGCACATCCTTCCTGTATCGATCCTATTGAGATCTTTAAAAATTTTGGTCATTTCAAGTGTTTCATGTTTAGATACGCTCAAGAAGACAGCTTCACTCTCAGCAATCTCTCCTGAGAGCGCAGGAGAGTCTATTCTATTGTCTATTGGCAATGCTGCTGTTAGAAATCAATTCACTGGTGTATGTTACTGGCTGCTTCATGGATTGGAAGTGGCTACTGAGACTGTCAATTTACTGTATGCTGTATTGCCAGGTTGCCAGACATGTTAAGGTTTTTCAAAGAAAAAAACACATTTGGGAAACGAATGTCAGTTGAGGGGCACCCTCTTTCGATACGATCTATTAATAGTTGTTGGAACTGACTTACCTGGCTTTAACCAAGTGGTCAAATAATTACAACTGTCATAGAAGCTGGTATCATGGGTCAAGAAGTGTAAGTAATGGAGGAGGTGTCAGTTCTGCTGGTTAAGTGCACAAAGTTGTTTAAAATGTTGCTAACTTGCTTTCAGCATCATGATGACAGTAGGACACATAACTGAGATCATTGCATTGTTCAAGTTTTCCACGTTCAGAGAACTAAAGGAAAAACTGGAGCTGGGCGTTGTGGGATGAGCTAGGAGTCAGAGGGACAAAAAAAAACAAAAGTTGCGATTGATAAAAAAAAAACTTAGTTCCACTCAGACTCTGTCCTGCAGTTTTGTCTTTGCTTCTCCAAAGCCTGGGAAATTCACTTCCTCTCAGTGATCCAGTCTCTTTTCCAGCTTCTCCCCATTCCATTGCAGACACGAAAGCATAGCTACAGCTTTAAGTTGCTCATTTGAGCCATTGGAGCATGTGCAGAGGCTGGCTGTTTAAAGGAACACTGTCCTTCACTGCTGTTCTAATTTAAAGGGATAGAAACAATGTGTGAGACAGACTGATGTCAACCTTGAGAGCAGAGAAATCAGATCCTGATCAGAAACGAATAATAGAGGAAATTACGAACTGTTCTCAATTCCTCCTGCAATATTATTGCAATAAGGACAGAGATAAACTTGTTTTACAGCCAAAGCATTCACGGATGGGAAATTCACACTTGAAAGCGATATGAGAGCCACCCAATTCCACAGGTCCTGATCATTATGGGTAATATGGAAGGGAAAGCAGCATTCCCAGCCCAGAGAAACCATTCCCATGTTGTGCGCATGGTTGAGGATTAAACTGGTCATGTGATCTGGGAAGACACCATCATTACAGGACCAGCGTGAGGCTGTGTAAATGTGGGGAAGGAGGGAAGGAAATTACCTACCCCTCCCAGTGGGACACTCATCAACACAGCCACACTGCGGAGAGGCCGCTCACCTGCCTCACGTATGGGAAAGGGTTTACTCGATCTTGCAATCTGCTGAGGCACCAGAGAGGGCACAGAGGATTGAGACCCTTCACCTGCTCCATGTGTGAGAAAGGATTCATTCAAATCTCTCAGATGCTAAAACATCAGTGCATTCCCACTGAGGAGAGGCCATTCACCTGTGCAATGTGTGGGAAAGGGTTCACTCAGTCCTCTGACCAGCTGAAACACCAGATAACTCACTGTGGGGAAAAGGTCATTCACTTGCTCCCAGTGTGGGATGAGACACACTCAAATGCCGCAGCTGCTGAGACCCCAGTGAGCCCACACAGGGGGAGAGGCCATTCAGATGCTCAGTGTGTGAGAAGGGATTGAGTGATTCATCCCTCCCCTGAGACCCCAGTGAGCCCACACAGGGGAGAGACCATTCAAACGCTCAATGTGCGAGAAGGGATTCAGTGATGCATCCTGCCTCCTGAGACCTCAGTAAGACCACACGAGGGAGAGGCCATTCAGATGCTCAGTGTGTGAGAAGGGATTCAGTGATTCATCCTGCCCCGAGACCCCAGCGAGGCCACACAGGGGAGAGGCCATTCAAACGCTCAATGTGCGAGAAGGGATTCAGTGATTCATTCGGCCTGCTGAGACCACAGCGAGACCACACTAGGTAGGAGCTGTTTACCTCTGTGTGCGACAAGGGATTTGATGCATCTTCAACAGGACTGAGAGACTAGTAAGTGCACACAGGGAAGTGGTCATCCCCTTGCTCCGTGTGGGGTAGAGTTCACACATCACTGCAGGACTCTGATTCTGCAGTTACTGTTCATCAGAGTCAGGACTGGACCTTGTACATGATGACACTGTTGGAGTATTGATGTTGTGGTTGTTAATCACATTAACTGGGCTGGAGTTGACTGAATTTATATTGCCACTTTCTGAACCACGGGATGTCTCTCTGGGCATAAGTTTCCACAAACAGCAATGTGACAATGAGCAGGTATCATCTGTTTTGATTTAAATTGTGACTGTAGCACTGCTGCTTCACAGCATCAGGTACAAGGTTGGAGTCTAGCCTTGGTCAACGGCCTGTATGGAGTGCCCATATTCTCCCCAAGATAGTGTGGGTCCCCTCCAGGTGCTCTGGTTTCCTCCCACAGTCCAAAGATGTGAAGTTCAGGTGGATCGGTTGTGCTAAATTGTCCACAGGATCCAGGAATGTGCAGACTCGGTGGATCAGCCATGGGAAATTCAGTGTTACAGGGATGGAGTGCTCTGGGCATGATGTTCTTCAGATGGTCGGTGGGGTTTGACGGACCAATGCTCTCCTTTCACACTTTCGGGATTCTATTCTATGATTGAGGATAAAGGCTACACAGCAGGGTGTCCTTGGAGAAGGAGCATGTGGTGTGTATCAATGCTCTCGATGCCTTTAGATAAAGGTGGGCACCGCAGGGGATACAGTCCTTTATGTCCACCGCTGCCCCATCCCCATAACTCTACTATGATACAGTCCCTTCCCATTCTGTCACTTGTAATGGTTTGCTTGGCCCGTAATGGGCTTTGGTTGGAAATATTCAATTGGTATACAAATGGTTTACTGCCGGTGATTATATATTAACAAAAACCAAAACGGTGTAATGATGATGTTGATGGTGGGAAGGTTGCTCCGCCGTATGTGATAACACTTGTGTGTAGAATAAAAAAGAACGCTTCACAGCACACATAAACGCGAACTGAAAAGCGGTTAAAGCAAACCAAAGGTTCAGAAAGGGAGGGAATGTTTCCCTGGAGTGTGAGTAACTGGGTAGTGGTGGTGTACAGGAGTAGACACGATTTTGTTCTAAAGGGCATTTAAAATTTTAAAACTTTTATATTTAGATATTCCGTGTCTTTTCTTTTAGATTTATTTATTGTGGAATAAACGTTTGCATTTAAAGCAAATCAAAGTCACAAACCTTGTGTGAAAGACCTAAATGTTAAATAAAATCCATCAAACCATCCTTCACTGAAAACTGATGTGGAAGTGCAATCGCCTGGAGAATCCCTGCTTTGCCTACTTCTTCCTACCCGGGCTCCATGGTTATGTACATACCTGGGAGATAGCAGCAGGAGAAGGCCTTTCGATCCTGCTACACCATTCAATGGGAAGCAACTCACCATCCAGCTCAGTCTCCTGTTCCTGCTGTGTTCCAATCTCCTTTGATGGTTTTATCCCAAAGAACTATATCTAAGTCAACCTTTGGCTTCACTGCCTTTTGTTCCCGTGACGTTGCTGTGTTACGGTGAGCGTGTCGGCAGGGGTAATGTGATGGTGCTCTTCCTGGAGGATGCACTCAGGTCCCTCATCATCCTGCAGTAACATCAAATGGGTTTCAGCAACTAGAGATAGAAACCATTTCCAGGATATGGGCATCACTGGCTCAGCCAGCATTTATTCCCCATTTCTCGTTCCCTTGAGTAGATGGTAGTGAGCTGCTATCTTGTACAATTCACAGTCCATTTGGTGCAGAGAGACCGACAATTCTGGGAGGGAGAGTGTTGCAGGATTTTGGCCGAGTGATTCTCTATCTTTGGTTCTTCAAATTCTGGTTAACTTTATCACAATCGGCACATGATGTTGAGATTTCAGTCTCCAAATCTTCACCTTCTAGTACCCTGTATAAAGGAATATGTACAGATCAGAAATTCAGAGCAGACAATTCTCGTTTCTCTGGAATATCTTTTCCCCTTTCTTCCCCCAAAGCTGTAACACTCCAGCCCACTTCCTCTCTCCCACCATTCTGACTCTACTCTTTCAAACATACTGGAGCCTGAGTGCACCACCACTTCCCAGACAATGCTGAAAAGAGAGAAAGAAAGAACATAATAAGAATGGGCTATAAAAAGTGAATTTTACCAATCACAGTCTCGATTAGATTACCTTTCCCTTAAGATGTCTCCAGGATGGAAATGAAGGAAATGGGAGAAATTCAATAACATATGACATCGCAATTCATTGGAACGATTTTCCCATTGGCCAGAAAACCAAATAACGACGAGTCGAGTCACCGCAGGACTTTGTTTCACAACAGCGATGTAATAACAGTCTTCATTCGGTTCCAGTACAAGCTCAACTTGACTGGAACATAAAGCAGCAGTAGAGCTGCTTGCGGTTTTCCATGCGGGAGGCGAGCGCTACCATGACAGCACAGACACTTTGAGATAATCTGTACTCTCCCACACCACAGTTAAATCTCCAGGAATCGTACCCAATTTGTTAAAACCTCAACTTGCCTGGAACGTAAAGCAGCTTGAGCCCGCGATTTACCATGTGGGAGGCGAACACGATCATGGCAAGATGGACACTGACCCCCGTCTACCCAAAGCAAACTCCCGGTTCTGCTCTTTATTTGAACACGCCGCAGCCACAGAAACTGCTGTGAGGGGACTCGAGCCTAAGCTTCTTTAGTATATGAGTTCTGAAGCAGGCGCCTCCGGCTCCTTGGCTCCCGTTCATAGGGCTGATTCGCTTCGAATAGTGAAATCTCCTGTGTCTGATCCGCAGGACATCCTGCAGGATTTTCAGACAGCGCCATCCTCCCTGTGACATGTACGTGCTGGATAACATTCTGTTGTGTCATGTGTCCCGGCTTTGCCAATATCACCGTTGTTTAACTCCCTACATCCTGTTGGTCGAACTGTGATTCCAGTCAGATTCACAAATGTGTAACAAAACACCTTAGCTGTGCTGGCTCTCTACAGAGATAAATGTGCTTCTCTTTTCGTATCATTCTCTTGCCTTCTCCCTGTAACTCTACATATTTTTACTTTCAACATGAAAATTGAATTAGTTTTCAATAACTCGTTTGAGACTGCGTCTTTGTCAATATCAGACCCTAACCACGCCCTATGTGAAAACATTTCTCCTCATGTACATTTTTCTTCTTTTACTAATGTCTTTAAAACTCTTCCGAATCGTTCTCGATCCTTTCAGGCGTAGGGAGCATTCCCCCTTCCTTATTCCCTCTGTCTAACCCACTCATGTCTTGGAAAGGTTTAACAAGGCCAGCTTTTGGCCTTTTGCTCTCAAAGGAGACCTGTCCCAACTTTCCAAATGACCTTTATTTTTAACATTCCTCATATACCACACCATTCTCATCAACCAGTGCAGCGCTGTGTTCAATCATTTCACGTCCCCACTTCCTAAAGTTTCACACCCAGAACTGTGCGAATATCCAGATGGTGGATTTACTCAGAGTGGGATTGTGTGGGTGAACATCCTCTAACACTTGTTTGACTTTCGCCACATGTGGTACTGTGCCATGCCCACTACAATGACACTTCTGACCCCAAAGCTCAAAGGTAATTCAAGGGTGCAACTTAGTGATTTACATCTTTTTATCAAACAGTTGATAGGACGACCAGGCAAAAGTGAAATCAAACAACCAAGGCTCGATGGCGACTTGAAGTAAGACATTCTCCTATGCTAGTATTAACACAAGCTGCTAAGCGAAGATCATGCACTAGACACTCTTACATTGCCAATACCAAACCAGTTGAGATTCGGTCAGGTCCAACTATATCCCAATTTGTTCTCAGATTTCTGAGAGTCAAAGTGTTTTAAGAATATCACCATGTCATTTTGTCTCCTTGTTCACAGAACAGTACTGCTTATCACTTCTGCTTGGACTAAGTTGTCTCCATCGGTAGAATATTCAGATATTTCCCTCCACCGGCAAGCAGTGTGAGGAGAGGCAAGTGTGGTTACACTCTGAAGCTCACTCTTATCGGCACAGCCAGTTCCATCAAGTGCCGGGAATCAGCAAGTTTGATTGGGAGCTTCCTGCAAATATCATTTATCTGAGCCAACGATAAAGATGTTGAGCTGGTGGGTAAGGCACAAATATACTCCGGACTCTCTACCCTCAGGTAAAGTCATGTGAGGACATTTTTGTGCAGCCTGTTTGCTGTTCAAAATCCATCTTCACACAGCAATCCTGCAGAAAGTCATTTGCAACAGTAACATCGGCTTCTTTGCTGCAATCGGGCAGCAGTGAACATCTGAGCCCAACATTCCTAGATAAAGACAATCCGAGTGAAAGTCTCACTCACTGTGAGCCATCCCCACGTCCCTGAGCTGCGGGGCTGCAGACAGTTTAACGCAGAAGATAGCGTTAACAATGAGACTTTGTTTCACCACCAGCCACTCTGTCCCAGAGACAGGAAGAGGGACAGCATCAATGCGTGGCGTCACTCATGCGCCGATAGAAGCTGTTCAGCCCATCGAATCCATAGCGACTCTCTGACGCTTGTATATCCCTGTGGTTATTCATAGTTGGTGATGTATGTCCTAATAATGCGGAGCTGTGCCGTTATCGCAATTCTGTCTCCAACAAATTGATCCAAGTGTAATTCACAACTTTTCATTTCACAGGAAGAAGACTGCGGTGTGAAACGGCGTGGAGAATAACTGCAGGGCGTCATGCGCATCGAGCACTCTACAACTGATGTGTCTCACCTTCATCAGTTTATTCCCAGCTCTGGCAAGAGATTTTGCGAATCAGATCAGAGCACACCGACAGAGAACAGGTAAAGAGCTTCCAGAACTTCACAAGTGTGTTTCCTCATTTGTGTAAATTTCCCGTGTGTATCTATATGAAATATTATTTTCAGATACATTTAATGAAATGAAGCAAAAATGAAACAGCACGCAATGCGTAGAATGGAGATATATTATAAAGAAACACTGGAGGGGGCAGTACACACACTGAAACATGGAATTTTCAACGAGTAGAGGGTGTTTTCAATCCATTAATTTCATGGTTATGAGCCCAATACGCCCCACTGGGCCGCTCTGTTAGCGCTGACCACAGCAGTTTCACACAATCTTCAGCTTTTCGTCTGGCTTGTGGCTTGTACCTCTGAGGATGATTTCAAAAGGTCTTCACTGTTATTGTGTGACACACTGTGGTGCAGATGTGTCCCGGCTGTGTCAATATAACCTGTGACTAACTTGCCATATTCTGTTGGTTTAACTGTGATTTCACTCAGAATCACAAAATATGTCACAGTGCAAAGTGAGGTTATGCAGCCCCCAAACAATAAGAAAATGTCTATGTCGGCCGATTCATTGACTTTATTTGATTGGTTGATTGTCACATGAACCTCAGTACAGTGAAAACTTTTGTCTGCGATTGGTAAAGGCAGATCATACTAATCAAGGACATGTAGATCACAGCATAAGTAAAACAAAATTTTGGACAGATTAAGGATTTCAGGTTACTCCACACAGGACGTGCACTCGCCAAAATCCACATTAACAGGATCAGCATAATTTGACGTTAGGGAATCCATTTCTAAGTCTTGTAACGACCTCCAAGCTTCGGTACCTTGTTCTGAACTCGAGCTCATCAAAATTATACATTCTGAGTCAAAAATGCAACCAAATGCAAAACTCCAGTGCTCAAGTGTGACTTCTCACACGTACATCACCCACCCGAGGCGATATCGCACCCAAGACCAACAAGCCAAAACCGAAACAGAAGCATGATCCATAAATCGTGAGTTTCCTTGCTTCAAAAACAGGGTTTTTCTGTTGTTTCGGAGGGAAGGCCGCACTGAGTTTTAATAACAGCTGTCATTCTGACTTCCGGTTCCCCGGAGGCTGTGCTAGCCATTTCTTTTGCGAGTGGGGTCCCATCATTGGCAGCTGGACGAACTCATCTTCAATTGGCAATTATTGTTATTGTAGAGAAATATGAACGCGATTCTCAGCCCACTATCAAACACAGGGTTGTGGAGCGCGGGAGGAGGTTAGAGGTAGTGGGACTTATGGAAATTCTGGAAAGCTGTATAAAAGAGAGATCGCGCGTGCACAGGACTTAATATTCTTTAGGGAACCTTGTGCAAATAACGCCATCTGAGACAGATAGAAATGTGAAGAACTGCAGGGAAAGAGAGAATCTATCCCAGTCATCTGTGTCTGTGTCCTTCTCGAAGTCACAGCGAGGGCTCGGCTGTCTGAATTAGCATGGGATGTTACTGCAGCGAGTCCTGCCGCTCAGGCACGTTGCACCTGATGTGTATAAGTTTTATCACGTTACCGCCAGCTCAGAGAACAGATTTCACAGCTCACATCATCCCGGAGTGACAGGGAACAGAAGAAAGGGATTCAGACCATCATCTTACCACCTGCTGGGGAGAAAACGGATGTTGGAGAGCAAACAGTCACGACCAGTGCATGTTCCCAGCATTTACAATCTTGGTCTGTGTGATAACAAAAGCAGGAACCAGGAACTGTTTATCTTGCTTCTTAAAACAGGCGTGAACATTTGCAGAGCATAGATACATGCTGTTAGTGAAATGATGAAAAGCAAACTACGATCCACAGAGTATGGTCTAACCTCTGGTTTATGGGGTCAACACGCTCCAACTGGGACCCTCCGCTCACCGGGTTTGAACACAAACAAAGAAATGACTCAGTGACAAAATCTGTTGAAACGGATTCTGTGAGGAGTTGAAAGCGATGGAATGAAAAGCCCCTTGAGAGCGGGATGTAACATTATCTGTGTCAGGATCATTTTCCAGACTCGAGGAGAGTGCGCAGTGCTGTTTTCATGGGTCAATATCAGGATAGATAGATTGAATAAGCGTCAAATGTTATTGGAGGGAGCCCTGTCGCTTAGATACACTGCATCTTTTGTACAATGGTGCAAAAGCACGGACCTTTTGTGTAGAGGGGACAACTTCAAAATCGTTACGGAGGCAAAATGTAAAAATGAGCGAAACAACAAAGCCACCACAGAATCTGGTGTTACGTGACGGGGTAAACCCCATCTGCTAATGTAAACCAACAAAACAGAAAGGATTCACTCCGTGCTGTATTCTGTGGAAATTCCAGAGGCAAAGAACCAACCCAAAAATCGCTACTTATGATAACAACTTTACTGCTTTTTATTAACAGAGAATAATCAACCTACAACTCTTTTCTCTAAACCTTCTGCCCTACAATACCTTCCCTCACCCCGACCTCAATAACTTTTACAAAAAAGTTTAAATTTAAAAACCAGCTAGTTGTCGAATCTTCTCGTTGTGTCTTCCTCTGTAGACTTTTTCTTCAGATCGGTGTTGATGTTTTTTTTCTATGCAATCTATATCTCCAGGTAGGCACGTCTTGGAGATTTTACTAGCATCCTACATCTGTTGGTCTTTTAGCTGCTCTCTTTGCTGTTTTTTGCCGCTCTGGGTAACTGTTCAAAATATCCGATATTTGTTCCGCAAAACGTCGGTTTTAACTTTGTAAACATACCAAATTCAAACTTGATTGGGGCATAATTTAAACTGATTGTCCGAATTCAAATTTGATTTTTGTATCCATGTAACACAGTTCTTAGTTGTTTTGACCAAATGTTATGTTGTTGCCTTGTTCTGGAATTCTTGTGCTCGCCAGACATTTCAGCAACATTAAAATTACGTTACACCCACAACTTCATAACACTGGCATTTGCGAAGACAGTCTAGTTCTCTCAACATCGCTCTCTGTCAATCTCATGTGCCTGAGATTTGAACAATCTCTGGTCGATGTTAATGAAAACTACCCTATTCTCATAACCTAAGATTTAACACGCCTCCTTACTTATGTCTAACAATATTAATTTATTTCGCACTGTGTTTCTTCAGCACACGTTGAGAAGAAATAAAAATGAGAACAACAGCCACCTGTGTGACTGCGATTTGACCCAATGTTGCTGCAGCCAACAGATTCAGCTGTAAGTGAAATAGCCTTCATCTTTCCTGTACCAGTAATGAGATTGCATAGCATAGTGGTAAGTTATCATTAGGTGAATTAGACCCAGCATCATTTCTCAGGGCGAGATTTACTGATGAAATACACGGGGGGTTGGGGGGTTCAATTTGGTTCGGAAGGATATGGTCAGAGTTCCCTTGATACAAAATCGTTAGAGACGATGGAAATTAGATTTACTGGGAGGTATAGCCACGATAAAAGAAAAGAAGGGATTTAATAAGATGGTGGAATAGATGAAGATTCACGTGACATAAATCAGGAATGACTGAGTTGTGCCCTAATGGAAGTTTTCTAGCGGATGTGAGGTTGGTAAGGGTAAATAAGAGGGAAATTACCTCGTTCAGGTGAGTATATAACTAAAGGTTAGAGCTTCAAAACCAGCGAGGAAAGACAACGAAGTTTGCAGCAGGTACTTTTTATTCTGAGATCTTGAAATCGCAGATTACTTTTCAGACAGAAAAAAAATTAGAAGATGATTCCAGCATTTCAAAGGCCAGTTGCAGACACACAAAGAGGGAATGTAATAGGGGCAGGGATTCTGGGCTACCTGGATGGGGAGGCAAAAGTGACACGTTCACAAATTGTTTAGCGTTCATCGGAAAGAAATTGCATCATACCTGCAACTGAACATGTTAAGTGTAAGAAGAGCTGGTGGTGTTGAAAGGTGTAGCAGCTGATTCGACGTGAACTACTACAAATTGTTAATGTACTGAGCTGTTTGTTTTAGCTTTGCATTAAATGGAAGCCGGTTACTTCAGTCCACTGGCTAAATGGTTCATGGTATCGAGTGAGACTAAGAACGTGGGATTAATTGTCGCACTGTCTCAGGTTGCCATAATGATCATCATCTCCTCCGCTCACGTGATCTGTAATACAATGGTGACTCTAGTGATTAGGAACGGACCTGTCAATGTCAAGCATCATTATCTTTGCCATCTGTTGCCTTGAACATTTGTTCACAATGACCAGGAACGGGACTGAGACCTTTTAATACTCACTGATCTCCGTCCGAAAAATCCAGCGACAAGAATTATCCTTACTCCTGTTGGAACCCTCTGTTCTGCACAGCAGCAAAACTATTTGTCATGACTTTACCAGATTCGCTGACAACATTCAGTCAACCCTAAGAGATAAATCGAATTCCTTTCGAACGGTTTAATGAGCTGTGTGAGTTTGCAGCAAACAGGATGATATGAAACGAGTTTAACAGCCTTTTCAAGAATGTAATCCATTGCAGTGTCAGAGATTTGAAAAACGTCATCAAGCTAAAATATCATCTCTGTTTCTTGATCCACTGATGGATAGTGACATGGGGGATATGTGCAGTTTTACCGTTAATAATTGATACCTTTCCCAAAGACAGAACAATCCCACAAATCAGAAATTGGAGTTTTAGAATCGATGCTGCTTTATTCGACATTAGTCTTCAACTACGCTTCAGTCTGATGCTCCAATAATTCCTGATTAACGTCAGTAAAACCAGCGTTAGATTAGGATTGAAATTACAACTGCGGCATTTTAACACACTGTTCAGTGCCAAGAGCGGATCAGTTGCTCCACTGGAGCCGCCGGCAGCAAGCCTATAAAGTGCCCTACTCGTACCTCTGGGACCTTTGACCCGCATGTTCTACTTTTGCTGTGGTTCTGAAATTAAAGCTAAGGCAGAGGAGGAGGAACTGATATGGACCTGATATGATTCGAGCATCAGGTTCAGGAAATGGGACACTGGAACATGTTGAGCAAAATAGAATTGATTGAAAATTGGGTTTCCGTGGGTCGCAGCGTTGTTTATAGAGAATGTTATATTATCGCTGTCACAGGGCTTCTCATTAGGTCTGCTTCAATTTAGCACAGAATTCGATTCAACCACACTTCATTAACTTCCTTCTGCAAGTTCCTACTGACAGCATGAAAGATACTGCACTCATCATCAATCTTCACCAGGGCTACATCCAAGGACATGTTGCACGGTTTTCCTGAATACTGGAATTGTAAAGTGTTAAGAATCCAGAGTGAGATACTGAATTTCCCAAATTCAGGATTATTAACGGGGCCAGAACTCTAGCCAGGCAAAGGGGAAATCTGTCCCTGAATCCCCAATATCCACACTGCCGTTGCTCCATGTGTCCAGTTGAAAACCTGTGTGAAGGAGCATGTATTCTGACAGAGCACCTGGGAAAATCCTCCACTGTCTGATCTAAAGCTACAACAGGAGCTGTGTATTCCAGTTGTAAGAGCAGTGGGATAAAGGGGAGGTCCATGGTATTCCGTAGTGTAGATTCACAGGGTCCTCATCATATTATTGTTTAAAACCTTCTGTCAGAAAAAGCACAGAAAAAGAGGAATAGGAGGGGGGCATTTCACTTGCCAGCGCTACTCCGCCATTTGATGTCACCATGACTGACCAAACACATCAATGCCTTTTCCCAGAACATTCACATCAATATATCGCCCAAAAGGAAAAAGGCACAGAATATGCTGAAAAACTCTGTAACTGTGGGAGGGGGATGTGTTTATAGACAGTGGGCTTCTGCAGTGGGTTTTGCGAATGAGATGTCGATTCTGGGGTGATCATGTTTCAAGTGATATGATTCCCTTAAAACTCACCACCCAGAAAGTGAGGAATCTTTTCTGTTCAGTAGCAGGGAGAAGAACTCCAGACGACAGGAACTGATGGTGAATCAAAATTCATTCAGCAGAAATCTGAACTAAACTCCGATTCTGTTGTAACTCAAACCCACAAACTTTGAATCGCAATCTTAACAATTCAGTAGAAGTCCAACACGTCTTTCAATGTGCCACAGAGCTGTTCTAGCCTCCATTTTACTGCACCCAAAGTTACGGTGCTCAAGTCTTTCATCAAGCATTTCTTTATTCTCGCCCCAGTTTACAGTACTTGGTCCTTCTCCGTGTATGATCTGGCCCCTCAAGTGATCGGCTCAGTACTCCTGAAACATTTTAATGACCCTTCGCTTCACCACACCTTCAAATAGTGAGTTCCAGACAAACGACACTCTCAGAATGCAAACATTCTTCCAAAATCTTTTGTGAACATCCTCTCTCTAGCGTTTCACCTATATCCCTGGTTATTGACCCTTCCCATCGAAATTTCTTCATGTTTCACATATCTATCCCCTTTCTGTGCACGTTAAACAATTCCTCTCAGCTTTCTTCGCTCTCAGATAAAGAGATCCAGTCGAGCTCATCTATCTTTGCAGTGGCGAGAATGTCGTGCTTTAAAAGCACAACAGGTCAGGCAGCATCAGAGGAGCAGGAGAATCGATGTATCGGGCATAAGCCCTTCATCAGGAATGAGAATTTTGAGTCGGTGTTGAGGTAGAGGAATGGGGTTGTTGGTCAGGTTGGTGAAAGCGATAGGTGAATGAAGGTGAGGGAGAAGGTGGTAGTTCCGCGGGGGGGGGGGGGGGGGGATTGATGGCCCGGTTCAGAGACCGGTGCCCAGTTGGGGGGTTTGGACTGGAATAATGGGGGGAACGAGGTGAAATGATGAAGCTGGTGAAATACACATTTATCCCGTGTGGTTGCAAGGTCCTAAGGTGGAATATGAGACGTTCTTCCTCCAGGCATCGGCTGGTAATGGATTGGTGGTGGCTTGTGCCCGAAGCAGCGATTCACTTCTCTTCAGGTGCTGTTTGACGTGCTGTGCTTTTCCAACACGGCACTCTGGACTCTGAGCTCCAGCACCTGCAGCCCTCACTTTCGCTTATCTTCGCAGGGGGAATAGTCGAGCTCGTGCACAACCTTGGTAAATCTCCTCTGACCACAGTCCCATGCAAACACGCGTTTCCTGTGGCTGGCGATCAGAACAGAACAAAATTATCCAAAGAAACGCAGAAATATCTGAACAAAATCAGCAGGTCGAGTGGATCTGAGGAGAGATTTTCGAGCCAAACGATCCGCCTTTGGAACGAATGGTATGTGTGTGTGGGGCAGGAGGGTGAAAGAAGGTGCACAGGGTCTAAAATGATTGAGCTTGATGTTGGATATGAAGATCGCATGCTCTCTCAGTAGGAAATGACGTGCCGCTCTTCCAACTTGCGCTTTGCCATGCGGGAGCTCTGCAGCAGACCAAACTGAAATGGAGGCATGGGAACACAGTGGGATGTTGCAGTGACAGGGACCTTGAAGCTCAGTACCTTTTCTTGCTTGCAGATAGAACGTATATTGTACTCACGTTTGTCACCCGCTCTGTTTTTCTCTCCCCAGTCTAGACGATATCACATTGTGAGCCTGAAATGCAGTTTCCTAAATTGAGTGATGGGCAGATAAATCACTGGAACCTTACACAGTGAGGAGAGACATCGTAATCGAGCAGCATTACACCTCCTGTGATTTCGTGAAATGGTGTCATATGGGAAAGTGCTGGAGGGTCAAGGAGGATTGGACGAGGGTGTACAGAGAGAGATTGTCCTGCATAGTGCCAGTAATCAGCTGTATGGGTTAGTGAAGAAGGGGCAGTAGAATGCATATCATCCTGAGCTTCCTGTTATAAGAAAACATCTCACAATGGAGCAAAACTGCCAAATGATTTTCATTCAAATGCCGACACGAGGTACAGCTTTCAGAAGTCACGCGTTTGCACTGTCAGTCTGTCTCCCCGGGAGCATTAGTACTCACCAACGTTGATTCAGATAGCACAGTTCTTCCTGTGACATATCCCTTCGAGAATGGAAGGGCAGTTATTAATAACCCGTACTTGGAACGGAGTATCTGTATTGCCCAATAAGAATTGCTTAACTCCTTTTTAAAATCACTTGACCCATAACCTTGTATGTCTCCAGTTTGTCCAATCTCTCTTCTTCAGCCCGTACAATATCCTGGCAAATCTCCCCTGCATTGTTTCCAGTGCTGTCGCATCCCTGCTATAATGTGAATTGCATAACTACACACAATAGTCTCGCTAGAGCCGAATGAACAAGTGAAATAAATGATGCGGAAGTCCACAGAAACTGGTGCTTTTTGAATAAAGTTTATTTTACTCAATGCTGTCCTGTGCCCTTTTCCTGAGCCTGATGTTTCAATAATCGCTGGTGCATGTCAGTAAAAGCTGCACCTTGAGGATTGATCTCACAACCGCGGTATCGAAATGGATCAACTGGTTTGAAGGTCCCGATGGCGAGACTTACGCATGGTCGCCCAGCAACAGTGAGCGCAGCAACACAGACTGAACGGGGTCAATGTGAAAGTGATTGTAATGGAAATGGGAGGGGGAACTTAAAGGTGGTAAGTGATTGCGGGAGGGAGGGAATTCTCTGAGAATGGGTGAGTCTGAATCCTTAAATATGAATCAATCGCAGAGATGTGTATGAGAGAGTGGGGTTTGATGGGGGAAAAGAGTAATCTCTGAGAATGCTTTCGTGTAAAACCAACTAATTCCTTTCCGTGTTTCTTCAGCATGAGTCACAAGGAGGAAAATGCAGTGACTCGGATTCTAACGAGCTTACTGCGGCCACAATGCAGAATCTTTTAACAATTAAACAATCACTGAATCATGAGGAGACACGCGTTTAAAACAGTGATAATCACAGTGACAGAGGATATGTTAGGAAGAGTAGCAGATGCACAACAGGAGTATTAGGCGAGCGATAGCAGACATGTGGGAATTCAGAATTAGCTGAATCTTTAAATTCGATATCCCCAGACGCTGTGGTGGTTCCATCGAGGACAGCATGTTGATGACTGAGTTTGATAGATTTCTAGAAACAACAAGGTTCAGGGCGTAGTGCGGGATATTAGTGTAATGTATGTTTAAATAACAGTGTGTTAATAACAATGCGTTAATAACAGTTTTTTCACCATCTTCCCCACACAAGGAGGTACCCGTTGCTGTAGTCAGTCACACAACCCCAGTTCTGAGAACTGGTATCAGACAAATTTCGTGGAGGAGCCACGAATACCAAACCGGAAGTGGGGGTGGAAATGAGCATGTGAAGCTATTCTATGGCACCAGTGACATAACTGGTAAAGGTGCAGTCATTGAGTCATAGAGTTATAGAGATGTACAGCATGGAAACAGACTCTTTGGTCCAACCCGTCTACGCTGATCAGATATCACAACCCAATCTTGTCCCACCTGCCAGCACCCGGCCGATATCTCTCCAAACCCTTCTTATTCACATACCCATCCAAATGCCTTTGAAATGTTGCAATTGTACCAGCCTCCACCACTTCCTCTGGCCGCTCATTCCATACACGCATCACCCTCTGTGTGAAAAAGAAAACCTTTAAGTTTCTTTTATATGTTTCCATTCTCAACCTAAATCTATGCCCTCTCGTTCTGGACTCCCCGAAACAGGTAAAATACTTTGTCTATTTATCCAAGCACGTGAAATGCTGAGGCTGGGAGTGCTTCTGGTCAAAGGCGAGGTGGAAGGGCATATTAGTCTCAATTTATTATATTGTTAGAATTCAGCAGCAGCATTAACCCGCACTGAGGGTTGGCTCAGAGAAAGCGTGCTGGAGCCTTAAGAGAGAGGTCGATGTATTGAAAGCATTCTAAGAGATTTTCCTCAACAAAGCGGTATTTTGTTACTTTTACAGGAAGAACTGCTTTTGCTCACATCGTCTCCACACCATTCTCTTGCTCCAGTAAACATTCCAATCCAGCGTACATTGCTTCCATTCCAACACAGAAACACGTCCTATTCTCTCTCTATTTGGGATAACCTGATTTGACAATGTCATTCTTCGAATGGAGAAATGCAGCAGGGAGTTGTTAGTGCAGCGTCGATGTATTGGGCTAGTAATCTTTGGAGACTGGAATGCGGCAACTGCTGCTACTTAAATTCGATGAGTAAAATCTGGAAAATACACCCAATCTCAGCAACAGAGACAATAACTTTATATTGCTGAAAACTCATTTATTCATGTTCCTTCCAAAGGGAAATCTGCCAACCATAACGAGTCCTGTCAACATGTGACTACAGACCCACAAAAATGTAGTCCACCCATGAATGCCGTCTGACTCAGTTCAATGTGAATTAAGAATGAACAACAAATGCTCTTCAGACCAAGGATAACAACATTCCGGGGGAGAATAAGGAAGAATAAAAATACATGGACAACAGGGAAAATGGGAATCGTGCCTGTGTGGACTCGAATTCAACTGATTATCAAACTAAATAGACACAAGGATATCCACGGCGCCAAGAAGTTAGGGCCATGGGGTGACTGCAGGAAGGAATTCAATTACCTGCTTAGGTGTACACTCACTTGCTCAGTCACAATGCGCACAGGTCATTCACAACTTCCATATGTGAGAACTGATCCCTCAGGAGTCAATTGACAGAGTCAACAGTGAGTTTACAAATGACAGCAGGAGATCGAAACTGCTGTTATTGCAGCTGTTCATCCCAACCAGCAATGAACCCTGTTTGGATGCGTGTTTCAAGTGGAGTTCCACTGTTTTCTGATGTAGATCAGTGATGTAGACTTAGTTGTAGTAGCCAACATTCAGACGTTTGCTGATGATGCAACAATTGGTCGTGCAGTTGACTATGACGACGAATGTCAGAGATTGCAAGGAAGTATCAATCTGGTGGAAAGGAAAATGGCGAATGGAATTGAATCCAAACCAAGGAGTGTTAACGAAATTAGGGAGAAGAAATAATAGCAGTGAGTATTCTGTGTGGTGCAGACAGACAAAGAGATCTTGGCGTGGACATTCATGATCGCTGAACATCAATGTACAGGAGAATCAGTTGGATGGACGTGCGTACGTTAGATGCTGGAGATCAGAGTCAAGATTAGAGTGGTGCTGAAGAAGCACAGCAGGTCAGGCAGCATCCATGTAGCAGAAAAAAAAAGACGTTTTGGGCAAAAGGCTTTCATCAGGAATAAGGCTGGGAGTCTCGAGGTTGGAGAGATAAATGGGAGTGGTGGGGCTTGGGAGAATTTAGCTGAGAGTGCAATAGGTGGATGGAGGTGGGGATAAGAGTGTTCGTTCGGAGAAGAGGGTGGAGCGGATAGGTATGAAGGAAGATAGACAGGTTGGCCAGGTCAGTAGGACAGTGCCAAGCTGGAAGGTTGGAGCGAGTGTAAGGCGGGTGGCGGGGTGGGGGAATAAGGAAACTGGTGAAATCCACATTGATGCAATGGGGTTGAAGTGTCATGAGGCAGAAGATGAGACGTTCTTCCTGCAGGCGTTGGGTGGTGAGGAAGTGGCGGTGGAGGAGTCTGAAAACTTGCATGTCCTCGGGAAAGTGGCGGGGAGGAGTTGAAGTGTTCGGTCACGGGGCGTTGGGATTGATTTTTGCCGGTCTCCTGGAGATGTTCTCTGAAGCGCTCTGTGAGAAGATGGCCGGTGGGCCCACTGTAGCGGAGACTGCATCAGGAGCAACGGATGCAATAGATGACATGTGTGGAAGCGCAGGTGAAACTTTGATGGATGTGAAAGGCTTCTTTGGGGCATTGGGCAGAGGTGGAGTGTGTGTGGGCGTAGGTTTTGCAATTCCTGTGGTGGCAGAGAAGGTGCCAGGATGGGACGGTGGGTCATTGGAGGGCGGGGACTTGACGAGGTAGTCGTGGAGAGACCGGTCTTTGCGGAACGTGGATAAGGGTGGGGAGGGAAAGAAATATCCCTGGAGGTCTGTGTTACTGATAGTTTTAACAAACCCACTGACAACCACAGATATGTAGATTCCATCTCCTCCCACCCCACCTCCTGCACAAAAGCTTTCCTGTGTTCCTAACTCGTCTGCCCCCGCTGCATCTGCTCCCAGAGGACCAGTTCCACCACAGAACACACCAGAAGGCCTCCTTCATTTAAGATCGGAAATTCCCCTCCCATGTGTTTGAAGATGCTCTGTAATGCATCTCATCCATGTCCCGCACTCCATCCATGAACCCCACATCTCCAAACACAACATGGATGGAACAAGGACAGAGGAAAGTCCACACCTTCCATTGCACCAACCTCCGCATAAATCACATCATATGCCGACATTTTCGCCACCTCTAAATTGACCCCAGCACCAGGGATATATTTCCTTCCCCAAACCTATCCGATTTCCTCAAACACCTTTCCCTCCGCGACTACTTAGTCACATCCACGCCCTCAAATGACCCACCATTCGCTCCCTGCACCTTCCTCTGCCACCACAGGAATTGCAAATCCTGCACGAACATCTCCCCCCTCATCTCTATCCAAGGCTCCAATGGAGCCTTCCACATCCATCAAATGTTCACCCGCACTCCCACACGTGTTATTTGTTGTATCTGCTGCTCCAGATGCGGTCGCCTCTCAATTGGGGATGTCTTCTGACAGAGCACTTCAGAGAACATCTCAGGACAACTGCAAGCTTCAACTCCACTGACGCATGGCCAAACATTTCGACTCCCTCTCCCACGGACATGTAGGCCCTGAGCCACCTTAATCACCACTCCCTCACCACCCGATGCCTGGCGGAAGAACGCCTCATCGTCTTTCTCGGGAACGTTCAACCCCATGACATCAATGTGGACTTCATCAGTTTCCTCATCCCCACTCCCTCATCTTACGCCAGTTCTAACCTTCCCGTTAGAACAAAAGAGGCGGAGGGGACCTGTATAATCACATAAAAACATTTATAAACGTTTATTATTCATAGGATCTTGACAGGGTAGGTACAGGCATGTGGTTTACCCTCTGGTATGAGGAGAGCACCAGAGTACATGAACTCAGAATTAGATATTGCCTATTTAAGTCAGAAATGAGGAGTCATTTCTTTGCTCAGGGATCAGTGAATCGGTGGAACACTTTACGAAAACTGTTGTTGAGGCTGAGTTTTGTATTTTCAAACTGTGCCAGACTGATATTTAACCAGAAAGACGATGAAGCTCTGTCGAGGTAAGGCTGGAGAATGGAGTTGAGGCTTATCATATCAGCCATGAGTTCGTTGAATGGTGGAGCAGTCTCGATGAGCTGAATATCCGACTTCCAATCCTATATCATTTGGTCTAACTCAATATTTTATTGATAAGCTTAGAATTCTGAGGGGATGGGATGATGTGATAGTAAAGTTTTATCAAACTGATCAGACAGATCAGGAACTCGGCTCATAAACTGATGAACAAGGAATGTGCCGTGGCCTGGAGACAACAAATGGCACTGGTCATACCACAGACGGAAATGTGGAGAAGGTGTGATTGCTAAAGAAAATTCGTGGATCAAATGTTGTTGGCAACTTGGTGATCACGCTCGATGATGGATTGTGGTATGATCCACACAGCAGTAGTTTGTGAAAGAATGAAAGGTTCGTTTCGTGGGAGAAGTTTTCTGCAGTTCCAATTCCAATTGACTGTTTGAAATACTGATCAGAACTTTGTGTGGAGTGTTGCATTAAAATTCAAAATCCCACTGGATAAACTATTGCACCCGATCTCTCCTTATTTGTTTTGCTTTCATTAGATATAAATTCATAGAAAATCAAGATGGAATGAAAGGAGGAAAGTAACGTTGCACTCCTTTTCATTATCCCAATTTAACTTACTACAGAAACAAATTGGTGTATTTCTACTTTGATATGGTATCGATTTATCACCAATCTCTGGTGCAACGAAGGGCATGGGCAAGAATCTCCATCCAGTGTATGCTAAAGATGCGAGGCACAAAGGGAAACCACACTGCGTTTGATAGAAGCAACAGCCAGAGTAGGATTCAAATCCACACATGCACAGTGACAGAGCCTTAACCTCTGGGCCGCGACAACCCATGGCAAAGGGTCTCAAATGTGACCACATCAAGATTACATGTGGTTCACCTAGGGGATAAGACATTCCCTGAGCGGAATCGAATACACACCTTTATTTTTCTGCTTTCAGTGGAATAATATTACCAGCAAAATCCAAGGAATTGACCTCGTCCTTGGAAGGAATACCTGTCATTGATTCATTCCGAGTCGGAACTGTCTCAGAATGAACCAGCTAACATGAAATTCCCGTCACATGCACACGCACATTTAGTCTTGACGCAAAAGTTCTTCAGACAGTTTCTCTCTCACGTGAAGACTTTTATATGGAGAGAGAAGTGAAGGTGATGTTTTAGCTCGATTGTCTTTCTCACATGGCTGAACCTGAACTGGGTAAAATACCCGGAAATGCAGTTTTGTTTGTTTAATTTTATTAATTTTGCTGCAATTTCACTCTGTTCATTGCAATGATCGGAAGTGAATTTGATTTATGTGGTTGGAACGTTAAATGTTGCATTTAATTTTGCTCCGAATTTATTTCAGCTTAAAGAAAATACTGATGAGAAAAGCAGAAGGTTAAACTACAAAACAAGATGCCAGTTTTGATGCTCAGTTACTTTGGCAGATTTCAGTGGTTGTCAAATGAACCCAACATCATGGCGATGGTCCTCCCACCTTTAAGCCATGGGATGAAAGCAGGAAATCGATCTCCAAGAGACGGGTCACTTCCTGTACATTATGGAATAGCTTTCCTTGACAATATACAAAATCTGGTCAGTTCCATTTATAATGCTTCATGTGGGATATTAATAGAAATCTTTCAAAACTCTGAGGTTTTTTTTTTTGCTGAATCTTACTCAGCTGCATACGTTCCCGATATTTCTTTGCATCTGAAGTCGTCCAAATTAGACATTGTTTCCTCGCACCTTCTACCCCCCAGACCCCACTTTTACACTTTTACCTGGCCACAGGGTGTCTCTCTCCTGGTGAAACTCACTGCTTGTGCGTCTCTAAATGTGCCTTTCCAAATATTTTGGAAACGGATTCTCTGATGACAGAAATTCTGCTCCCATCATTTCTTTGTCCTACATCGATGGTTTTGAAAGCCTGACGTTCAGAAATATACGAACTTGAAAGAGTGAATTTTCCACCTATTTACTCTCTCCAAACGTAAAATTCTCAGGGAAACTTCCATTCAGTTTTCCTTGGTTCAGTGTCAAATTTTTCAACACACAAATAAATAAAATTCCATCCCCACTAAACGCCGTCAGCATAGTCTCTAATGTCTTCGCAGCCCAGTAAACGCTGGCAGTGTCCTCTCTGATCGAATCACAGATTCCCTCCATGGCAGAAAGTAAAGTTCAGCCAATCGAGTCTGTAGGGACACTCTGAACAGCATCTCAACCAGATCTAGCTCCCGTCTCTATCCCCGCAGGCCCTTGGCTTGTGATTTCAAATAAACCTGCTGGAATAAAACCTGACATCGTGTGACTGCTGACCTTATCGCTGTGTTACCCATGGCTAACTCACTTAACTTACTGAATTCACTCTCTGGACACATCAGCGCAATTTAACATGACCAATCTACCTAACCTACAGACTTAACAGCAGTTTGAACCACTGAGCAAATGTACCATCACATTGAACACTATCTGTATCATTTACACACTGGTAACTCAGCCGAGTGAACGCAAGCTGCGCCCATCAACCGGAATTCAATGCAATCAAACGTGGTTCTGCGCTGTTCAACCTCATTCGTTCTGCTGGAAATGTTTCTGCACTCAGGTCTGAATGGGTTTACTCTGCTTTCGGCCTCAGATTCCTGCTGTAAATAAACACATTAGTCAGGAACAACTCTATATAATGGTTTTCATTGCAACACAAACACAATGTGCAGTTTGCTGAAGTTACGTGTTTTCACTTTCACTGACACTCTTTCTCCCCAGGAGCTGCAGTCCTTCCCCAGCTGATTCAGACAGCACTGTCTTTCCTGTGACATATCCAATCGAGAATGGAAGGCCAAGCATGAGGGTCACTAACCACGATACTATGGAGGACAACATCGAAGGAGGCCCTTCAGCCTGTTGTGGCTGCACTTGTCCAACGCAACTGCTTAACGACCTGAATCAAGTCTTCCATTGTTTAGCCCACAATCTTCTATGTTTGGGAACAGCAAATTAGCATGTCATTTTTTTTCAGGTTGGAAGGGTTTCCACCTCTCTGACTCTTTCCGCACATCTACTCAAAACTGTCTGCCTTTTCCCGAAATCTCTTGGCCCCAGTGTTCGATCCCTCCATCAATAACAAACGCTTCTTTCAGTCTATCCTATCCATATCCCCCATTATTTTCTACATTTCAGTCGTGTCTTCTCCAATCTCCTCTGCTCGGTGACAAACTACCCCAGTCTGTCCAATCTCTCCTCATAACTGAAACTCTTCAGCCCAGACAATATCCCATTGAATCTGTCCTGCAATGTTTCCATTGCGATCACATCATTGCTATACTGTGAATTGTAGATCTGCACACAGTAATCTAGCTAGAGCCGAATTAACCTTTTTTTTCCCCTATTCTGTTACAGTATGAGGGCGGCGCTGGCTCGGCAATATTGATTGCGATCCCTAATTGCACAGCGGGCAGTTGAGACTCAACCATATTGCAATGGGTCTGGATTCACCTGGAGGCCCGAACAGGTAAGAATGGCATTTTCCTTCCTCAAAGGACGTCAGTAAACCCGATGGTTTTGTTTTTTCAACAATTGACCATGGATTTACAGGTGTTATTAGATTCGTAATTCCAGATATTTATTGAATCTCAATTCTAACATCTGGCATGGTTGGAGTCAAACCCGGGTCCCTACTCCATTTGCAAGGTGTCTGAGTTAACAGTCCAGTGGTAATAGAGCTCAGCCATTGCAGAAAACCCGTGAAACTAATCTTTCTCAATGACGTCGCTTTTCCTTGATATTGTAATGTGTCATTTTCCTGAGCTTGACCCCCAATAATCGCAAGTCCATATCAGTAAAAGCTGCTACATGAGGATTGGCCTCACAACAGCGGTAACCAAATGGATCAACTGGTCTGCAGGTCCCGATGGTGGGGTTGGGGCACGTTCATCCAGCAACAGTGACCGCAGCAGCACAGAGTGAACAGTACCAATGTGAGAGTCAGTATTAGATTCTGCAGTGACTTAATGAAATAGGAAATGACTCCACAACCACATGATGAAAGAGCAGCGTTCCGAAAACTAGTGCTCAGTTAAACCTGTTAGACTCTAACCTGGTGTTGTGTGATTTTTAACTTTGTACACCATAGTGCAACACCGGCATCTCTAAATTAATGAAATGGGGATGTGGGATGGAAAGTTCAGTTAGTGATCGAAGGAGGGAGAGAAATCTCTGAGAACGGGTGGATTTGAATTCGGACATATAAAACACAGAGATGTGAGCAAGCAGAATTTGAAGGGAAAATTGGAGAAAATTACCATGTTAAAACAACTGATTCCTTTGCGTTTCACAAAATCTGGGGCAGATAGAGCGATTACTGCCGTGACTCGGATTCGAACCGAGGTTGCTGCGGCCACAACGCAGAGTACGAACCACTATACGATCACGGCATTCCACAGACGCACACGCTAACTGCGTGCTATAAGTACAGTATTATAGGAAATGTTAGGCAGCGTACCAAATGTACAATATCAGTGCAAAGCGAACAGTGGCAGGTCTGTGGGAACTCAGAATGGGCTGACCGTTTAATATCGGTTCTCCCAGAGGCTGTGGTGATTCCATCATTAATATGCTGAAGGCTGAGATAAATAGATTTCTCCAAAACATCAAAAACTCCGGGGACAGTGCAGGTGTTGTTGAAATGTATGCTTCAATAGTAATGCAGTTTAACATCGGCTATTTCACCAGTTTCCCCACACAAGGCAGTAACCACTGCTGCCACATTGTCCCAATTCCCCGCCCCAGTATCAGAGGAACTGAGTGGCGCAGTCGCAAAGATCAAACTGGAAGTCGGGATGGGAATGAGGTCGCACAGATACTCGAGGACTCCAGTGACACAACCGGTGAATGCTCAGCATTTCTATCACGGTTTAGAGGCGCAAGCAATTCCGAGGTTGGGAGTGCTCCTGGTCAAAGGCGGGACAGAAGGGTAATTTTTTCCCATTTATAACAATCTACAGTGCATCTTGCTGAGACAGCTGAGTGCCACAACTGGAGCATGGACGGCTGGTTTGAAGTTTGAACTTGCTTCACTGTCACCAACTTGCCTGGAATGAATTGCTTTCACTATTTTTCTTTCCAATTGTTTAGTATCTCCCTGCAGTCTGCGGCTTTCTTCCTCATGGTTAATCGCATGACTAACTGTTGTATGATCCGCACACTGCTGAATCACGGCCACTACAAGTAAATATGAGTCATTGATCTATATGAGAAAACAGTGGAACTCACTGCAGGCATGCTTTGTCGGTTTGCAGGCCACGCCAGAATTGTAGACAATGAAGAAGATTATCTAAGTTTCAAAAGGATCTTAATCCAATGAGTCGTTGGACTGAAAAATGTGACATGGAGTGCAATCTGGATAAATGGAAGTTATTGCATTTTGGTACAACAACAAGTTGCGTAGTGTTGGAGAACACGGAAGCTAGGGGTGCAGGTGCATAATTCCTTGTAGTTTGCATCACCTACAGACAAGGTGTTCAAAGGCATTTAACATACTTCCCTTCATTGTTCAGTCCTTCGTGTATAGGAGTTGGGACGTTATGTTGAAGCTTTGCAGGACATTGATGAGGCCACTTCTGGTATATTATGTCCAGTCCTGGTCGCCCAGTTGTTGGAATGATATTATTCAGTTGGAGCAGGTTCAGAAAAGTATGCACGCATGTTGCCGTGTGTGGAAGGTTTGAGTTATAATGAAAAGCTGGATAGGCTCAGACTATTTTCAGATTCGAGATCGGGGTGCTGGAAAACCACAACAGGTAAGGCAGCATCCCAGGAGCAGGAGAATGTTTTTTTGCGCAAGTGTCCTTCATCAGGTTCTTCCCCGAAACGTCGATTCTCCTGCTCCTCAAATGCTGCCTGACCTGCTATGCTTTCCCAGCACAACACTCTGGACTCTGAACTCTCATCTGCAGTTCTCACTTTCTCCTAGTTGAGACTGTTTTCACTCTAGGATAGGAGTTTGAACGGCGACCTGATAGAAGTTTATCAATTATTGAGAGGCAAGTTAGAGTTAATGATAGCGGCCTTTTCCCAGGAGGGGAATTTCAAGGCGAGAGGGCATCTGTTTAAGATGAAAAGAGAGAGATTTTTTTTTAAAAATCACGTGAGGCTTTTTTTAAGGAAGGTGTTTTACGTGTGCAATTAACTTGCTGAGGAAGTGATGGATGAGGGTACGTTTGCAACATTTAATGGACAATTGATTACAAACATGAATGGGAAAGTGGGATTTTTAAAATAAATTTCTTCATGCCTCGTACATCAGTTATTTCCAAGAGGACATTTAAGAGTCAACCACGGTATTATCCATCTGGAGTCTCCTGTGGGACAGAGCAGATGAATATAACAGTTTGCTTCCCGAACTGGCATGAATTAATCAGATGGGATTTTCCACACATCTGATTCAGGTCATCATGCGACTCTTCAATTCCAGGTGCTTATTGAATTCAAACCCACTATCTGTCATGCCAGGACCTGAACTCTTTGTCCCCAAAATATTACCTGGTTTTTTGGATTAACAACACAGTAATAAAACTACAAGGGCATTATAACCACTCAACGGGTACAGCAGGAGGCAGATAGGATGAGATTAGTTTGGCAGTATGTTCAGCATGGATTGGTTGGACTGACAGGCCTGTTTTCATGCTGTATGACTCTATGATTGACGCTATGGAACAAATAGCTGGTTGGGATTAACAGCAGCATTGACAGCATAATCGAACACCTGAAGTGTATGACATATGTAATCCTGCTGAAGTCTCCGGAGGTTGTTTTGCTCAGTCATCCTTCCCACACACGGGACTGGTGAACGGTCTCTCCCCAGTGTTACTGATGAAATGAGTTTCAATTTCTGTGGTTAATTGAATCCCTTCCAGCAGTTCCCACATTGACCTGCTTTCTCTGTGGTATCAGTGTCCTTTTTTCTACGCAGGGTAAATGATCCTTTCAAATTGTGTCCACACAGATGCAAATCCCGTTTTCCATGTTGTTAATCTGTTTCCATTCTTTCTCATTCACCCACAGGGTGTGAGTATGACTGGTCAAGACAACATTTATTTTTCGCCCCTCGTTCGTTGCTGTCTGGCTACACCACAAACTCGGGTGTGATCCCAGCCTCGGGTGTCTGTCTGTGGGCAGTCTGCACATTCTCTGTGTGTTTGCGTTTTTATTTCTCCCTCTGACCAAAGATGTGCCAGTTACAGGGATCAACAATGGGAAATGCAGGCTTATGGGACAGGGAATACCATGGGGTCTTGTGGGATACGCTTCCGATATACCCTGTGGACTGGAAGGGCCGACAAGCCTCCCTCCCCACACAGTGGGGATTCTTGAACTAAGGGTCAGCCCATGTTTGTTTCTGGTCCTGGAGTCTCTCGTAGGCAGGACTGGGTGAAGATGGTAGAATCCCCTGCACAAGGGACATGAATGAATGAGATTGCAGAAAATTAAAGTCATGATCTCTGTTTCTGAAGTCAGGCTTTTATTTCAGGTTTTATTCGTCGACCTTCAAGCAAATCGATCCATTTGGATACTGCGGTTGTAAAATCAATCCCCATGTAGCAGCTTTTACTGACATAGGCCAGAGATAATTGGAGCGTCCGGCTCATGGAAAAGACCCAGGGCAGTTTTGGTGAAAAGACATTTTATTGGAAAAGATCAGCTTTTATGGCTTTCTGCGTTGGTCTTGTGTTAATTTCATAGGACTGATAATCCAGAGACCGATGTAATAGTCTGGGTACTCGGGCTTGAGTCCCACTATGTCATGATTGTCAAATTTGGATTCAAAAAATATCTGCAAGGAAGAACCTAATGACTACTATAGATCCATTGACAATTGTTGAAAAAAAAATCTGTTCCACTGATGTCATTTCGGGACGGAATTTGCTATCCTTACTTGGTCTGGGCTGCATGTGACTTCAGACTCATAGAAATATGGTTGAGTCTCAACTGCCCTCTGGGCAATTCGGAATGGATAATAAATTCTGCTTAGACAGAATCGCCCTCATACTAATCCAGAAATTTTAAAACAAATGCCGATTATGCTTTAGCAAGAATGTTGTGTGCAGTTTTGCAAGTCACATTATAGCAGGGATGTGATCACACTGAGAAAATTGCAGGAGATATTTACCGGGATATTGTTTGGGCTGAAGAATTTCAGTTGTGAAGAAAGACAGGACAGAGTGGAGTGTTTGTCGCAGTGCAAAGGAGATGTAGACAAGACATGATTGAGTATGGACAGGGTTGACTGAATGAGTTTCCCATTGATGGAGGGATCGATCAGCAGAGGCCAGAGACTTAAGGAGAAAGACAGAAATGTTTGAGAAGATGTGCGCAAAAGCTTTATCAGCCAGTGGGTGGTTGGAATTTGGAATACACTGTCTGCATTTTTCAGAGTGGCAAAAACCCTTATAACTGAATAAATATTCAAATGTGAACTTTTGATGCCAAGACATATAAGGCTGTGGGGTAACCATTCTGAAATGGGATTCAGTTCATTAGGCAGTTGTTTTTGACAAGTGTGGCCACATTTGGTTGAAGACCCTCCTTTGACACTTTTGCCCTCGGTAGTATAATGGTTAGTGACCCCGCCTGTCACAGGGCTCAATTCTCCGCTGGGGACAGTGTAAACGTTTTAAAACTGTCGCTCCATTCCCAAGTGCGGGTATTGATACCTGTCCTTCCATTCTCGATGGGGCGTATCACAGGAAGGACAGTGCTGCCTGAATAAAGGTGGGGAAGGACTGCAGCTCTCAGGGAGGCAGAGTGTCAGTGAACGGCCAAACACGTGACTTCTGCAAACTTCACCTTGTGACTGTGTTGGAATGAAAAGCATTTGACAGACTTGTTCTGGATTGATGTGTTTACTAGAAGCAAGAAGCTGAGGAATAAACAACATAAACGCATTCAAATATGAGTGCAGAACCATTTCCCGCAGCACGAGTGAAATTGTAAAGGACAGAGTAGCGTTTCGATACATTGAATTTGGGTTCATTTGTTACACCAGGGTATAAAACCATTAAAAAATGATACAGCATTTGCTCAGTATGATGGCACATTGTCTCAGTAATTCGCACTGCTGTTCAGAGGGAGGGTTAGGTTGATTGGCAAAGTTAAATTGCTCTCTCATGTCCAGGGAGTGAATTAAGTGAGTTAGGTGAATTAGCCGTGGGTAACGCGGGGATCAGGTCAGAAGTCACAGGACGTCAGGTTATACTCCAACAGGTTTATTTGAAATCATAAGGGGGAGGGATTCCCCTTCTTCAGATGAAATATAAGGAAATAGGGAGGGGAGCTAGGTATAGGTGAGATGCTCTTCAGAGAGTCGACACCGGCTCGATTGACTGAAATGTTCTTTCTGCACTGTAGGATTCTGTGATTCTATGAATTGATAATGACGGTGTTTACTGGGATGTAAAGCCATTAGAGAAGATGCTGATGGGGGTGTACTGAGGATGAGATTTTGTTCACTTGTCTTCTTGGAAAATTGAGAACAGTTATCCCTGAACCAAGGAAGACTTAATGGGTTTTTTACAGGTTATGAAATGTTTGGACAGAGTAAAAGGTAGAAAATTCTTTCTTTCAAGTAAGTAAACATCTAGATGTCAGGCATTCAATACCATTGATAAAACCTTTGAAGGACAAAGAAATAATGAGAACAGAATCGCTCTGACTCCGAGAATCTGTTTTTCCAAATATTTGGAAAGGCACATTTGGTGACATACAAGAAATAAATTTCACAAGGAGAGAGACAGCGTGTGGCTAGGTAAAGGTGCAGAGGTGGAGTGTAGTCGGCCGGAAGTTGCAGGGAAACAATGTCTAAGTTGGTTGACTTTAAATGTAAAGAAATTTCTTTAATGTGTGCAGCTGAATAAGATTCGGTTCCAAAACTCTGCATTTTGAAAGATTTGGCATAATATTCCACCTATAGCATTGTGAATGGAACTGAGTGGATTTTTATTTATTGTGAAGGGAAGATATTACATAATGAATAGGAAGTGACCAGTTGCTTGGAGATCGACTTCCTACTTTAATCACATGCGTTAAAGATGTGAGGACAAGCACCATGATGTTTGGTCCTTTTAATGCTCAGTGAAATCTGCCAAAGCAACGAGCAACAAAATTGGTGGGTTTTCTTTTGCACTTTAACCCTCTGTTTTTCTACGCAGTATTTTCCTTAAGCTGCAATAAAGTCAGAGCAAATTTGAATACAACATTAATCGTTCCAATTAGATATATCTAATTCACTTCTGATTATTACAATGTACATTGTGAGGTTTCAGCAAAATTTAAATGAAACGAACAAATTAGCATTTCTTGCGATTTACTCCAATTCAGGTTCAGCCATATGAGAAAGGCCATTGAGCAACAGCATCGCCTTTATTTCACTCACCATGGCTGCTTCTTCACTTGAAAGAGAAAGTGACTGAAGTAATTATGAGTCAAATGTAGATGTAAATTTGACGGAAAATTCTTGTCCTGTTTCATTCTGACTCAGTTCTGACTCAGAATGTATTACTAACAGCTATTCATTCTGACCAGCATGGCTATTTATTGGAATTTGCTGTTATTATAATTCAAGTGAAAGCAGAAACACAATGGTGTGGATTCGATTCCGCTCTGGAACTTTCTCATCCATGACTTTCATCACATGTAACCTGATGAGGTCACATGTCACACCACTACAAAATGTGCTGAGGAGACCGAGCGATTATGGTGGTGGGTTATTATACCGCTGTGCTCCACATTCACGGGTTCGAGTCACACTCTGGTTGCTAACTTTACGCACCGATCTAGCAGTTTTTCTTTGCACATCACACTCTGGTACACACTGGATAGAGAATCTTTTCCTTGCCCTTCACTGCACGGGAGATTCACAAATAATCGACACCACATTAAAGTCGAAATGAAGAATGAGAGCAGTCATTCTATTCAATTGTAGATTAAATTGGTGTAATCAGAAAGAACACATTTTTCTTTCCGCCTTACATTCAATCTTGTCTTTCTATAAATTTACATCGAAAGAAAGAGAAAAAAAAACAAGCGATCGGGAACACAGGTTTATCCAGTGGGGTTGTTCATGAGTATTTTAACCTAATACTTCACAAAATGATCTGATTAGTATTTCAAACAGTCACTCGGAATTGGAACCGCAGAAAATCTCTCCAATGAGACGAACCTTTCATTCTTTCACAAATTTCTGCTGTGTGTGAATTATACAACGATCCATCATCCAGCGTGTTCACTGACTTGCCAACTGTATAAGATCGAGCAACTTCCTTCAGCAATCACAGCTTCTGCACACAGCCACCTGTGCTGAGCCCAGTGTCATTTGTTGCCCACAGGTCTCAGTACATTTCTTCTTGCTGAGTTTATGAGCATTGTTTCTGATCTGTCTGATCTGTTTAATAAACCTTTTCTGTCACTTCATCCCATCCCCTCACAATTCTGAACTTATGAATAAAATAAGGCGTTAGACCAAATGTTAAACCAAGTGGAAGTATGCTATTCAGCCCAAGGAGTCTGCTCAACCATTCAACAAACTCACGGATGATCTGATTTGGAAATGCCGGTGTTGGACTGGGGTGTACAAAGTTAAAAATCACACAACACCAGGTTATAGTCCAACAGGTTTAATTGGAAGTTCACTAGCTTTCGGAGCGATGCTCCTTTATCAGGTGATAGTCACCTGACTATCACTTGATGAACAAGCGTCGCTCCGAAAGCTAGTGTGCATCCAATTAAACCTGTTGGACTATAACCTGGTGTTGTGTGATTTTTAACATAGTTAATCTGATAATCTTGAATTCCTTTCTGTTCACTTAGCTCGACAAAGTTTTATCATCTTTCTGATTAACTTTCTGGCACAGTTTGAATATACCCAACCACACAGTCTCAACAGCGGTTACTGGAAACTGCCACAGATTATTTGACCCCTGAGCAAAGAAATTATTCCTCATTTCTGAATTTAATGGGCAATATCTAATTCTGAGATTATGTCCTCTGGTGCTCTCCTCAGAGCATAGGGCAAGCCACCTGCCCGTATCTACCCTGTCAAGATCCCACGAATATTGAACGTTTATAATTGTTATTATGTGATTATAAAGTTCCCCTCCTCCTCCTTTGTTTCAAGGATAATAATCCCAGCCTAACCAATCATTCCACGAAGTTCTACTGTCTACAGAATTAGCAACATGTTTGTACGTCTGCGCTGTCCCTTACATGTAATGAAGGCAGGTGGAGAAATTTCGGCGAGGAAACGGGTTGAAATTTCAGGCGCAGACGGGAATTGGAACTTGAAATCAGAAAGCGATTAGAATCGTATTGACCCACAGAAGGACCAAATACAGCGAAGATAACTCTGACAAATGAGAAACTAATCATATTCGATTGACATTCAATGGCTTCAATGTAACTGAATTCCTCCGTGTAATCGTCCTGGGAGCTAGTATTTAGGAGAAATGGAACCTGACCGCCCATATAAATAAGTTGACGACAAAAACCTGTCCGCGGGTCGACTTTGTTTGATTATTAACTCAACTCTTGTCTCCGTGAAGCCTACATCGTCCGCAACGCACAAATTTGATGTTTAACAAAACTCTCTCCATTTGCCGAGGTGGGTGCAGCTTCAATGCCACTGAGGGAACTGGGCACCCTCCACGACAATGCAGTCACTTTACGGTATATTTTTCAACACCTGAATATTTATTCCTTTAACTGCTAAGGCACAATTGCAGCAGAGTGCACCACATAGAAGATTCACTGAAGTAAGTCATCCAGGCTTTGGTGACAGAACCTTCAAAGCTCAAAGACTGCACCGACTATAACGACAAGGTTGAAAATGCACTGAAACGTCACCATTTACAAATTACCCTCCAAGGCACATACCAGCATGACCTAGAGAGGTATCAGTGGTAAATTCATTGAGTGGTGCAGTAGGTTGATGGGCAAAGATTTATACTTCAGCCCTCTATCTTTCATCTTTCAATTTAAAAAATGTAGATTATTGCATGGACCAGACTTGTGCTCATTCCTTTAGTTGTTTCCTAAACTGGCGGTTGCTAAGGATCGAATATCATCCACAGTCTGTGGTCAACAATAGAAAATACCCAAAAACCTCTCGAACAACTGATCTCCCTGTCCAACAATCTTCTGGGATCTGTGAATGTCCACTCCAAGATCTCTTTGTTCCTATACACCACTCAGAATGCTCACTGTTATTGTTACAACTCCCCAAATTCACTACCACTCATTGGTCTGGATTCAATTTCATTCACCATTTTTCCTTTCCACCTGATGGATACGTCCCTGCGGTCGCTGAAATTGTTCATTATAGTCAACTACACAACTATGTATCGTTAGTAAACTTCTAAATCATGACTCCTAATAGAAAAAAGTTTGATTTATTGATCTACATCAGGAAACAGAGGGACTTCACTGGGAAAAATCTTCCAAACATGGTTCCTTGCTGCATGGGATGAACAACTGCCATGTTCCAATCTCCAAGGGTTGCTAGCCCAGTATCTCGCCAATACATTTGCAGATGACACAGAGATTGGTGGAGACGCCAGAAATCATAGGGGACTGTCAAAGAATGAAGGGGAATATAGATAGACAGAAGGGTTGAGCGGAGAATTGGCAAATGGTGTTCCATTCAAGCAAATGTGAGGTGATGATTTTGGGAAGTTTAATTCCAGAGCCAAGTATACAGTAAATGGAACAGCCTTGGGTAAACTTGATGAGAAGAGAGATCTGGGAGTTCAGGTTCTTTGTACCCTGAAGGTGACTGCACAGGTGGATAGAGTGGTCAAGAAGGCATATGGCATGCTTGCCTTCACCGGATAGGGCATTGAGTATAAGAGCAGGCAAGTCCTGCTAAAATTGTACAGGAGTTTGGTTCGGCCGCGTTTATAATACTCTGTACAGTTCTGGTATCCAAATTACCAAAATTATGTGGACGTTTCGGAGAGAATGCGGAGAAGGTTTACGCAGATGTTGCCTGGTATGGAAGATGCAAGCTCTGAAGAGAGGTTGAGTAGGTTACTTCTGCTTTCAGTAGAAAAAACGAGATTGCTGGGACCTGATTGAGGTCTACAATATCATGAAGGGTACAGACAGGGTGGCTAAAGATAAGCCTTTTTCCAAGATGAGTAATTCAATAACGAGAGGTCACGCGTTCAATGAGAGAGGTGAAACGTTTAAGGGAGATAGACATGGAAAGTATTTTACACAGAGGTTGGCAGGTGCTGGAATGCGTTGCCAGCAGAGGTAGTAGAGGCAGGCATGGTAGATTCATTTCAGTTGCGCCTGGACAGATGCATGAGTAAGTGAGGAGCAGAGGGATACGGATGCTTAGAAATTGGGCGACATGTTTAGGTAGTTGATTTGGATCGGCTCAGGCTCGGCTGTCCAAAGGGCCTGTTCCTGGGCTGCACATTTTCTGTATTCTTTGTTCTTCTTTGTTCACTACACTACCAACTGTGGGTTACAGGTGAAGTAGTGTTACTTCTGCAATCATAATTACTTATGCAAGGTAAATTAACACACACCATGCACAATTGTTTCAAGCAAGAGCTGAGTCAACAAGAATGAAACCTATGTAAAGGAAATATATAATTGTTTTCATATTAGCTAAAATGTGCATAAAGAATGAAATGTGCCTGCAAACAATGGTAGATGGTACAGACAAATAGATAAGGTGCTGTGAGGGTGTAGGTTAAGCCAGATATGCTTGTACAAGCAGTAGTTAAAAGCATTTGTTTCCCATTTCTGCAAAAAAAAAACCCAAAAAAAACAATTAAAAGGTCTTAAGGTTCAATATGGTTGGGGAAAGGGAGGAAATGTCACAAGTGGGGGAAATAGATCGCAGTGAAGGAGGATATACCTAACAGTTGACCACAGCCAAGATGTGGTGAAAAGGCCAAGTAAAACCTGTACTTTGTTATGCACAAGGCCGGAGAAGGCAAGAGAGAAACAATAGTAATGGGCAGCGGGTTTGGAGTAGTGAATCCTATGTACTTGCTAAACTCTGCGAGTCCATTTCAGGCAACACCGCTTGCAAGCGTATAATAAACATACTAATTGCTTCATATCTTGTCTCGCATGAAATTATTGAAGTGAGTGGGTTTAGTTTCTCACAATTGGGGGATCCTCCGCGATTTCTTCCATCGCCGGGGGGAGTGGTTGGCCCTGGACACTGGGAAGAGGCCTCCCATTCACAATTGAGGAGCGGTTTTTGTCCCGGTTTTGTCCGCTCCCTTGGGTGGCTGGTACGAATCCCACAAGAGAGACATCTGAATCAGACAGTGAGAGGAGGTCGATAAAAAATATGGAAAAAAAAGGGGCCAGGCAAGTCTGTGCACAGACCAACGTCACAAAACTGACTTTTAAGTATTAACTTGGTGGCCGGGAAAAGGGGTATTTAATCGCTGAGGGACTGGTGAGGGACCCGAAAAATGGGGGATAGGCAAAGAAAGTCGAACTGTCACTGAGTAAAGGAAGAAAAAGTCCCTGGTAACTTTCCTCCTGAATGTCCGTTGGGGAGGATGTTGAGGGAATGGACAAGTAACACTTGTACAAGAGAAAATGATAAAAAGAAAATGATTGAATATTGTTGTTTAGTATGGACCAAAGAACCAATCCTTCATCCAACTGTCTTCTGGCCAAAGTATGATTCGGATGAGGATTGGGTATGTCAGTATTTAGATTTGTATGTGAATAAAAAACAAACTTTTAGTCAAGAAGAGGCGGACTATGCGTCCTGTTGGAAGGGCAGTTTGGTCATGATGGTAGTAAAGGCAAAGGATTCCCCCTCTGCCCCACCCAGCTCCTGGGATCGTTTCTCCTGTTTGCACTCCCGCACCCCCCCCCCCCCCCCCCCCCCCAGTACCATAAAATCAGATAAGGTGAAAATGGGGGAGGAGGAGAGACAGACAGACAGGGACAGGGAACGGATGACCCACAAGAGGAGAACGAAGGGGCGGTGGACGGGGATGTTGTTGTTCCCGACCCTCAATCCACAACAAAAGGAAGGGAAGATAAAGTAGACGTAGAGGAGGTCTTTGGAGTATCTAAACGAAAGCCTAAGGGGGAAAAACAAAAACAAAAACAAAAACGGGGAAGAATATAAAGACTTATCCCCTTTCGGAGGTACTAACAGGGGACAAAGAGATTGGGTTTGTAAGTGCCCCCCTCACCAGTGGGGAGGTCAGAACATTTAAAAAGGAGATTAAGGTCTTGGTTGAGGATCCGGTAGGGCTGTCTGACCAAATTGATCATTAATTGGGGCCCAGTCTGTATACGTGGACAGAGTTAATGTCTATTTTGAATGTACTATTTACTGGGGAAGAAAGGGGACTTATACCAGGAGCAGCCATTGAAATATGGGACAGGGAACTTCCCATTGGAGATGGGGATACCGAACAGGGAGAGACGGAGTTTCCTCTCAGAGACACCCAGCTGGAAAATCAAAACCCGGAACATAGGGAAGAAATGATGGAATTGAAAGACCTGATTCTAAAAGGAAGAAGAGAGGCAGTTCCGAAGTCGCAGAATTTGACTAAATCCTTTGAGGTAAAAGAGGAGAAAGATGAGATACCCTCAGCTTTCTTGCAAAGATTAAGAGACTCAATGCGGATATACTCTGGAATGAACCCTGAGGACCCAGTGGAACAGGGTCTTTTGAAAGTATATTTTGTGACGAAGGCATGGCCAGACATACAGAAAAAGATACAGAAGATAGAAGGGTGAAGTGAAAAACCATTAGATGAATTGTTAAGAGAGGCAAAGAAAGTGTTTGCAAAGAGAGAGGTTGAGAGACAAAAACAGAAGGCAAAAATGATGGTAGATACGATTGATGAAGTAGTTAAGAAAAGAATGGAACTAATAATGAGCAACCGGAGCGGTGGGTGGCAGCATGTAGGACAGAGAGGAAGAAGGAGTGGAAGAGGAAAAGGGGGAGCATTTGATAGAGGGTTCTGACGACAGGGACAGAGATGGAAGTCTCCACAGGCAGGATGCTGTTATTGCAGAAACTCGGGTATTTTAAGAGGGAGTGTACTGATCTACAAAGGGAAGAAAGGGCAATTCCGTTTATGAGTTTTGATGAAGATTAGGGGTGTTAGGGGTTCCTGCCCCCGGGGAGCCACCAAGAACTCTTGATAAATTTGAAGGTGGGACCCTGTGGGGAAGAGGTAGTCTTCCTAGTAGATACGGGGGTAGCACGGTCATCACTGATTTTTAAACCAAAGAAAGTAGGAATGCCCACACGGTCAATTACTGTTTCCGGGGTAAAAGGGGAATAATATACTGTTCCAGTATTTGAACCTATGATGATAGATGTTCCGACGGATACAGTCACAGGGGAACTGTTGTATATCCGTGATATAGGAAGTAACTTACTAGGGATAGATTTAATTATCCTCTTAGGACTGGAGATTTGAATTCAGGAAAAAGAATTAGTTGTACAAATGGCAATGTTGACAGAAGATGTGGAGAGAGAGATAGACCCTATTATATGGGCTAGAGAAGGGAAATGTGGAAAAATACAGATCCGTCCCCTAGAAATAACTTTAAAATGGAAAGGGGACGTTGTTTATGAGCGACATTATCCCATTTCCATAGAAGATAAACGAGGACTGTAGCCAGTAATTGAGGGGCTAGAGATGGACTATTGGAGCCATGTATGTCTCCTTATAATATCCTAATTCTACCGGTGCGGAAATCTGATGGAACTTATCGATTGGTGCAGGATTTGAGAACATTGAATCGAATAGTACAGGTCAGGCACCCAGTGGTGCCAAATCCCTATACGTTATTAAGTAAGATCCCTCATGACCACAAATGGTTTAGTGTGATAGATTTAAAGGATGCCTTTTAGGCTTGTACCTTGGCGGAGGAAAGTAGGAATTTGTTCGCCTTTGAATGGGAAGATCCCAAGACAGATCGGAAACAGCAATAGCGGTGGACCGCGCTCCCCCAGGGATTTACAAAATCCCCGAATTTATTTGGACAGATGTTAGAAGAAATATTGGAGAAATTTAGCAGCCCCAAGGGAACTACCCTGTCCCAGTATGTAGACGACCTCTTAGTAACAGGAAAGAGAAGAGAAAGAGTAGTAGAAGCCACTAAAAAAAATGTTGAATTTCCTGTGTCAGCAGGGACTGCGAGTATCTAAAAACAAAATACAATATGTGGAGCGAGAAGTGAAATACTTGGGACATTTAGTTAGTGAGGGAAAGAGAAAGGTAAGCCCGGAACGGTTAAAGGGAATAGTGGGGATTCCGTTGCCCAGGAATAAACGGAAATATCTTAATTGTTTGGGTTTAACTGGATACTGCAGATTGTGGATTGATTCTTATGCTCAAAAGACGAATAAATTAGATCTCAAACCATTAGAGGAGGAACCAAAGTGTCTGAGTTGGGAAGAAGAGGAAAAATAACAATTTAAGTAATTCAAAACAGATCTGATCCATGACCCCATGTTAGCCTTACCTTCTCTAGATAAACCTTTCCAGCTCTTTGCTACCGTTGATAAGGGAGCGGCTTTGGGTGTATTAACCCAGAGGTGGAGAGGAATGAAACAGCCAGTAGCATATCTTTCGAAGCTCTTGGATCCAGTATCCTGGGGGTGGCCTGAGTGTGTGCAGGCCCTGGCTGCCACTGCATTGTTGGTGGAGGAAAGCAGAAAGCTTACATTTGGGGGAGCCCTAATAGTAAGTACCCCACACCAAGTGAGAATGATCCTAAACCAAAAAGTTGGGCGATGGTTGACAGACTCGCGGATTCTGAAGTATGAAGCAATATTAATACAAAAGGATGATCTAGTGTTGGTCACGGACAATTGTTTAAATCCAGCTGCCTTTCTTTGGAAAGGGAAGGAGAATCTCCTCAGAATCCAGAACACAACTGCCTTGACGTTATAGAATAACAAACTAAGGTCCGCATGGACCTGAGAGATGTTCCACTTCATGCAGGAGCCTGACTTTTTATAGACGGATCATCCCGGGAGACTGAAGGGAAAAGAAATAATGAGTATGCAGTCGTAGACGGGGCGAAAGGTAGTGTGGTAGAGACAGGAAGGTTGCCAAATACGTGGTCAGCTCAGACCTGCGAACTCTATGCATTGGAAAGAGCCCTTAGGGCATTAGAAAATAAAGAGGGAGCAGCATACAGTGACTCAAATATGCATTTGGTGTTGTGCACACTTTTGGAAAGAATTGGACAAAAAAGAGGACTGATCAATAGCCGGGGGAAGGAATTAGCACATGAGGAGCTGATTAAATGGGTCTTGGAGTCCCTCTTACTCCCCCGAGAAATAGTGGTAGTGCATGTAAATGGTCATCAGAAAGGAAATGGACCAGAAGTTAGGGGGAATAGATTAGCCGATGAAGTGGCTAAGGAAGCAGGCCTGGACCCACAAGGAGTGCTGATTCATTCCCTAATACCTACTGTCCCTGATCCCCGGAAGCTTCTATACTTACTGAAAGAGAAGAAAGAGAATTGAGAGATTTAGGGGCTACAAAGACAGCTGACGGGCATTGGAAGTTACCTGATGGAAGGGAAATGTTAAACAAAATGATGATGCGGGAGATTATGGCCGTCCTACACCAAGGCAGCCATTGGGGAGTACAAGCAATGTGTGATTTAGTTCTTAGGGAATATGGATGTAAAGGAATATATACAATTGCTAAACAAATATGTGAAGGATGTATAATATGCACAAAGGTAAATAAGAAAGTCCTGAGAAAACAGACCCCGGGAGGAAGAGACCCAGGATTGAGACCCTTCAGAGTGTATAAGAAGATTATACTGAACTACCCAGAGTAGGAAGATTAAAATATATGCTGGTCATAGTAGATCATCTACCTGGTTAGTTTGGGGCATACCCTCTAGCTACTGCCACTGCAAGTGTGATGTCTAAAACAATATTAGAGCACATAATTCCCCGATATGGGCTCGTGAACCATATAGATTCCGACCAAGGAACTCATTTTACCTCTGAAGTGTTACAGGGGGTAATGGAAGGTTTGGGAATTTTCTGGGAGTTCCATGCTCCATGGCACCCACCATCATCAGGAAGGCTTGAGAGAATGAACCAAACACTCAAACGACAGCACTCGAAATTGATAATAGAAACCAGACTCCCTTGGAACAAATGTTTACCTATAGCTCTCTTGCAAGTACGAACAGCCCCAAGGAAAGATTTGGGACTAACCCCGATGAAATCATATTTGTATTACCTTATCTGGGAAAGAACGGAGAATTGACAATTCCCGAAACTGAAGACTTGTTCTAAAGAAGTATATACTGGGCTTGTCCGCCGCTTTGTCTTTCCTCAGGAAACAGGGTTTATTGGCACAGACTCCGCCCCTTGAATTCACCGCCCATCCCATCCGGCCGGGAGATTGGGGCTTAGTAAAATCATGGACAGAGACTAAATTGCAGCCGGACTGGGAAGGGCCATATCAGGACCCTTTGACCGAAACGGCAATAAGGACAGCGGAGAAAGGCTGGACTCACTACACACGGATCAAAGGGCTAGTAAAATGTCCAGTTGAGGAAGAAGTCTGGACAACCGAATCAACGCAAGACCCGCTGAAACTCAGGCTGAAGAGACTTAGAGTAACTGATTATACAGTGGCGATACGAGCGCGGGATTATTTATGTAGGATTGTGTATTAAGGTTTTTTGTGCTTCAGCACAATTTTTAGAATGCTGGGGATGCTTAGAGTTATGATGCTAGCTCTCTTAGTATTGGGATTTTGTCAAATATAATTTTCATATGTGTGATTAACGGTCCCTGAGTCTGATAATCAGCAAGCAATAGATCTGATGCATGTAACTTAGTACATTGTGGGGATGTCGATAATCAGAGACAGTACCGCAGCTCAGAGATACATCTTAAGTCCATTGGGGATGGTACTTGGTATAATGGTCTCGTCACAGTACACTGGGCCCTCCTTCCGACCAGTTTGCGATTGTCCCGATAAAAAGTGTAACCCAATATACCTAATGATAAAGAAAACCACATGGCTCAAAGCAATTCTGGGAGGTCGGGGGGGCGGGGGGGTGTGGGCACCTATGAAATACAATTAGATAAAACATTTGGGATAGAAATGCAAGCAAACTGGAAGGATTTCTCGGGCTGTTGTTTTCAAATTAGCGTAGGACAGGGAAAACGGGCAGCATTATTGGATAATAAGGTACAACCTTTCACCCCTCCCAATGATCCTAAAGTAGTAAAAATTATAGAGATGAAGGACTTGAAACAGACCATCAAAATAGAAACTGGATACGGGGATGCAAATGCCTGGGTTGAATGGTTAAAGTATAGTGTAAAAAGTCTGAACAAGAGCAATTGCTATGCATGTGCCTCCAGTAGTCCAGTGGCCCAGGTGGTTCCCTTTTCGCTTGAGTGGAAGTGAGACAGGAAGGACATGAAATGTATGATAGCCCTGTATCAGGATAAGACTGCATGGAATGATAGGAATTGTACCTCCCTATCTCTTATTTTCGCTCCCTTGGAGAAGAAAGATTCAAAAGCCCCGCTATGTTTTCAACCGCAGTTGGAAATCACACGTCGTGTGTGGGTAGAGGAGGTACAAATCGGTCTAGAGATTTGGGGGAGCTCAAAGTATGTACAGAGATTAAGAATGTCACCAAAAAAGACAAGGGAGGGAACTACTCAGCACCAAAGGCTCCCCGAGCGGATCTGTGGTGGTACTGTGGAGGCGAAATATTGAGACCCACCCTACCACCGGATTGGAGAGGGATATGTGCAATTGTACAATTGGTAATTCCATTTATCCTGGCATTTGAGGAGGAAAAGATAGTGGGGAAAAAGGGAAGGAGTAAGAGATCACTGTTAGACACTTCTTTCGATGACAGGATTTATCTCGATTCTGTAGGAGTCCCTAGGAGGGTACCTGATGAGTTCAAGGCTCGTAATCATATTGCAGCAGCCTATGAGTCAGCTCTCTTTTGGTGGGTAACAATTAATAAAAATGTAGATTAGATAAATTACATTTTCTATAATCAACAGCGATTTATAAATTATACAATAGATGTGGTTAAAGGAATATCAGAACAGCTTGATGCGACAAATAGGATGGCATGGGAAAACAGAATGGCCCTCGATATGATTTTAGCAGAAAAAGGGTGTGTATGTGTGATGTTAGGAGGAAACTGTTGCACCTTTATTCCTAATAACACTGCACCTGATGGTTCAATTACTCGGGTGCTAAGGGGATTGACTACCTTAGCAGAGGAACTGGCTGAGAATTCAGGAGTAGACACATCTCTCACGGGATGGCGTGAATCATGGTTTGGAAAATGGAAGGGGGTGGTGGTTTCCATCCTTACTTCCCTGATAGTAGTAGCCGGGGTATTGGTAGCCATTGGCTGTTGCATCATGCCCTGTATACGAGGACTCACCCAAAGACTGATTCAGACAGCCTTAATAAAACAGATACCCCTAAAATGGAATCAGGGAGAGGAACTTTGTCGATTAAATAATGAGGGGATGAGTGAGTCCAAGATGGATGAAATCTCCGGAATGATGCTTCTGAATTTTGGGGGCAATGCTTAAAAGAAAAATGCAGAAGATAACAAATGGTAATTAAAGAAAAAGGGGGAAATTTTGGGATATAGGTAAAGTAGTGTCACTTCTGCAACATAATTATTTATGCAAGGTTTATGCACTCACACCAGTGTATAATGGTTTCAACCAGCTCTTGATGCAACAGCCAATGGCTACCAATACCCCGGCTACTACTATCAGGGAAGTAAGGATGGAAACCACCACCCCCTTCCATTTTCCAAACCATGATTCACGCCATCAACAAGAATGAAAACTATGTAAAAACAATGACTGCAGATGCTGGAAACCAGATTCTGGATTAGTGGTTCTGGAAGAGCACAGCGTTTCAGGCAGCATCCAAGTAGCTTCGAAATCGACGTTTCGGGCATTTGCCCGAAACGTCGATTTCGAAGCTACTTGGATGCTGCCTGAACTGCTGTGCTCTTCCAGCACTACTCATCAAGAATGAAAACTATGTGAAGGAAATATATAATTGTTTTGTATTAGCTAAAATGTGCATACAAGAATGAAACGTGCCTGCAGACAATGGTAGATGTGACAGACAAATTTGAATGTGCCTGCACTTTTCCAACACCACAGCTTCCTCACTTTCTCCAAATATGCTTAATGAACATGAACTGAAAATGTTAGCATCAGCAGTTGAACAAGACCAAATAAACATATTTTTTGAAATATCTATAGTGAAAACTTGTTTGAGAACATACAACAAATCAGATCGAACAACATCTCTTGCCGTTAGAACCCTTGGCCCTTCATAATAAAGAATAACCATGCTTTGACCAACCAGTATAGTGTATAACGACTGAACTGAAATACCAGAGGATAACGATTGCATTTATTGAAGGGAATGATAACCAGATCCTTACTGTGATCGTGGGAATTGATCTCAGGAACAATAAGATATTTACTGTGATTATTCCACTGAACAGTAATTAAATGGTCATGAAGATCTTTGTGTGGCTTTATGTGCAGTGTTTTGTTTGAACATTGATTTCAGTAACATTGAGATATTTTACAAGATTGACAATTGACAGTTAAAGATAAGTTTTAAAGGCAACATTTTAAAAAATTGTCAGTTTTGTTTAGCGAAACACAATTCTAAGTTTATGAAATCTCTACTGTGTGGAAACAGGCCATTTGGCCCAACAAGTCGACACTGACGTTCCAAAGAATAATCCACTCGGCACCATTCTGCTCTCAGATTACTGGACATTTACCCCTGACTAATGCACATAACCTACACATCCCTGAACAGAACGTACAGCTTAGCATGGCCAATGTACCTAACCTGCATATCTTTGGATTGTAGGAGAAAACCAGAACATGCAAACTCCACACAAACATATGGCCGAGGATGGAATCAAACCCAAGTGCATAACACTGTAAGACAGGAGTGTTAACCACTGATCCTCTGTTCTCAATGCCCAGCCCCCATGTTCAAGAGGTCTATGTAACTGTTCATTGGTTCTCTTGTCCAGATACTAATTTATAATTGATATCGCTTTAATTGTGCCCGGAATTTTGAGATTTGTCTCAAAGTTAAGAAGAAAACGAGGAGCAATTAATATGAGAAGTTGAGAGAATAGAAAACACAGTAAATTTAAATTACAGACTGTGAGAAACAAAGCTCACTCACTTCAATAATTTCAGCCCAAGACAAGATCTGAAGCAATCAGTTTGTTTATTAGACGCTTGCAAGCGTGGTGCCTGGAATAAGGCACACAGAGTTTAGCAAAGACATATCTTATATAGGATTCACTACTCCAAACCCGGTGTATCGAAAAGATTCCTGAAGGGCTTATGCCCAAAACGTTGATTCTGCTTCTCTTGAATGCTATCCGACCTGCTGTGCTTTACCGGCACAACGCTCTTGCTATTAGAAATATTTGACTGAACATTCAGAGACAATACTAAAACTTACCTCTGTCAATTTAATTTACTGCGCTTTCTACTCACTGAAGTTTTCATGTTAATTGCTCCTCTTTTTCTTCTTAAATCTGATACAAATTTCAAAATACAGAACACAATAAAATTCACATGAATTATAAATTTACATTCTGGGCAAGAAAACCAATGGAAGGCGATATAGAATTCTTGAACAGCCTACACATATGAATGAAAAAGCAATTCCTTCTAAAAAAAAATGTTTCCACGTCTGTATCGTTTTCTCAATTCAATAATCCTGCAAGTAGTTTATAATTGTCAGTTGATCTCTCTGAATGAGTACCTAATCAATGTCAATGTAACAGCTGAAACATTAACAATAGATTGATAACTGGGTGTTAAAGACCTTATTTGAAGTCAACAAATGTTTGGTATTTACTAGAATCCCACCAGAAAACATTCTTGAATCATAATACAAGAAGTGAGATATGTGAGAGATGTGCAAACCTTATTTTTAAATTAACAAACTCGAATATTTTCAAAGCATTTCAATCTTACGGTCAAAATGAACAGGTGAATGGAAAAATAACAACAAGCTTCTGACAATTCATAAACTGAACAACAATTACATATTCACTTTGATCAAAGGACAGAGGAATATTTAGATGAATCACAATATTTAGTTACATAGTAGGTAACCAGCTGACTGACAAGTAATAGGTGGGAGCATTTGTTAGTTTCCTGAAGAAGATATCAACTTTATTTCCAATTTATAGCACGACAGAATAATGTTTAATGTGTATCAATTGTTTGAACTTGCCCCTTTGCAACAAAATAAAGGATCAATCTCATCGTAATCTTTAATTCTGCAACATTTTCAAATATTCTCCAGGAACATATAAGCAATAGAATTAGATACAGGTATCCCCACTATCTGAAAGTACAGCGTTATTATGAAACCTTACATAAGCTGAAAAGGCGTAAATCGAAGAAGCTTTAATCTTTTTCCTTTTTTTTCGTAAAAGTGAAAATCCTCTTCAGATTTCTTCCAGTTAGAGAAAGCAGGGACAGATGTAAGTCTTTTGTAAAAGCAAAGTGGCTAAAGCAAACTTTCCAAAAGTAGGGGATACGTGTACACATATTTCTTGGTAACCTGACTCAAATAAGTATCACATTTTGTGATTATTCTTATAATAGATAAAAGCAGATCTAATGTTGGATTGAAAAGCAATTCAATCTGTGCTTGTGTACTCTCTGATCACCATTCAGAGCAGCTCTTGATATATTTCTGTTGAAGTTGTGATTTGAAACCTTCCCTCGGGTCGAGTAATAGAGACCCTGCCACAGCTCCACAAGCTCCTTTCATAATGTTACCACTCAGGACGGTAGGACTGCAATATTATGTTTAATGTGGTAACTCAAATCAAAACTCATCAGCTGTTTATTGCAGTAATTTGGATGGGAATTAATCAGGTAGTTTCTGTGTGTAATGGACTGGAAATTAAACAATATTTTACAATAACAATGGAATAAAGGAATGATAAACTTAAATAAACAGGAATCTCATGACAATTCTTTGAAAGACAAATTGACAAAACTGTGTGATCATTGTCCTTTGATTTCTAATATGCATCAGTCACTCAATGTGAATATTCAGCTGAAGACAATTTCCCTTCCTTTCAACAACGTACAACTTTCACAAATTCAAACTGAACAGGCATTGAAAAAGGAAGGAACAAGCAGATGGTAATTCGATTTTCTTTACATAAACATGCGATTAATTTTAAGTAAGTTTTATATACGTAAAAAGGAAACTTTTTGTGGTTCGAAATACAATAAATGTGAGCATGAAGTGAAATATAATCAAATCAATTTAACTGTGTTTTCTCAGTTAAAATACAGTTCAATATTCAAAGTAATCGAGTGATTGTACACTGCAATATCTTTAATTCAGTGCTGAGATATAATTCCACATTTATACCCCTTAGAGTGAATCAAACTTGTGCCAGGAGTCAGAGGGGGTAGGGGAGGTCCTGAATGAGTACTTTGCTTAAGTATTCACGAGTGAGTGGGACCTTGTTCTTTGTGAGAACAATGTGAAACAGGCTGATATGGTCGAACAGGTCGATATTAAGACGGAGAATGTGCTGAAAATATTGAAAAATCATGGAGATAGATAAGTCCCCTGGGCCAGAAAAGATATAACTTAGGTTGTTATGGGAAGGGAGTCAAGGGATTACTGTGTTTTGGCGATGATCTTTGCATCCTCACGGTCCACTGGAGTCATACCAGATGATTGGAGGGTGGCAAACGTCATTCCCTTATTCAAGAAAGGCAACTGAAATATTCCTGGGAATCATTGATGAGTCAGTCTTACATCAGTTGTGGGCAAATTATTGGAGAGGATTCTGAGAGACAGGATTTATGATTATTTGGAAATGGATAGATTGATTAGAGATGGTCAGCATGGCTTTGTGAGCGGCAGGTTATGTCTCACAAACCTTATTGAATTATTTGAGGATGTGACAAACACATTGGTGAGGACAGAGTAGTGGATGTGGTATGTCTGGACTTTAGCAAGGTGTTTGATTAGGTTCCACATGGTAGGCTCATTTAGAAAGTAATGAGGTCTGGGATACAGGGAAACCTGCCTGGTTAAATAATAAATTGGCTGGCCCATAGAAGACAGGGTGAGATTAAATGGATAGTTCTCAGCTTGGAGCACGGTGACCAATGGTGTTCTGAAGGGATTAGTTCTGGGGCCTCTGCTCTTTGTGATCTTTTATAAATGACTTGGATGAGGAAGTGGAAGGGTGGGTTAGGAAGTTTCCAATGACACGAGAGTTGGTGGAGTTGTGGATAGTGTGGAGAGCCTTTGTAGGCTGCTAGAGGACATTGACATAATGCAGAGCTGGGCTGAGAAGTGGCAGATGGAATTCTACCTGGGAAAATGTGAAGTTATTAATTTTGGAATTTCAAATTTGAGTGCATATTTTCAGATTAAATGCAGGATTCTTGACAATGTGGTGGAAAAGAGGGATTGTGGGGTGCACGTCCATATATCCCTCATAGCTGACATCCGAGGTGATAGGGTTATTAAGACAGTGTATGGTGTGTTGGCTTTCATTCGCAGGGATATTGAGTCTAAGAGCCACGTGTTTATGCTGCAGCTCTATGGATCAGTGGTGAGACTACACTTAGAATATTGTGTTCGGTTCTGGTCACCTCATTATATATAGGATGCGGAAGCCTTAGAGAAGGTGCAGATGAGATTTATCAAGATGTTGCCTGGACTGGAAGGCATGTCTTCTGAAGAAATATTGAGGGAGCTGGGGCTTTGCTCATTGCAGTGAAAGAGGGTGAGAGCTTACTTGATAGCTTTGTGTAAGATGATGAGAGGCATAGATAGAGTGGATGATGAAAGACTTTTCCCAACAAAGTGGCATAATTTTAAGGTGAATTGGGAAAGTTGTGTGCAGATGTCAGAGATAGTTTCTTTATAGATAGTGGTGGGTGCGTGGAATGCACTGCCAGTGGTGGTAGTAGATTCAGATCCATCAGGGACATCTAAGCGACTCTTGGATAGGCACATGGATGATAGTAACTGAAGGGCATGTTGGTTAGTTTGATCTTAGAATAGGATAAAGGATCGGAACAACATCATGGCCAAAGGGCCTGTACTGTGCTGTACTGTTCTATATTCTATGGACTGAAATGAACAATTATTACATATTAGCAACATATAGATTTTCAAAACTCTATTAGCATACTTAAGAATAATGATAAATTTCATCTTGCTATTTGACTGTGCTATCTGCAAAAATGACCAGGAATTATTGTAGGGAAAAGTAATTAGGCTTTTCTAAATTTATAAGGCTGGGATTACACAGATCATTCAAATGAGCAAAAGTCATATTTATAACAGTGCGAGTTGCAGCAGAAATAATGGATTCTTTTGTAGGTGCATTGATTGGAAATAAAATTGATTTTTATATTACTGTATAGGTACTAGGGAATATTGGATTAAATTCAGATATAAACTTCACTGCTGTGTTAGCAAGACTAAACTAAAGCATATAATAATTATGATCATGCAAATGCCTTAATAATTACTGTTAGAATTCTGGAAAAAAGATATATTGCACCATTTTTCAAACAGTCAATAAATTAAATTGTGAATCTCAGTATACTTGTTACCCAGACCAATTATTATGCAAATTATTGTAATGGTAATGACTTAATAACTAATGCTAAATCCTAAACAGATACATTGGTTCAATAATTTGTCAGCCTGTTGCTCTGAAATTGATTGGATATTTATTAAGATCCGTAAACTGAGGGACAAAATATAATAGCTCACTTGATAGAATTGAGGGAAAAAATGAGACAGTGTTTATTGAAAAGGATTGTTTTTTGTTTAAAAATGCAGTTGATGCAAGAATAATATATTTTCCTCCATTGGTTTTCTTGGAGAGACATGGTTTTTTTTAATTGTCATGATTCAATGTTGAGACACTTGTGTCAGAGTCTGCAAAGGGGAGAGTGAGAGAGAAAGAAATTTTAAAAAAGCAGAAAGGAAAGGAACTGGCGAGCAGAGGAGCTCCAACTGTAGTGTCTCACCCTGCCAACATCTTATTGGGTGAGCTGGAATGCAGACTAGTCAAGGAACAACCTGACACAGTCATACACTCAGAATTTTAGCTTACAATGTCCTAGACACCACCGTCACCATCCCTGTATGTCCTGTCCCACCGGCAGGACATGGATGTAACTGAAATGCTGGGACATGCAGGGTTATGGACTAAGATTGGCAGAATGTGATCAGTGTGATTTATTTAACATTTCTCCAGAATATTAAACTCCAGTACAATTTGAAAAGTTATTAGCGTCATCAGACTTGAACTACAAATGTCAGAAAAAAATTATCAGGAAGTTAACGCACAGATCGAGGCCACTTGGCCCATCCCATATGTGTTGACTGTAATAGAACTCCCTAGGCTTTACAGCTTTTTGTACTCACCATTGAAAGCAACAATTTCAGACTGTGAACTCTGCCAAATATGCTTTTATAATCTGTTTTATAAATGTATTTCTTTGACAGCTGCACACCTTGTTTCCTTGTTTCTTTCCCAGCCCTTACTCCATTCCCTTGGCCTTGCGGGACGACCATTTCTGCTGTTTAATCTCTCCTGCATTCCCCCGTGTGACAGACTGCCTTTTTGTCCTTGTCTCACTCCCACCTTGCTCACAACTTGTGACATTTCTGATGGTTCCCAGACCTCTGTAACTATCACTGCGCCCCCTGGGTCAATGGCGCGAGTTTTGAATTATCTTCCTCCTGAGATAATCAGAAATCTTTCCGGTTGCAGTTTCCGCCAGATTTTATTTTGAAAAGCAGAGCATTTGTGTCAGAGTCAAGTATTTGTGAGCCTTCATCCACAATTCCCAGCATTTGGATGTAATTTGTGACCCTCCCACAGATGTGTAACGTTACTGGATTGGCCATGCTGAAATGGCCACAGTGTGCAATTTAGGTGGGTTGGGCTAGCCATTGTTAATGTGGGGTTATGGGGGTAGGGTGGGTGAGCAGGTCATTGTGGACTCGATGGGCCAAATAGACTCTTTCTGCACCCACTGGATTCTGTGATTCTAACTAGTTGTGATTGTTGTCATATTTTCCTCATGCCAGGTTCATTCAACTCAGATACATATGATTCTGTGGGTGCTCACTCACTCCTTCCCTTCAGTTTTACATCAATTTCACACTGAATGTGAGGGTGGGAATGGATTTGTAAATATAAATACTCCAACCGAAACCCCTCACAGGTCAGGACCTGTTTCTGCTACTTTCATCACTCACAAGGAACGGGAAAATAAAGGTTCAGTCACAAATCTTACAGGAACATAGCGGTTAGAATTACCAGGAAAGGCTGAACAGCTGAAAACGCTTTTTGCAAGAAAAGGGGAGGCTCAGAGACAGCCTGATACAAGTAGAAAGCTTTGTGTCTGTGTTTTCAGAGATTTGTGGTTGAAATCATTGGGTTGGAAGCATGTTTCATTGCCCCAGATCATCAAAGGTGCTATCTAAATGTGCATCTTTCTTTCTATCTGTCTGAGTTAACAATCAGATGGACAGGTCAATGTCTGAGTGTCTTACCAAATCCCTGATTGAATGTCTCCCCCCACAAACCCAGGTGCCTTACCACTCACTGGGTCATGGGGAAACTCTGCCGTTACAATGAGAACTGTTTTTGCTGTCGCCTCTCCTCGTGCTTCCGCCTAACCCCGACTTCCCTTCATTAAATCCCAGCTGCCTCTAGCCCACCCACATGGACATGTTGTAGAGCATGACAGGAGATTGGGTTGAAACCGAGAGTTCAATAGCCAGAATGAAATAGAAAGAAGAAAATAAAAGATGATTGTGGATCCCAGGGGATACAGACTCCAGGATTAGTCCTTGTGGGAATTCCTGCAGTAATACAAGACAGCATTCCATGATGAGTTAAACCTGGGTGGCAAGACAGGGAGACACTGAACATGGGCAGGTTTAGTTCAAACACAGGAGGTTTGTTCAGTCAGTAACAGTGTGTTCGACATAGATGTGAAGTGAACAGTGAGGGGAAATGTTACCACAAGCTGCCGATGGATAACTTGCATTGGAACAGGAGGAGGCCATTCAGCCCCTCAACCCTGCTCTGCCATTAATGATGATCATAGCTGATGTGTGACCTAACGCACAACTTTCAAAACCCTCTAATTTCATCAATAAACTCTTCTGCAACACACAAGATGAGTATTGTAAAAGTAAACATCTGCAAATGCTGGGACATCAGAAACAAAATCAGAAATTGCTGGGAAAATTCAGTAGTTCTGGCAGCATCGGTGGAGAGTGAACCGTTCGTGTCCAGTGACCAGTCCGGTGACCAGCTGCAGCTGTCCATTCTGCTGTTTCTGTAACACTGGAACAGGTTCTGGTGCGAGGGAAATGAGATTGTCAATAACAACTGAGAAAACAAGAGGACGTACTCAATCAGAATTAGGAATTCACTTACCCCTCCCAGTGGGACACACACCGACAAAGTCACACTGCGGAGAGGCCGTTCACCTGCCCCACGTATGGGAAGGGATTTACTCCATCTTACAATCTGCTGAAGCACCAGAGATGGCACAGTGGATTTAGACCCTTCGCCTGCTCCATGTGTGAGAAAGGATTCATTCAAATCTCTCACCAGCGGAGACATTAGTGCATTCCCACTGGGTAGAGGCCATTCACCTGCTCAGTCCTCTGACCTGCTTAAACACCAGTGAGCTCACACTGGGGAAAGGTCATTCACTTGTTCCCTGTGTGGGGGGAGATTCACTCAAATGCAGCACCTGCGGAGTCCCCAGTGAGCCCACACAGGGGGAGAGGCCATTCAGATGATCAGTGTGTGAGAGAGGATTCAGTGATTCATCCTCCCCCCCCCCCCCGAGGCCCCAGCGATCCCACAAAGAGGGAGAGGCCATTCAGATGGTCAGTGTCTGAGAGGGGATTCAGTAATTCATCCTGCCCCACTGAGAACCCAGTGAGCCCAAACCGCGGGAGAGCTCATTCAGATGCTCAGTATGGGAGAAGGGATTCAGTGATTCATCGCTCCTGCTGAGACTCCAAGGAGCCCATACTGAGGAGAGGCCATTCAGATGCTTAGTGTGGGAGAAGGGATTCAGTGATTATTCCTGCCCCAGAGACTCCAGCAGGTAGGAGCTGTTCACCCCTCTGTGTGACAAGGGATTTGCTGCATCTTCAACACGATTGAGAGACCAGTGAGTGCTCACAGGGAAGTGGTCATACACCCCTACACCGTGTTGACTGCAGGATTCTCATTCTGATGTTACTGTCCATCAGAGTCAGGAGTGGACCTTGTACATGATGACACTGTTGGAGTATTGATGTTGTTGTTGTTAACCACATTAACTGGGCTGGAGTTGACTGAACTTACATTGCCACTTTCTGAACCTCAGGATGCCTCTCTGGGAAGTAAGTCTCCACAAACAGCAATGTGACAAGGAGCAGGGATCATCTGTTTTGATTTAAATTGTGATTGCAGCACAGCTGCTTCACAGCATCAGGTACAAGGTTGGAGTCCAGTCTTGGTCAATAGCCTGTGTGGAGTTCCCACATTCTCCCCATGATAGTGTGGGTCCCCTCCAGCTGCTCTGGTTTCCTCCCACAGTCCAAAGATGTGCAGGTCAGGTGGATCAGTCCTAAATTGACCACAGGATCCAGGATTGTGCAGACTAGGTAGATCAGCCATGGGAAATGCAGTGTTACAGTAAGAGTGCTCTGGGCGTGATGCTCTTCAGATGGTCAGTGGGGTTTGATGGGCCAATGCTCTCCTTCCACACTGTCGGGATTCTATTCTATGATTGAGGATAAAGGCTACACAGCACGGTGTCCTTGGAGAAGGAACATGTGGTGTGCATCAGTGCTCTCGATGCCTTCAGATAGAGGTGGGCATCTCAGGGGATACAGTGCTTTATCTCCACCATTGCCCTCCTCCCCACAACTCTACCTTGATTTTGTCCCTTCTCATTCTGTCACTTGTAATGGTTTGCTTGTCCCGTAATTGGCTTTGTTTATAAATATTCAATTGGTAACACAAATGGTTTACTGCTGGTGATTGTGTGTCTAGATTAGAGTGATGCTGGAAAAGCACAGCAGGTCAGGCAGGATCCGAGGAGCCAGAAAATCAATGTCTTGGCAAAAGCCCTTCTCCAGCACCACTCTGATCGAGGCTCTGGTTTCCAGCATCTGCAGTCCTCACATTTGCATTGCTGGTGATTATACGTTAGCCAAAAGCAAAATGGCGAAATGATGATTTTGATGGTGGGAAGGTTGCTGTGATCACATTTCTGGGTCAGAGAAATGGGGAAAAAGAACGCTTCACAGCTCACTGAACGAGAACTGAAAAGCTGTAAAATCAAACCTCAGACAGGGAGGCAATATTTCCCTGGAGTTTGAGTAACTGGAAAGTGATGGTGTCCGGGAATAGACAGGATTTTGTTTTACAGGAGGTTGAAAGTTTTAAAACTGTTATATTCAGACAGTTCAATTTATTTTCTTTAATTTTATTTGCTGTGCAAAAAACTTTTACAACATTTTAAAGCCAAAATGTACAAACCTTGTGTTAAAGATAAATGTTAAATAAAATCCATCAAACCATCCCTCACTGAAAACTGTTGTGGAGGTGCAATCTCCTGGAGAATCCCTGCCCACTTCTTCCTACCCGGGTTTCATGACTACATACATACCTGGTAGATAGCAGCAGGAGGCCATTCAGCCTTTTAATCCTGCTCCACCATTCAATGGGAAACAGCTGACCATCCAGCTCAGTCTCCTGCTCCTGCTGTGCTCCAATCCCCTTTCATGACTTTACCTCGAAGAACTATATCGAAGTCCTCCTTTGGCTTCACTGTCTTTTGTTCCAGTGATGTTGCTGTGTTACTGTGTGGGTGTAGGCAGGGGTAATGTGATGGTGCTGCCTCCTGGAGGATGTACTCAGCATCCCTCATCATCCTGCAGTAACATCAACCGGGGTTCAGCAACTAGAGATAGATACCATTTCCAGGATATGGGCATCACTGACTCAGCCAACATTTATTCCCCATCTCTAGTTACCCTTGAGAACACGGTAGTGAGCTGCTGTCTTGAACCACTCGCAGTCCATTTGGTGCAGAGAGACCGACAATGCTGGGAGGGAGAGGGTTGCAGGATTTTGGCCCAATGATCCTCTATCTTTGGTTCTTCAAATATTGTTAAATTTAATCACCAGTCTGCAAATCTTCACCATCTCGCACCCTGTATAAAGGAATATGTACAGATTAGAAATTCAGAACAGATAATTCTAATTTCTCTGGTATATTTTTCCCCTTTGTTCCCCCAAAGCTGCCCACTTCCTCTCTCCCACCATTCTGACTCTGCTGTCCCCTAATGTACACCCTCCCCATTCTCATGGAGTAACTGATAAACAGATCCATGCCACCACTTTCCGTCCCTGGTTAGACTCTGCACCCTTTCTGGGTTCACTTCCTTTCCCTTCAGTTGCTGCAAGTGAATAATGTAACAGCAGAATGAAACAAAAGGAAACAGACAGGGAGATGGCAGATCCTGGACAGAAGAGGAATCTTTAGTCTGGGAGAATGGGTCAGATCCTTCTTTGTTTCTCAGATGTCGATTCCCAGCATTACAACAAGTTGGGGATGGAACTTGATTCCACGTGAGTGTGATGGCACTTTGACCCCCCCCCCAAACTGATGAATACTATAAGCAGATGTGCCCCTTCTCCACCCAATCACAGTGTGAATGCTTTCTGCTGGTTACCCAAAACACATGCTCCAAAACCCATCCACATTCTGTACATGTACTGTACCAGGTTTCCCTGCACACATGTGATCCCTGCCTCAGGGATTGTGGGAGTTATAGTCCCCATGAAGCCTCTGGAGACCTGTTGCTGGAAAGTGAATGAAAAGTGTGGGGTGGAGGGTGTTGTGTATCCGATCCCCATTCAGACACACAGGACATGTGGGTTGTCACTGGGTTTTACTGAGACATCCGCTTAGAAAACTCGATTTCTGATGTAAGGAATATACATTCAGCCAATTGCGGGTGGGGAGGTTAATAAGAGGCAGCAAATTTTAAGAGAGGTGGCTCAGTGGCTAGCACTGCTGCCTCACAGCGTCAGAGACCCGGGTTTGATTCCAGCCTTAGACAACTGTGTGGAGTTTACACATTCTCCCTATGTCTGCGTGGGTTCCCTCTGGGTGTTCCGGTTTCTTTCCACAGTCCAAAGATGTGCAAGTTTGATGGATTGGCCATGCTAAATTGCCTACAGGGTCCACGCATGTGCCAGTTAGACAATTAACAACAGGAAACGCAGGGTTACTGGGAATGGATGGGTCTGAATGGGATGCTCACTATAGGGTTGGCGTGGACTCGATGGATGAATACCCTGTTTCTGCACTATAGGAATTCTATTCTATTCTCATGAAGAAGAATGTACCTATCTCAATGTGTTCTGAATTTGTGGAATTCCCTATTCAAAATGCAGTGGATGCCAGGGCAATGAGCAAACTTAATGAAAAGATACAGATGTTTAATTTGCAATGAGTTGAAGGGTGAGAGAGCGCAGGCGGGAAAACCCAGCTGAGACCAACGTGAGCTCAATCATCACCGTATTAAATGGTGGAGATGGTTCGAAGGGTTGCATTGACTCTCCTGTGCCCAGTGCTTATCTTCTTACGGTATTAATTGGAAAGCTGAATCCAAACATCACCACCTTCAGAAAATGCAGGATACTCAGATGGATTAGCATTCCAAACTTAGATAGTGAGGAAGCGAGTAGGAGATAATGATTTTGCAATTTTACACTGAGGGGACACAGTGATTTATGGTTTTCGACTGTGTAGGACATTCACACCGTCCAGAATACTCTGTTGTGAATATCTATCCTGTACTTTACTACAAAGCCAAGGTCTCTGACAATGAAACCCAAAACACCGCCTCCCCACGTAATCTGATAAAAGACTTGAGAAGTCTGGTTGAATTTAGAACACAGATGGAAAACGGGAAGATTAAATCCAATCCCAAGATCCTGTGCTTAAACAAAGGAGACGACAATAGGATGAGGCAGGAGTTGGCTAATATAGACTGGAAGCAAAGACTTTAGGGTGGGACAGTTGACAGACAGTGGAGGAATATCAAAGAATTTTTCAAACTGCTCAGCAAAAACATATATCAGTGAAAAGGAAGGACTGTAGGAAAAGGAGTAATCTGCCGTGGGTAGGTAAGGAAATAATGGAGTCTGTCAAATTGAAATAGAAGGCATACAAATTGGTAAAAACCAAGGAGAAACCAGGCGATTAGAAAAACTTCAAAGATCAACAGAAAGCTTGATGGGATTCGGGATAAAATGTAATGAGTAGCTATCTGCAGGGTACAAAATAGCCGTTTACACTGCTGGAGGGGAACCTATTGTTTGGGGAACATATGACCTCTGTAATTGTTGAAGCACTTAACTGTTACCATAGAGATAATCCTGATCAAGTTAAAAATCACAGCACACTCCAAAAACTTGTATGTCCAAATAAACCTGTTGGACTATAACCTAGTGTTGTGTGGTTTTTAACTTTGTTGATCCCACCTCAACCCCGGCTCCTCCAAATCAGAATCCTGATAGACAGCCCCACTGAAACTGAAGCGCCTGTCAGGCACTTGAGGGAGCCAAAGGGGCGTGGGGGGAGGGTTGCGTGGTTTAACCACAAAGTGCTGAACAGAATTAGACTTTTTAACTGCTGTTGCCATGGAGAGATAGTCTCTATTCAAAGTCACAAACCACAAAGGTAGAAGAATGGGAGCCGTACACCGGACAGGCGGGGAGTTACCTGATGCTGTCTGGAGGCATTTTGCACGTAAAATATCCAGGTAACTACCATGTCTCATCAATAAAGACTCAAAGAAGACCTCTCAGAGTTCTGTGCCTATTTATTCCTACTCAGCAGGGTTCAGGAATATGAGGACACAGCAGTCAGACTTCACAGTGGAGGATATGAAGAACATGCCAGGAATTGGCATGAATAAGGAGACTGAGGAAGGTGAGGACCTATAAATAACCGTTATCATGAAAGAGTTAGAGCTGGGCAACCTAATAGAGCTAAAGGTAGTCAAGTCTCTTTGCCCTGATGGAACACATCCCAAGATACCAACAGAGTTAGGGGGAGAAATAGCAAATGCACTTAGTCATAGAATCCTACAGCAGAGACAGGCACTTTGGCCCAAACTGGCCCATGCCGATCAGAATGTCCATCCACGCTAACCCTATTTCCATGCACTTAGCTCATCTGCTTCTGAAACTTTCCTATCCATGTATTTGTCCAAATGCCCTTTAGATGTTGTTAACAGACCCGCCTCAACCACTTCCACTGGCAGTTCATTCCATATACATACCACCCTCTGTGTAGAACAGTTGCCCCTCAGGGTACCCTTTTAGTCTTTCTCCTCTAACCTTAAACTGATACCCTTCAGTCCTTATTCCCTGGGAAAAAGACTGAGTGCATTCACCTTACCCATGCCTCTCATGATCTTATACACATCGTTAATGTATTCCCCCTCGGTTTCCTCTGCTCTAAATAAAAAAGTCCTCGCTTGTCTAACCTCTCCCTGTAACTCAGACGCCTGAGATCTGGCATCATCCTTGTAAATTTCTTCTGCACCCTTCCAGTTTCATAACTGAAACCTACACTGCATCCATCACATTTCCAGTGTTTCCCCACGGCGCTGGAACCGACGTGACAACACCAATGGATTACAATCCATGATCGATAATTAACTCCGTTACAACAATTCCATTTTCACAGCTTTTTCCATGATGCAGGAATCCTTTTGTCTTTCTGGTTTCATGGTAAATTGTCCTCATATAAAACCAATCTGGGGCTTAACTGTTCCTGGGAAATGTGCCATGATTTTTTAGACTTTCAAAAACCAAATGAAATTTCTCTCCACAGTCCCCACGCTAACATGGACTTCGCTGTCTCAGTACTTTTTCCAGTCACGCTGACATTTGAGATATTCGTCCACAGGCAGAATGCACACCTTTCGTTCCAGATGAAAAGGCCAATGATATCCAGATCGGCACGGATCAAGTAATTATCAAAACTGAACATGAAATTCAATGTGAATTTCTCAACTACAAATTCCCCCTTTCAGTACTCTACAACAGAGAAAACAAAAAGTGCTGGAGATACTCAGCAGGTCTGGCAGCATCAGAAATGGTGACAGATGCAGGAAACATTGCAGCCTGGAAGAAGTGTTCAGATGATTACACCAGGCACGTGCGCTTGATGACCGGTATGGAGAAGATGGGGGCATTGTGATGAACAGTTTTATACCAGAGACTCTGACCCCATTTTATTCCGTGTTTCTCTGAGATTCCCTCTTTTCAGAAGCAGGTAGGAGTGGGAAGCAGTGGAGAATGTAAATGATGTGTGACCTTCCTAGTGAGAGGATTCGAGTACGAGCAGGGATCCCTTTCTGGAAGGGCCTTGGCGAGACCACACCTGGAGTACTGTGTGTACCTTTGTTCCCCTTTCCTAAGGAGAGCTATCCTGGTTACTGAGAGAGAGTAAAGGAGGGTCACCAGCCTGAGTCCTGGGAGGTGGAGATAGTTAAGGGCTGCAGATGTTGGAAGTCAGAGTTTATACAATGTTGATCTGGGGAAGTGCAGCAGGTCAGGCAGCATCAGAGGGGCAGGAAAGTTGATGTTTTGGGTCAGGACAGTTTGTCAGTCCGAATGAATAGTCCTGACCCGAAACGTCAATTTTCCAGCCCCATCGTATCCATGCTGGTCATCAAACGCCTATTTATTCTAGTCCCACGTTCTTGCACTCCGTGTAACATCTTGGTGTGATCATCTAAACACTTCTGCAAGGCTGCAATGTTTCCTGCATCTGTCACCATTTCAGATGCTGCCAAACTTGCTGAGGATGTCCAGCAATTTATGTTCTTATTGCAGATTTCCACCATTTTGCTGAAGCACATAGAGTCATAGACATGTATACAGCTCCATATTTTGTTGACTCACATTTCTGAGATGGCAGGACTGATGGCTGAAGAGGGACTCAATCCTCGTTTAATCCTCCTTTTCTTTGGCTTTCTGAGCTGCTGACTACATCACTAATATTCTACCTCCCATTCCCTGACCTGAATCTGACCCATCTAAGCCGACACTTTAGTTCCCAACCCCCTGCCAGACTAGTTAAAACCTCACCAATGGAACTGCAAAAGCCCCCATCAGATTTGTCTCAGCTCTGCCCAGGGGTAACCGGTCAGGCTGGTATAGGTCCCACCTAACCCAGAAACAGTCCCAGAGCCTGAAGAATCTAAACCTTTCTCTGGTACACCATTTCCCCAGCCACACATCCAGCTGATCTACCCTCTTATTCCTGCTCTCACGAGCACATGGCACTGGGAGTAAGTCTGACCTTATTACATTTCAGGATCTACATTTTAATGCATCTCTGCTCTCCCTATATCTAGCTTTCAGGCCCTCATCCCCCTGTTTAGCGATGTCGTTGGTATCTGTGTGTTCCACCGCCACGGGCTGTTTAACTCCAGCTCCAGAAAGTCCTGCAGCCGCCCCATGATATTGCGGATCCTAGCTTTATGGAGGTAACATACCATCCTGGATTCATGTCTGTGGTCACAGCAGTGCCCGCCCTAACCCTGAGCATTGAATCCCCTGTCACTATAGCCGTGTTTCCTCTCTTTCCTCCCGCTCTGTGCAGCGGAGCTCTCTGTGGTGGCATGACCCTAGCTGGTGCTGATTTCCCGAGAAGCCACCCCACCCACTCCCGCCCTTACAGAATCCCAAGCGGGATACAGTATCTGTATGAGAAGGGGATGACCACTGGGGACTCGTGCACCCCCTTCCTGAGCCTTTTACTTGATCTGATGGTCACCCATTCCCTTTCTGCCTGTGTAGCCCTCACCTGCAGTGTGACTAACTCACTAAACATGCTGTCCATAACATTCTCAGATTCTCCACAGTGAGTCCACTCACAGCTCCAGGTCTGAAAAGCAGTTTCCCAGTAACTGCAGATGAACACACTTGCAGCACACATAGCCGTCAGGCACACTGGAAGCGTCCCTTATTTCCCACACTGTACAAGAGGACCACACCACGGGTCTGAGGTGCCATATCACAACATCTCTCTACATTTATCTCGTTACTCCCATTAAGAAAATTTAAATGAGTGTGCAACCTTCCTTCACTTCAAACATGTACATTATAATAAAAAAACTTTACTTCAGCAGATATGTCATACTTTAAAAACTTAAATACTCCGCAGGTATCACTGAGAAATTGGCTGTTCCCATTGGGACCACGTGAATTACTGAATGGCCTGAACTAAACCTGAGTTTCAGCTTCACCTTCTCCCAGTCTCACCTCACTCTGTTTACACCCAACTCCAAAACACTCTCATTGAGCCAAGCAGCACTCTCAGTACAGCCTTGTCATTTTCAATGTCTGCTCACACCAACACTGCCCTCAGCCTCCTGTACTGTTCTAATGCATCTCAATGGGAGCTCAGGAACAGCATCTCATCTTTCAGTTCAGCCCTTTGCAACCCCAGAGTCAACATGGACTTCAGCAGTTTCTGGATGAACAGACAGTTGTCAGAATCTGGAATGTTCCACCTGAAATGGTGCTGGAATTTGAGTCCACAAGGAAATTCAATGAGAAGCTTGCAGGGAATTGGAAGTAGAGGGTTTACAGGTTAACATCATGAAATGGGTGACTGGGACTAAATCTGGCATTTGGATAAATCTGTGCTCTCTCTCAGGCCAATACCTCCTTCCACAGCTGCAGGGTCAAGAATTGAACACATACCCAAAGGGTGATCTGACCATGAACTTGAACATCTTTCTGCTTTTTGCTTGACAAAACTATGGGTGATATTTTCCCAGACTGAACAAACCTTTCTCGTTCCACAGTTAAATGCCAATGATATTCAGATCGTGATTACTCCGTGGACTGTAGAAACTTGTTTTTGAGATCCCAGTCTCAATTATTCTCAATTAATATCCTATAAAATGAATTCGCAAAAAAAAAGCTCACAATCAGTGCAAGATGAATAGTGAAGGCGAACACTTCTCTTGGTATGTGTTTGATGTGTAAACACTCCTCTTGAAATCACCCCGCCCCCCCCAAAAAAAGAGGACATGTGCATGCGCCTTGCTGTACCTTGCCCCAAATTAAGATGGCGGCCTTAACCCAGGACCTCTCACTGCCTGAGGCCCACAGCTGTTTTCCCCTTTGCTGCAAATGTGGGACCAAGATTTTCTAATTCAGATTAACAACCTGCACAGAGTATGACTAAACCCTCCCAGTCTACATGGATACATCTCATCCGGATTCTGCTGCCACTCTCCCCTTTCCGCCTCCTGCAAACACCAAGGGTCATCACGGGTTCTGTGACCCTTCATTAGAACCGAAAACAGCTGGGAAAAGTAGAATCCCTATAGCGTGGAAACGGGCTCTTCGGGCCAACAATTACACACCCACCCTCCGAAGTTCATTTCACCCAGACCCATTCCCCTCCCTATTACTCTCCATTTCCCCGGACTAATGCACATCGCTGAACACTACGGGAAATTTAGCTGGGCCAATTCACTGAACCTGCACATCTTTGGACAACAGGAGATAGGGGTTAAAGAGTAAATAATAGGTTGGGACAGAGTGCAAAGAGAGACAGGAACATTTATAAAGACAAAGGAGTGAATAACGATCTGGTAGGAGGGTGGAAAGCTGTTAGTGGAGGAGACAGGAACCTGGTAGCATCTGAGTGGCAGTGGTGGAAATGGTGACTGATGAGTTACATTGTGGCTGCAAAAAGGTCCCGGAGCTTCAAGCTGCCCGTCACTTTAACACACAAGACTGTTCCCTGTCCAACATCTCTGTCTCATGCTTACTGCAGTGTTCCAGTGAAGCTTGATACAAGCTGGCAGAACACTCCAGAACATACCAAATGGTCTCCTATTTCAAGGACTGCAATTTCCCCTCCCATATGGTCAACAATGCCCTCCAGTGTTTCTCCTCCCCTTCCCACAACACTGCCCTTGAACCCCACCCTTCCAACCCCAACAAGCTTGGGATCCCCCCACCCCTTACCTTCCACCCAGATACAACACATCATCCTCTGCCATTTCCACCACCTACAATCAGACCCCACCAGAGATATATTTCCCTCCCCTTTCAGCATTCCACAGAGACCATTCCCTCTGTGACTTCCTCGTTAGGTCCACGCTCCCCACAACCCATCCTCCACTCCCAGCACCTTCGCTTGCCACTGCAAGTAGTGTAAAACCTGTGCCCACACCTCCCCCTCACCTCCATCCAAGGCACCAAAGGATCCTCCCACATCCAGCAGAGAATTGCCTGCCCACCAAAACACCTAAGCTATTGTGTCCTTTGCTCTCAACGTGGTCTCCTCTACACTGGGGAGTCAGGACCCCAACTTGTGGAATATTTCAGGGAATATTTCTGGGACACATGCACCAACCAACCCCACCACCTTGTAGCCGACCACTTCAGCTCCATCCCCTCCGCCGCCACGCTGCCAAGGACATGCAAGTCCTGGGTGTCCTCCACGCCCAAATCCGAGCCACCCGACGCCTGGAGGAAGAACACCTCATCTTCTACCTTGGAACCTTTCAACCACACGGCATCAAGGTTTCCTCATCTCCTCTCCCCCACCTTATCACAGATTCAACCCTCCAACTCGGCACTGGCCTCCTGAAATGTCCCACCTGTCCATCTTCCTTCCCAATTATCCATTCCACCCTCTCACCACTACCCCATCTACATCTACCTAGTCTCTTCGTAGCTCCCTTCTCACCAACCCCAAACACCCCTCCCTATTTATCTCTCAGCCCTCTTCCCCCGACTCCCACATTTCTGATGAAGTGCTTACATGCCCAATATGTCAATTTTCCTGCTCCTTGGATGCTGCCTGACCTGCTGTGCTTTTCCAGCGCCACAAGCTGAAAGAACAACACCTCATCTCCCAGTCGGGGACCCTACAATCCTCTGGCTTCAACATCAAATTCAATAATTTTAGGTCCTGAACTCTCCCACGTCCTAGTGTATTTGCCCCTTACCCCACACACCAGGCCTTGTTATTACATAGCCTGGCATTACACACTACCTATGGTTAGCCACTAACAGTCTCCATAAACAGCTATTCACCCTCCCCCTCAGATCGTTATCCACTCTTTTTGTCCAATTGCTCTAATCTCTCTCTTTGGACTCTATTCCCCCCTATCATTTACTCCTTAACCCCTACCTTCTGCATAAAAACCAACATTTTTTCTCAGTAGCATCAGTTCCTGAGGATGTGTCACCGAATCCAAAATGCGAACCGATTTCACTTCACAGATGCTGCCAGATCTGCTGAGCTTTTCCAGTACTTTCAGTTGTTGTGTGTGATTTACAGCATCCACAGTTCTTTCAAATTACCCGGAGTATCTAATTCAGGTCTAGCAGACTGAAACAGTGTTTATCAACCCTCCCAAGTACACACACTAACTCCATCTCTCTCCCACTCCCTTCACACTCACTGAGACCCCCTCACAGTGACACTGCCCCTGCAAAGCTGATGGACATATGTTGGCCTGCTGGACCCACCCCTAATTCACTCCCATTGGCTGGAGGATAACGCCAACTCTCCTATTGGTCTGAAGCTGTGTCAATCAGCCAGGCCCCATTGTGACCTGAGTGGTGGTATCCTCCCAGGTGCATCAGAGGCTGAGGGTGACCTCAGAGGTTTATAAAATCAGGAGGGGCATGGATAGGATAAATAGACAAGGTCGTTTCCCTGGGGTCGGGGAGTCCAGAATGAGAGGCCATAGGTTTAAGATGAGAGGGGAAGAATTTAAAATGGATTTGAGGGGCAACTATTCTTCCCACTGAGGTTGGTGCGGGTATGGGATCTTCTGTCAGGAAGTGAAGGATGTTGGTACAATTATACTATTTGGCATCTGGATGGGTATATGAATAGGAAGGGTGCAGGAATAGGAATATGTGCCAATTCTTGGCAAATGGGTGTAGATTAGGTTGGGATATCTGGTCAGCATGGACCAGTTTAACCAAAGGGTTTATTTTCATGCTGTACATCTCTACGGCTCTGCCCTGTGATGAGCTTCGTCATTCACAGTGAATGGGTCAGTATCACAGAGCACAGGGGCTGGGGGCTATTCCGCCCATTGGGGCTGTACTCTCTCCCTCTGAAGATGGTGCCAGTCAGTCCCACCTCACCTCCCATTTGGACATAGTCCTCCAAATCCTTCCTTAAAAAAGTTAAATTTCAAATTTGTTTTGACAATAACTACTGAATCTGCATCCAGCTGTCTTTCAAACTGTTCCAGATGCTCAGAACTTAGTGAGTAAAATAATCTTCACATTTTTCTTTGCATTATTTGCCAGTTACTAAAAATTGTGACGTTAAAAATTTCTCCCTCTGTTTCTCTGTAAATGAAATACCCTGGAAACAAATCAACTCCTGATCGAAATCACTGCTTATCCTTCTCAGCTCCAAGGAGAATTGTCTGACCTTCTGCTAACTTTCCATAAAAGAGAAACCTATCTTAATTTTAATTTATTAGTGCCATAGAGATGTACAGCACAGAAACAGACCCTTCAGTCCAACTTGTCCATACCGACCAGATATCCTAAATTAATCTCGTCCCATATGCCAGCACTTGGCCCACAGCCTTCTAAAGCTTTCCCAATCACATATCCAATGAGATGCCTTTTAAATGTTGTATCTGTACCAGCCTCCACACTTTCTCTGGCAGCTCATTCCATACACATACCACGTTCAGCTTGAAATTTTGCCCGTAATATCCCTTTTTAATCTTTTCCCTCTCGCCTGTGCTTTCTAGTTTTGGACTCACCTGAACAGGAATAAGACCGTGGCTGTTTACCCTATCCATGCCCCTAACGATTTTATCAACCTCAATGGTCATCTCTCAGCATCCGATTCTCCAGTGAAAACAGCCTCAGTCTATTCAGCCTCTCCCTATAGCTCAATCCCTCAACCCTGACAACATCTTTGCATCTTTTCTGAATCCTTTCAAGTTTCACAATATCATTCCATTAGCGGGGAGACCAGGACTGAAAGCAGAATTCCAGAAGTGGTTGAATGAATGTCCTGTACAGCCGCAAAATGACGTCATAACTCCTGTACTCAATGCACAGACTAATAAAGGCAAGTACATCAAACACTTTCTTCACTACCCTGCCTATCTATGATTCCACTTTCAAGGAACTATGAAACTGCACTCCAAGGTGTCTTTGTTCAGCAACACTCCCCAGGACCTTCCCATTAAGTGTATAAGTCCCACCCTGATTTGTTTTTCAAAAATGCAGAACCTCACATTTATCTAAATTAAACTTCATCTGCCACTCCTCAGCCCATTTGATCGGAGTCTCATTGTACTCTCAGGTAACTTTGCTGTCCATTGCACCTCCAATTTTGGTGTCTACTGTAAACCTACTAAACATAGCTCCTATATTCACTTAGAAATCATTTATATAAATGGCAAAAAGCAGTGGACCCAGCACCCAGCCTGACAGCATATTGCTCATCACAGGCTTCCAGTCCAAAAAGCACCCTCCACTATGACACTGACTGCTCAGCAAGGTTAGAACTCATGGCATACAGGGAGAACTAACCATTTGGATACAGAACTGGCTCAAAGGCAGAAGACAGAGGGCGGTGATGGAGGGTTGCTTTTCAGACTGGAGGCCTGTGACGAGTGCAGTGTTACAAGGATCCACTACCTTTCATCATTTATATCAATGACTTGGAATGTGAACATAGAAGGTATAGTTAGTGAGATGACACCAAAACTGGAGGTTAGTGGACAGTGAAAAAGATTACCTCAGAGTACAATGGGATCTTGATCAGATGGGCGAATGGGCTGAGGACTGGCATTTTGGGAAAGCAAATCTTAGCAGGATTTATACACTTAATGGTAAGGTCCTGAGGAGTGTTATTGAACAAAGAGACCTTGGCGTGCAGGTAGATAGGATAGTGAAGGCGGCATTTGGTATTCTTTCTTTTATCGGACAAAGTATTGAGTACAGGAGTTATGAGATCATGTTGTGGCTGTACAGGACATTGGTAAGGCCACTTTTGGAACGTTGCATATAAATCTGGTCTCCCTCCTATTGGAAGGATATTGTGAAATTTGAAAGGGTTCAGAAAAGATTTATAAGAACGTTGCCAGGGTTGGAGGATTTGAGCTCGGCTGGGGGTTAAATAGAGGTTGAATAGAGTGGGGCTGTTTTCCCTGCAGCGTCGGAGACTGAGAGGTGATCTTATCTATGTGTATAAAAACATGAGGTGCATGGATAGGATAAATAGACAAAGGTTTTTTTCCCTAGCGTGGGGGATCCCAGCACTAGAGGGCATAGGTTTATGGTATGAGGGGAAAGACTTTAAAGAGACTTGAGAGGCAACGTTTTCACACAGAGGGTGGTACGTGTATGGAATGAGCTGCCAGAGGAAGTGGTGGAGGCCATTACGATTGCAACATTTAAAAGGCATCTTCATGTGTATATGAATAGGAAGGATATGGGCCGGGGGTGCTGACAGGTGGAACTAGATTGCATTGCGATATCTGATCAGCATGTATTGGTTGGACCGACGGGTCTCTGTTTCTGTGCTGTCCATCTATGACTCTTGGACCTTCCAGCCAATTCCGTACCCAAACAGCTAGTTCCGCCAGAATTCTATGGTGCTGAACCTGCTAACCAGTCTGTAATGTGGAACCTTGAGTCTTTCTCAAGTCCAAGTTAATGATTTCAATGCACAAAGCCATGCTGACTCTCCCTAATCATTTCGTGCTTTTCCAATGACATGTAAATACTGTCCCTGAGAATCCCTTCCAACAACTTCTCTGCCACTGACTTCAGGCTCACTGGTCTATAGTTCCCTGGATTTTCCTTTCCACCTTTCTCAAATAATGGCACCAGTCTTCCAACACCTCACCTGTGGCGATCGATGATACAAATATCGCAGCAAGGGGCCCAGCAAAAGCTTCCCTAATTACCCACAAAGTTCTGGGATACACCTGATCAGATTCCAGGGATCTAGCCACCTTTATGCATTTTAAGACATCCAATACCTCCTCCTCTGTAATATGTACACTTGCCAAGTTATCATTATTTATTTCTCCAACTTCTCTAACTTCCATATCCCCTTTCAGTAAAAACTGATATGAAGTACTTACAGAATCTCTCCCACCTCCTGCTGTGCCACAGACAGTCTTGTTGATCTTTGAGGGTCACTATTCTCTGCCTAGTTATTCTTTTGTCTTAAGTGTATTTGTGGAATCTCTTTGGATTCTCCTTAAACCTATTTCCCAAAGCTATCTCATGTCCCCTTTTCTGCCTCCTGGTTTCCTGCGAGTATACGCCTACTGACCTTATAGTCCTCTAGGGATTCACACAAACACAGTGGTATGTACCTGCCATATCCTTCCTTCATTTTCTTGACCAGAGCCTCAATTCGCAGGTCATGCAGCATTCTCAACGCCTCCCAGCCTTGGCCTTAACAGGAACATACTGTCTGTGTACTCTCATTGTCGCAGGCCTATGGAGGCAATGGCAGATGAGGACAGAGAAACAATCATTATCAGTAAAGAGGTAGTGTTGGGATAGCTAACAACTCATCCTTATCTCTATAATTCCTCTCTAGCCTCAGAACTGTCACTATCTCTGCATCAAAAACATCTCAATCTCCGCAACATCCTCCAATCGCTAATCTCCTCCAGTCTCAACACCCTCTCTATCTTTAATCATGTCCACCCTCACAAATCTCTGTGATGTGCCTTTCTTTAATTCCAGCCTTCAGGATAACCCATTTTGATTTCAGATTCCTGCATCCAGAGCTCCACAATGTCCTGCTTGACATCTGTCACATTTTCCTCCAAAAAACATTAATCAATCATGTATCATCTATTCTAATATCACCTTCTCTGATCTGGTTTCTATTGTGGCTTGTCATATTCCTATATTACGTATCTGTGGTCTACATGACAGAAAACGGTTTTGTGGCCCATTGGGTTTATTAGATTAGATTAGATTAGATTACTTACAGTGTGGAAACAGGCCCTTCGGCCCAACAAGTCCACACCGCCCCGCCGAAGCGCAACCCACCCATACCCCTACATTTACCCCTTACCTAACACTACGGGCAATTTAGCATGGCCAATTCACCTGACCCTGCACATCTTTGGACTGTGGGAGGAAACCGGAGCACCCGGAGGAAACCCACGCAGACACGGGGAGAACGTGCAAACTCCACACAGTCAGTCGCCTGAGTCGGGAATTGAACCCGGGTCTCTGGCGCTGTGAGGCAGCAGTGCTAACCACTGTGCCACCGTGCCGCCCAATTTCTTTATGCTGTAAAGAAATCTCCCAGCGAACATTTTAATCCCATTTTCCAGCACAGAGCCCATAGACCTATCAGCCTTGGCCTTGCAAGTGTGTTCCTATATAGATTTTAAATGCCATCGAGATTTCTGTCTCTCACTCTCTTCCAGACAGTGAGGTTTAGTGCAACTGTTGCTCTATGCTATCACCCACAGGGTTCAGAGCAGCTGGGTCTGTGCGAACCATAGATTGCCCACACATTGTGAAGGATGGCAAGGTCCCTGAGAGGGGGCACAGGAGATTTACCAGGATGGATCAAGGAATGGGGGATTTTAGTTGCAGAATTTGTGGGGCTATTTTAACATTAATTTTTCACGTGACATGTGTGTTGCTAATACACATCAAGAAAACCATCCACAATTACTGGACTCTCCTTTTCAACCTCTCCCCTTGCTTGCGCTGTGGTAATATTCAGGTTATCCACTACCAGACATCTCTCTCTAATGAGAGAGCAGTCCTATGGTCGGGTAGGACAATGCTGACTTGATCTTTTACACAGTGATGTCACTGTACCTCGAGGGTGGGGAGAGGGAATGCTGAAGGTGGTGGATGGGAAACCACTCAGGTACAGTGCTTTATCCTGGAGGATGTTCACTTTCTTTAATATTGTTGAGGGGGGGGGGGGGGGGGTGCACTGACGCAGGCAAGTGGAGAAAGTTCCAACAAAACCCTGATGTGTACCTTATAGAGAGCAAACAGACATTGGGGAATCAGGGGTTTGGAAAAACTGAGATTGTTCTCCTTGTAGCAAAGGCAATTTGGGGAGCTGTGACAAAGCGGTTTACAAAAGTTACACGTTATAATAATAAACCTTACACCCACCAGCTCATTATACAAGGATTACAGGACACATGTTGAAGGTTTTTGAAGATCTATTGAGAGGATGGTTTGATTCAAAGAACTTTTCTGCAGCAAATGGGTTTGATCTGGAACACAATACTCTCACACAATATGAATATCCAGGGCCTGATGAATGGAGTAATTCTGTCAGAGTTTTACAATGACTGAGATTACCATCTGAATATCTGCCTGTAATACAAGTTTATAAAATCCGTCACTGTCAGTTCAAGTTTGAAACTCATACAATCCCCTCCTCCTGGCCCAGGATGACTGTACACATTACCCCTGGTGGAGGTTAGCAGGCACTTCAAGGGCAAATCTATGTGGGTTTCTATGAGTTTCCCCCTTGGGATTTCATGTGACTGAACATGGGACAGAATGTCCCAAGATTCAGTGAGATATGGAGAGCAGGATTTGCTTCGTTTTCTTTCCTTCCGTTCTGCTGCTGTGCATCCTCAATAAGACATGGGGTGGGAAAGGCTCATGCAGTTTGATGGGCAAGATGTCTCTATTCTGACCAATGGGCAGCAAGCTCCTCCCAGTCATTAAACAGAGTATCCCTGAAAAATCGCAACTGCGCATGCTTCTCACTGACCAGTGCTCACAGTATATGTTTCGAATAATGAGGGGGGAAATCTCCTAGAAAAGGCATAACAGGAAAGTTCCAAAAGGATTATAAACAGTTTACAGAGAGATATTCACAGGAAACGTGGACAACAAGTTGGCAAATAGAGTATAACTTGGGATAAACTGTAGAAAGCTGCACCACAAAGGGACTGGGGGAAAATGAGCAGGAAACACAGAAAGCTAGCACATAGTTACAACATGGAATCAGGAAGGGGGATGGAATGTTGTCCCTTATTTCAAAGAGTTTGCAATACAACAGTTTGGAGTATATACCTTAGGGCAAATAAACAAATGGCGAGTGAGACCACATCTGGAGGAACGTGAACAGATTTGGTCGCTTTAGTTAACGAAATAGAGCAGTTTATTGGAGGCATTTCAGAGAAGATCCATTGGGATGATCCAAGTTTTGAAGGGATTATCCTGTAAGCAAAGGCTGAATAAGTTGGGAACCTACTCACTGGACTTTGGAAGAATGAGAGGTGATCTCTTTGAAACATACAGGATTCTGTCGAGGTTTGATAGGGTAAAAGGGAGGATGTGTCCCATTACGGGTGAGTCTTGAACCAGATTCTGGGTCAGTCGTGGAATCAAGGGTTCTGTTTCAGATTTGTCAAGTTAAAGGCAACGCTGACAGAGGTTAGGGTTTCAGTAGCAATGGAGCTGGGGTGAGAAGGAGACAAGCAACGTTTTAGAGATTGGAATTCCTGGTGTTTGTGATTGTGTAGATGTCTGATCAGAAGGTCACCTTGGGGTCAGATATGAAAGCAATATTGTGAATAATGTAGTTCTGCCTCAGACACTTCCCAGTGAGAGGGAGGGACACAGCAGTAAGGGAAATGGATTTGGAATAGCAACTGAAGGCAATGGGTTTAACAATTACAGTGTTTCATTGGAGTGAATTGCAGCTAATTGAAGCGTGGTATGCAGTTTGATAGTGGAGTAATGGAGACGGATGATGGGGAGGGAGAGCTGGATATTGTCAGTGTACATGTGAAACCTAACACGGTGCTTTTTGGGCGATGTTACCTCCTGGCAGTATGTAGGTGAGAAACAGGACGGACCAAGGATAGATCCTGGAGGGACACCAAATACAACGAATTCAGAAAGGAAAGGGAGAGTGGAGATGGAGCAGGATTTTCCAATGATGGTGAGGTCAAATATTAGGTTTTAGCAGAATGGGAGAGAAGGACATAACCAGAAAAGACAGACAGACAGATCATGGAACAATATCTGTGAATTGCAAGGGGGGGGGGGGGGGGGGGCGGGGGTGGCGGGGGGGGCGGGGGGGGGACGGTGACAAGTAGGAGGATGAGACAGAGATTTGCAATGTCCATGACTTAGTTACACTCGGGTAAATGGTCAAGATGACCTCTAAAAAGGCTTGACAAGAGACTCTAGGAAATGCAAGTTTAGGACTAAAATGAGGAGCACCCTTGTGAGGCAGTTTGGCTCGGTGGGCTAGTGAAGAGGGCGGAAAGAAGCAGAGGCAGCTGATCGGATTGTCTCAATGTTATTGACAGAGAAACTCCATGTGCTCCTCACTCTTGTTGTTGAAAGGGAGGATGGAGGAGACAGGATAATGGACATTTTTTAAATTACCAAAACAATAAACAAAACCTGTGACAGTGATTCTAAAAATAAGTGAACAAACCTGTCGTATTTATCATTTATCAAGAATATTAAAATATACAACTGAAGTTCAGGTTTGAATCCCAAATCGGTAGAGGGTGGCTCTGAAGTCAAGAAAAAAATAACTGGAATGAAGAATCTACTGTTTGCCATGGAACCATTGGGGATGTTTTTCTGCCATTGACAATGTCCTTGAGGGAAAGAAACCCGTCAGTGACCCATCAAATCACTCATTGTATTAATCACTGCACAGTCTCAACAAAGGAATGGAACTGGGTGGTCCACATTACATCTACTAATGCACTAGCAAATACAACCACACAATCAGCCCTCTTGACCCTGCAACTTCCGCCTCACTGTGGGCCAACAACAGCAGCAGAACTGTACTCCAGCCTAATCTGAAACTCATGGCCTGATATCCCCCACTCAACCATTAACATCAAGCCAGGGGAATCAACCCTGGTTCAATGGTGAATGCAGGAGGGCATGCCAGGAGCAGTACCAGGCATACCTAAAAATGAGGTGCCAACCTGGTGCAGCTACCAAACCTGCATGCCAAACAGCACAAGCAACACCAAATAGAACTAAGTGATCCCATAACCAATAGATTAGATCTGAGTTCTGCAGTTCTGCCACACCTAGTCAATAGTAGTGATGGACAATTAAACAACTCACTGGAGGAAGTATCACAGATATCCACACCCTTACCGATGGAGGGGTCTCACACATTCATGCAACAGATAAGAGGACAGCATTAGCAGCGATTTTCAGCCAGCAGTGCCAAGTGGATGAGCCTTCTCCATTGGTCCCTGACATCACAGATATGAATCGATTTAGTTGAAAACTCATTTCAAATCAGATCAAGAAATGGATAAGCAGTGTAAAGATATGGGCCCTACCAATATTCTGGCAATAATACTGTTGGCTGTGCTCCAGAACCTGCTGCCCACCAAGGCAAGTACTGCTCCAGCACTGGCACCTACTGACTTTGTGGAACATTGCTCAGGGATGTTCCAACACAAAAACACAGGGCAGATCCAACTCAGCCAATTCCCCTCCATCAGTCCACACTCGCTCAGCAGAGAAGTGATGGAAGGTGTCATTAACAGTGCTGTCAAGCACCTGCTCAGCAATAACCTGCCCAGCGATGCCCAGTTTGGGTTCTGCCAGGGCCACTCAGTTCCTGAGCTTATTACAGACTTGATTCACAAACTGACAAACAGCTGAATGAGGTGAGGATGACAGGCCAGACCCCCTCCAAGACCACTATTTCGACTTCAGTGATATCACCTGACCTCACCACAGTCTCAGCTCATTTGCTGAAACTCTCATTCATTCCTTTTGTTAATTCTAGATTTCATTATCTAAACCCACTCCTGGCCAGCATCCCACATTCGCCCTCCCGATAATCTCAAGAATATTGAAAACTCTACTGCTGAAGTACTCACTTGTACCAAAATATGCTGATCAATCAAAAGACTCCCATTTATAAACAACAACAATTTACTTTCGCACATTTGAATTAATTCCTGGTTGTAAGCATTCATATCTCCCTGCACCACACACCCTTTCATATCACAATAACTCATTTTAGTTCAGACTCTCAATGATGTGTTTATTTTTGAGTTCACCTGTGTGACTGTTTCTTTCGACTCCAAGGGAACATGGTCTGGAATCCCCACTCTAACCCTCTAAGATCTACTTTCTTCCTTTAAGGCATTCTTGAAAAACTGCTTATTTGGCAATGGTTTTAGTTACTGGACACAATATTCTCCATCTGTAGCCTTATGTCAAAAGTTCTCAATAATATTTTTGTGAAACTAAAACCATGAAGTTTTGTACAGATATCTTCTCCTCTTCGATATCGCTGAGTGAATGATCTGTAATGTCTCTTACCCAACCACGTTGTGGGAGCACCATCACCATACAAACTGCAGCAGTACAAGGAAGTCAAACATCACCCTCTCCACAGGCAACAATGATTTGGCATTGATCACTGGTTTCTGTGGAAGGAGAACTCATATTGCAGTTGATGTTTCAGGGAGTGCAATATAAATTACAGGGAATGAAAATGGTGCAGACTTTGACTGTCAGAAATTGAAGGAAAATGCACTCGCTTATTGGAAAAAAGCATTCTTGACTGTCAAAGATACTGTGAAAAAAATAACCTGATAATGGAACAGCATATGGTGAGGAGCCGGGCAGCAGTGGACAATTCATTTACATTCCTGAAGAAGGGCTTATGTCCGAAACGTTGATTCTCCTGCTCCTCGGATGCTGCCTGGCCTACTGTGTTTTTCCAGCTCTACATTTTTCAATTCATTTTCAAAACAGCTCTGAAAGTAATAGTAAAATACTATACAGAGCAAAAATACACCCCTGAGAGACTGAGGAAGCTAGATAATGAACAGGTGGACATCAGAGAACCCAGAGATAAACCAGAGCAAAGTTCACTTTTATGATCCCACAGTCAAAGATGTCTAGCACAGAAACAGACTTCTTCGGTCCAACCTATGCCAACCAGATATCCTAACCTAATCTATCTAAATTAAATCCTATCTGCCACTCCTCAGCCCATTGGCCCATCTGATCAATATCCCACTGTACTCTGAGATAACCTTCTGCATTGTCCACAATACCTCCAATTTTGGTGTCACCTGCAAACTTACTAACTATACGGCCTCTGTTCACATCCAAATCATTTAAAAGAATGACGAAACAAATTCGGAAAAACATACATTTCTCTGGGTTTGAATGTGCTCTATGTAAATCCTGCCCTATGCCTCTTTTTACCAGGGAAGGCTGTACATACACCCCTCTGAACTTTGCCCCCTACAAAACTGGCGGCCGCGCACGTGTCCAGTGAATCATTGCCCCGAATAAAGATGGCGGCCCTCACTCGGGCCGATTACTCAACGAGGCATATTCCCGTTTGCTGCAAAAACGGAACTGCAAGTTTCAAATTTGTATTTTCTGATGTGTACCAAATGATTGTAAAACCTCTCAGACCAGACCAACACCATTTCCCTCCCGCTTCCGACTGTTTATTTCTTTCCTTACCGTCAGCCCTCCGCGCACACACACTCCAAACATCCGCGCCCACCGCGATGATGATCACGTGGTATAGTCTAGCCCCGCCCTTATTCACTGATTGGTCGGAGGACCAACTGCCCCGCTAGGTCCTCCAGCTCCGTTCCTGCCTTTCCATTGGTCCGCCGCTGACATCAATCACTTCTTCGGTCCAACCTGTCGATGACAACCAGCTATCCTAACTTAATCTATCTAAATTAAATCCTATCTGCCACTCCTCAGCCCATTGGCCCATCTGATCAATATCCCATTGTATTCTGAGATAACATTCTTCATTGTCCACAATTTTGTGGGCGGCACGGTGGCACAGTGGCACAGTGGTTAGCACTGCTGCCTCACAGCGCCTGAGACCCGGATTCAATTCCCGCCTCAGGCGACTGACTGTGTGGAGTTTGCACGTTCTCCCCGTGTCTGTGTGGGTTTCCTCCGGGTGCTGCGGTTTCCTCCCACGTTCCAAAGATGTGCAGGTTAGGTGAATTGCCCGTCGTGTTAGGTAAGGGGTAGGTAATGTAGCGGTATGGGTGGGTTGTGCCTTGGCGGGTGGATGTGGACTTGTTGCTGTTTCCACACTGTAATGTAATCTAATCTAATCTGCAGTACCAACTGTTGCCTGGAGCATGCGCACTGCTTCGTGGCTTTAGTTGCTGTTTCTCAGTTACAAGAGTGAGGGACAAATTTAAAAATCACCTGATGAAGGACCAGCAAAGTAGTGCTTCCAAATAAACCTGTTGGACTATAACCTGGTGTTCTGTGAATTTTAATTTTGTCCATCTTAATCCAACACCAGCACCTCCAAGTCACGAGTCAGGGAGGAATGCATAACATAAGAACAAAAGATCTTGGAAAAGGAGAAGGACGTACTGCCCTTCGAGCCTGCTCTACCATTCAATAAGTTCATGGCTGATCATTTTGTGGCTGGAGAACCATTGACCCACGTTCTCACCGTATTCCTTAATTAATTATTTATTTTTTTAAAAAGCTAACTTTGCTTTAAAAAGGTTCATTGAACGAGCATGAACTACTTCCCTGGGCAATGCAGTCCATCGAGGACAAGATGTTCCTTCTCAATTCACTCCTAAATTTGCTGCCTCTAACCTTGTGGTGATGCCCTCTTGTCCTAGCTTCACCTGTCAGTGGAAACATCCTCTCTACTTCTATTTTACTCATTCCATTCATTATTTTATATCTTTCCATTCTTCTGAATTCCAATGAATATAATCCCAATCTACTCAGTCTGTGTTAAGCCAAACCCCTCACCTCCGGAATCAACATGGTTAACCTCCTCTGCACTCCCCTCTAGTGCCAGTACATCCTTGAGCACGTAAGGAGATAAAAACTGCATGCAGTACTCCAGGTGTGGCCTCACCAGCACCCACTGTAGCTAGAACATAAACTCTTCTTTTAAACACAATCCCTTCAGCAATGAAGGACAAAATTCCATTTGCCTTCTGAATTGATTGTTATACCTGGTGACCAACCTTCCTGCAGAAGGATGTTCATGTGCCTCTGCATAGAAAATCATGTCACCTCTTAAAAAATCAAGATATAATATTTTTATTAATGTTTCTCCAACCAAAGAGTATGACTTTACATTTATGAATATTATATTCCACTTGCCAAACCATTGCCCACTCACTCAATGTATCTATGTTCCTCTGCAAAGGTTCCCAGTCCTCCGCACACTTTGTCCTGCTACTCATCTTAGTCTCATATGCAAACTTTGACACCCTCCATGTGGTCCCCAACTCCAAATCATCTGTATCAGTTATAAATAATTGCAGTCCCAACATTGTTCCTAGAGGCACACTATTAGTTACTGATTGCCAGCCAGAATAAGGCTTGTTTGTCCCCACTCTTTGCTTTCTGTTAGTCAACCAATCTTCTATCCATGCTAATACTCTATCCCATGCACCCTTATATAATGCAACAGCCACTTGCGTGGCACCTTGATGAAGTCCTTTTAGAAATCCAGGTACACCGCATCCACTGGGTTCCCGTTGTCCACCTTGCTCGAAATGTCTTCATAGATTTCCAAACGATTTGTCAAGCATGACCTACCCTTCATGAATCCATGCTCTGTCTGCCCAATGGGACAAATTCTATTGAGATTCCCTGCTATTTCTTCCTTGATAATAGACCCAAGCATCTTTCCAACTACAGAGAATCAAGTAACTGGTGTAGAATTCCCTATCTTTTGTCCACCGCCTTTTCTTACAGTCCTTCCTTTTCACTGGCATATGCCTTTGCTGAGCACTTCCAAAATGTATTTGAAAATCTGCAGTGAGGTAAGATCACTCACAATGCACAGAGCAATGAGAGGGCTCCAAACATCGCTAACAGGACATGACATAGATACAGTGCTGGAGGGGGAGCACAGTACAGTACAGACACACACCAGACTCAATCACCACCTCTACTTTAATTTACGTTGCACTGAGACAGCATGGGGTTTGCATAGTTATCAATCCAGGCCTGTGCTGTCTTAGTGAGCATCAGGACAACAGGGGGGCAAGCAGGCCTCCGACGAGAGGTTGGGAATGCTGCCTGGGATCTTTCTGTTCTGTGTTCTCCTTCCATCACTGTGCTAAGACTCACTAATCTGCAACTCTGTGTCTATGGCATGGCTTGTGCACCAGTGTCTTTTAATTTTTAACCAGTAATTTTTAACCATTAATTTTTAATTCCTATAATAGTTCCTGTCCTGTAACTACCTCCCTTCCCGATAGTCCTCCACATATTTGAAATGTACTGCATTCCAGACTACCCTCCTTATTGCTGTAACTTGCTTCAGTGTCTACAACATGCTTTATTTCGGTACTGTAATCCTCTTTAACTGTATACAAAGTGGTACAGCACGGAAACAGAACCTGTGGTACAACTCATCAATGCTCTCCATGTTTCCTATAATGAATGAGTCTCTTTTGCCTGCGTTCGGCCCTTAGCTTTTCAAACTTCTCCCCTCCATGTACCTGCCCAAATGTCTTTTCCATGTTGTAATTGTTCTTGTTTCTCCCATGTTTCCCTTGGAAGTCTGTGCACCATCCTCTGTGGATAATGTTGCCCCTCAGCTCCCTCTTTAAATCTTTGCTCTCTCACGTCCCGTTTGTACTCTCGAGTTTTGGACTCCCTTACCCTTGGCCATTCACGATGCGTAGGCCCAATCCTTGTGGCACTCCACTGGTCACAGACCTCCAGTCTGATAAGCAAACCTCCAACACCACCCTCTGTCTTCTACCTTTGAGCCAGTTCTGTATCCAAATAGCTAGTTCTCCCTGTATTCCGTGAGATCGAATCTTGCTAATCAGTCTCCCATGGGGAACCTTGCCGAATGCCTTACTGAAGTCCATATAGATCACATCTACCGCTCAGCCCTCTTCAATCCTCGTTGATACTTCTTCAAAAAACTCAATCAAGTTTGTGAGACATGATCTCCCACGCACAAATCTCTATCTCTAATCAGTCATTGCTTTTTCAAATACATGTACGTCCTGTCCCTCAGGATTTCCTCCAATAACTTGCCCATCACCGACGTCAGGCTCACTGCTCTATAATTCTCTGGCTTGTCCTTACCACTCTTCTTAAACAGTGGCACCACGTTAGCCGACCTCCAGTCTTCCGGCACCTCACCTGTGACTATCGACGATACACATATCTCAACAAAAGGCCCAGTAATCACTTCTCTGGCTTCCCACAGTGTTCGAGGGTACACCTGATCAGGTCCTGGGAATTTATCCACCTTTATGCATTTCAAGACATCCAGCACTTGCTCCTCTGTAATATGGACATTTTGCAAGGTGTCACCATCTATTTCCCAACATTATATATCTTCCATATCCTTTTCCACAGTAAAAACTGATGCAAAATATTCGTTTAGTATCTCTGTCTTTTAAACGTTGTAATTGTAACCACGTCCACTCACCCTCAGGAAGTTCATTCCACAATCAAAACACCCTCTGTGTAACAATTTGCTCCCATGTCTTTTTTTTGAACATCTCTCTCTTCTAACCTTAAAAATGTTGTCCCTCCTCTTGAGACACCTCCATCCTACGGAAAAGGCAACTACCATTAAATCGATCTATATCTCATTTTTTAAAATAAACTTTTGTAACATCAAATCTCAAACTCCAGGCTCCAGTGAAAAAAGACTCAGCCTATCCAGCCATTTTTCAGAACTCAAGCCTTCCATACCCAGCAATGTCCTGGTAAATCTCTGCTGAACACCCTGCAGCGTAATAATATCCTCCCTATAACTGGGCGATCAGAACTCGACAGAGTAGTGCAGAAGAGGCATCATAAATGTCTGCACAATCTCAACATGACGTCCCAAATCCTCCACTCAATGGACTGAGCAATAGTCAGGCATGCCAAGCAGTGCCTTATCCGTCCTGTGATGCAAACTTCAAGATTTATGTACCTGAACCCGGAGGTCCCTCTGCTCTAAAACACTAACCGAGACCCGAACATTAATTGTATAAGCTCTACCCTTGTTTGTTTTACCAAGTACACTACTTCGCAGTTATTCAGGTTGAATACCATCGACAGTTTTTCAGCCCATTCACCCATTTCATCAAGATCCCTTTGTGATCTCAAAAAACATCCTTCACTGCCCACTCTGCCACCCTCCAGCCTTTCCAGCCCATCACACATGCCTGTCAATGGTACAAATATCTTTGCTGGCGGCTCCACAATTTCTTCCCTAGCATCGCACAATGTCCTGTGATACACTTAATCAGGTCCTGGGTCTTTCCATAACTTTGTGTTGTAAAATCTCCAGCACCACCTCTTCTATAACATGCACTCTTTTTAAGTCATAGAGATGGGCAGCATGGAAACAGACCCTTTGGTCCAACTCATCTATGCTGACCAGAAGATCGAAATAAATCCATCCCATTTACCAGCATGTGGCCCAAGTACCTCAAAACCCTTATTATTCCTATACCCATCCAGATACCTTTTAAATGTTGTCATAGTATCAGTATCTGCTGCTTTCTCTCTCAGCTCATTCCATACATACATCACCCTGTGCATAAAAAAGCTGTCCCTTCAGTGCCGTTTAAACCTTTCCCCTTCAACCTTAAACCTATGCTCTCTAGGTTTGGACTCTCGAACCCCAAGGAAAAGACCTTGACTGTTTACCCAATCCATACCCCTCATGTTTATATAAACCTCTGTCAGGTTACCACTCAGTCTCTGATGCTCCAGGGAAAATAACCCCAGCTTATTCAGCAACAATCCTGGCAACATCTTGTCAATCTTTCCTGAACACTTTCAACTTTCACAACATCCTTCATATAGCGGGGATACTGGAATTGCAGAGAACTCCAAATGTGGTCTAACGTATTACTCTTGTTCCCTGATTTCCCCAGTCTTTGTCCACAGTAAGTTCTGGAGTAAAATATGTGTTTAAGGTCTTAGCCATATCCTGCGGTTCCACACACCAATGGTCTCATTGATCTTTAAGGGACACTATTTTATCTCGAGTTACTCTTTTACTCTTAATATATTTATACAATCACTTTTGGATTCTCCTTATCATTCTCTGCTGAGGCTATTTCATGTACCCTTTCTGCATTCCTGATTTCTACCCAAAGTGTATTCCTGAAGTCCCTGTGATCCTCAGGGATTCCCTTGATCCAGTTGGCTATACCTGACATGTGCCCCCTTTTCCTTGACCAGACCTTCAATAGACAGGCAATGTTTTCTAATGCTGTCAGCATTGGCCTGCACACAAACAGGAACATGCTGGTGGTGATCGCTCAATTTATCTCACTTTTAAAATATTCTCACTTGCCAGACTTCCCTTTCCCTGCAAATAGACTCCCCAATCGCCTTTTGAGAGTTCCTGGCTAATATTATCAAGATTAGTCTGGCCCCATTTTATAACTTGAACCTGTGGACCCGCCCTGTCCTTTTTCATCGCTATTTTCAAACTAATAGACTTGAGTCACTTTGGCAAAATGCTTTCCCACTCACACCTCAGTCCCTTTCCCTACCTTGTTTCCCAAGGGGAGGTCAGGTTTTGCCCCTTTCTCTTTTCAAACCATTTACATATTGATTGGGAGTTTTCTGGAACACAATTACCACATTCCTCCCTTGCAAACAGTGAACACAAGCAGTGCCAGTCTAGGTTTGGAAAGTTTAAAAACCCCATCTATAACAGGCCTATTATTATGATTGATATTTGAGATCTCCTGATATGTTTGTTCCTCAGTCTGCCACGGATTATTCGGGGTCAGTAGGACAATCGTGTCAGAGTGATGACCCATTCTTATTTCTCAGTTCCACTAATATAGCGTCACTGGGTGATCCTACAGGAATATCCTCTCTAGGTACTGATGCAATGATTCATGCAATGAAAACCCACCACCACACGTCCTCTCTTGCCTCCCCTTCGATCCTTCCTGTAGCATCTCCGCCTTGAAACATATCACCCGCCCTGTCAATGTAAGCTCCTCCTGTATCTCCATCCATTTACCCATCTCCATAACCTTCTCCAGCTCTTACCCCTATCTGTTTAAACATCACTCTCCACTCGAACCCTCCCTACCGCAGGAACTTCCTCCTGTTTGTGCTATGCTCTCTTATCTGTGAAACTGTCTCCAACCAAACTTGCTACCCCAATCTCTCAAAAACCAATCCAGATTCCACAGCCTCCATGTCTGAATAACCTCCAGAACCTAAGCCTTCCTATATCTGTAAACATCTTCAGTCACGATGACCCTCCATATCTCTGTTTGTTCCGCCAGATGATACAAACCTCTTTATCTCTGTAATCTGGTCAGTTCCCTAAAACAGTCACTGTCTGTGTAATCCAGCCCAGTCCTACAAACATCCTTATCCCTGTAAACTTCTCTATCCCTCCCAACATTCCCAACTCCATGAACCCGTCAGCCCTACAGCTCTCCACATTTCTGTAATCTCCTGTGGGTGTATGGTCCTCCCTCCCTGTGAAAGCACCTCCAGTCCCCACATCCCTCCTAATCTGGGTCCTCTGCTCCAGATCAGGCCATTGCTGTCTCTGTAAACACCTGCACTCCTGACAACTCTTCCCATTTGTGTAACCTCGTTCAGACCCCATACTCTCCAGTTTCCTGCATCCTCTTCATGCATTGCAACTAAAACCACATGTTTATGTAATATCCACCAGTGCTTACACCCTCCCCAACTCAGTAACCTCTTACAGTCCTAACAAAGCAACTAAACTGTGAAACCTCTCATTTCCCTACAATCCTCCCTCCATCCCTCCTCAAATGTCTTCATCACCATGAAACCTCACAACTACTGAAGCCTCCTTTTGGTACTGCAACCCTCCTAATGTCTGCAAAATCCTCCTGTCCTGATAGCCCTCCCTATCTCTGTAACGCCTACCACCCTCCAGTGCCTTTCTGGGGAACATGGCAGAGGAGAGAAGATTTGTATAGTCCAGGCCATGTTACGGAGGTAGAATTCTGGGGATTACAGATTTGGTCTAATGTCTGTGGTGTGCAGATTATTGACGAGGACCCTAAAGACAGGATTTATGACTACTTGGAAAACCATAGTTAAATTAGTGACAGTCAGCATGGGTTTGTGAGGGGTCAGGTCATGCCTCAGAAATCTTATTGAATTCTTTGAGGATATGATAGAATACGTTGATGGATCATTCAAAAAAGAAGAATGATTGGGATACAGGGAAATCTGTCTGTCTGGATACAGGATTGGATGGCCCAGAGAAGACAGAGGGTGGCAGCAGATGGACAGTATTGAGCCTGGAGCTCAGTGACCAGTGGTGTTCTGTAACAATCGGCTCTGGGACTCTGCTCTTTGTGATTTTTTTAAATGACTTGGATGTGAATGTTGGAGAGTGGGTTAGTAAGTTTGCCAATCACATGAAGGTTGTTGGAGTGATGGATAATGTGGAGGGCTGCTGGAGGTTGCAATGGGACATTGACAGGACGCAGAGCTGGGCTGGAAGTGGCAGATGGAGTCCAATCTGGAAAAGTGTGAAGTGATTCATTCTGGAAGGTCGAATTTGAATACAGAATACAGGGTGAAAGGCAGAATACTTGGCAGTGCGGAGGAACAGAGATCATGGGGTCCTTGTCCATAGATCCCTCAAAATCGCCACGCACGTTGGTAGGGTTGTTAAAAAGGCATATGTTGTGTTGGCTCCCCTTAGAAGGGGATTGACTGTAAGAGCCGTGAGGTTTCACTGCATCTTTATAGCGTCCTGGTGAGACCACACTTGGAATATTGTGTTCAGTTCTGGTCCCCTGTTTACAGGAAGGATGTGCAAGTTTTAGAGAGTGTACACAGGAGATGGACCAGAATGCTGCCTGGAATGGAGGGCAGTTCTGACTAAGAAAGTTTGAGGGAGCTAAGGCTTTTCTCATGGGAGTGAAGAAGGGGGTAAGGTGAACTGGTAGAGGTGAACAAGGTGATGGAGAAAGTGAGGTCTGCAGATGGTGGAGATCAGAGCTGAAAATGTGTTGCTGGAACAGCGCAGCAGGTCAGGCAGCATCCAGGGAACAGAAGAATCGACGTTTCGGGCATAAGCCCTTCTTCAGGAATCCTGAAGAAGGTCTTATGCCCGAAATGTCGATTCTCCTGTTCCGTGAACAAGGTGATGCGGGGCACAGAGTGAGTGAATAGTCAGAGACATTTCCTCCTATGTAATAAATGGCTATTACAAGGCGGCATAATTTTAAGGTGATTGGAGGATGGATAAGAGCATAGAGAATGGTAGGTGGTTGGAATGCACTGCCAATGGTGGTAGTAAAATTAGATACTTTCCAAACATTTAATAGACTCTTGGATAGAAACATGGATAATAGTAAAATGAAGGGTATGTCGGTTAGTTTGATCTTACAGATGGATAAAAGGTTGGCATTAAATCATGGCCGAATGGTCTTGTTCTGTGTTCTATCTTCTGTCTGGTAAACTGGGTAATAAGCTCAGATCATTGCAAAAAGGATATGGCATTCAGGAGGAACGAGGGAACTGGATACAAAGTTGGCCTGATGGAAGGAGACGGAGGGTGATGGGAGACATGTTGTTTTTCTGACTGGAGGCATGTGACCAGCGGTGTAGTGGGTCCCCTGTTGTTTGTTATTTGGATAAATGGTTTGGATGGGAATATTGGTTTCCTGGTAAGTAAAGTTTTTGGGTGACACTGAAATTGGTGGTAAGGTGGACAGTGAAGAAGGTTATCTGTGATACATCAGGATGAACAGTACTGCTGGGATAGGGGGCTGAAGAATAGCAGATGGAGTTTAATTAAATAAATGTGAAGTGTTCCATTTTGGTGAAACAAACCAGGGTGGGACTTATAGAGTTAATGATCGGACCCTGGGTAGTATTGTCAGTCAGTGACCCAGGTACACAGTTCTTTGTAAGTGGTGTCACAGGTAGACAGGCTCGGGAAGCAGGTGTTTGGGATGGTTACCGTCATTGGGTAGAGCATTGAGAGTAAGAGTTGGGATGTTATGTTGTGGCTGTAAAAGACATTGGTGGGGCCACCATTAAAACATTTTTGATCAGTAGGAAGAACTCATCCAGTTCACTAACCTCCTTTAGGGAAGGACACCAAATATTCTAACCTGGTCTGGCTAACATGTGACTCCAGACCCACAGCAATATGGCTGACTCTGAGCTACCCTCTGGGTAATTAGCATGGCGTCAAAGAACGTTGTTCCAGGCAGTGACACCCACATCCCATGAATGAATATATAAAAATACCTATGTCCCTCCCTAACTCTGCAAACTCCTACAGCGGCAGCAATCCGTCCTGGCTTTGTAACACCCTGACCACTCTCTGTAACACTCTGACCACTTCCAGCACCTTCACCTCTCCCTGTTCCTATCGTGTCAATGAACCCTGACCGTGACTCCCCTTCCCACAGCCCTCCTCCTGCGAGCAGACCCATTGCAATCCATTAACATTTACTCCTAAAACACACTCTCATTTCAGGATTTTAAGTACTTTTTGGTGATCTTCTCAGCCTCATGACCTAGTATGATCCCTTTTGTCCTGAGTGAGGGATCAGTGGGAATTTCTTGCTGAGGTTTTTACTGTTTCAATCGATTGACCTTCTGTTGTAATTTACACTGTTCCTTCAAATGTTTTCCACTGTTCATTTCCAGCCACATATTTCAGTCTGTTTAGCGTGTTTACCTTGGTCAGTTCTCCTCTCAAATTCATGTAATTGGCTATTTTTTGTTTCTAGTTATAGCTTGTCCTTTCTGTGATTCACTTTAAAACTTTATATTTCTTTAAACTGCACTTTATCACAATTTCCCGAAGGATCTCTGCAGGTGACATTACTCATTCACTAAGTTTCATTACACGGCTGCTCTGCGATAGTTATGTCCCTTAACAGTTGCACAATGTGTTTTTCAAAGAAACACTGAAAACAATTCTCCGAAATCCTCTTCCAATATCAATGTTGTCCGTGTGATTGTCCCAGATTATACAAATATTGAAGTTTTGCCAAATTATCACCATGCCCTTGTTAAAAAATGTCAATGAGTTCCTGTGTAATGCAGTGATGAGCAATGGAATGCTGTTCGGTTGCTAAAACTGTTCTGCTACTTGTGTCCTTGGCAAGTAGTAGCCAGAATTTACATTCAGACTGAATCTACTTCATGATCTGAGGCCAAATGCTTTCTCTGTAATGCCTTTGCTATCCATTATTGTTTGTGTTGTCCGTTTTGCCTGAGTTTGCACAAGATTGTGAATCACTGAGTATTTTTGTTCATCCTGTATTCATGTCTCCCAGCTGTCTAAATCTCTTTTATCTCTGTGTCTCAAATCCATCTTCCTTATTACAGCAACGTTGTCCATTCAGAAAAAAAACACAACTTACTCTTTCCCACAATTTTCTGTCACAAATCTATTCGCTGATGTACAATTTTAGTTAAACTCTGTCCCATCCTGTTCCGTTCTGTTTGTCTTCAGCCACATTCCCATACTGTTCCGCTGCTCCACGTTTTCTCTCTGGATTTAGAAAGCTCCTTTCACCTGAAGCCTGTCCCTGCATCCTCTCCGTCAGTTGAAAGCCCTGTCCATAAACTTACCGACATGATCGGCCAGCACACTGATCCCAGCACATTTCCAGTGGGACCATCTAATGGATTATTTATTAAATCAGGTATGGGATGTGGGTGTCTCTGGCTGACCAGCCTTTCTTGCCCAGCCCTAGCTGCCCTTGATCTGAATTGCTTGCTCGGCCATTTCAGAGGGTCTTTGAGAGGCAAACACTTTGCTGTGGAGATGTCGTGCAGAACACGTCAGGATGGGCAGATGTCTTTCTCAAAAGGACAAGTGTTTGGGTTTTTTGTACATCAGCAATGGTCTCATACTTATTTGTGGTTTGTTAATTGCTATTTTTAAAATTATTGATTTCAAATTCCACCATTTCAGATGGTGGGATTCCAACCTGCCTCCTTTAACATTAGCCAATGTTTGGGATACATGCTCTAGCAATAATACCCCTCGGCCATCACTTCGCCTGCTCACAGGTTGCTCATTCCTGACCGGTTATACCAGTGCATGATGAAGCGAAACCTGTTCTTCCAACACAATTATGTGATCCTGATATCTTCCAGTACTCTGGTGATATCACTTAGTATCTCTCGCTGTCTCTCGCTCTCTCTCGCGCTCTCTCTCTCTCTCTCTCTCCTATAACAGTTCCTATCTCTGTAACCTCCTAGCCCGATTGTCCCTCCACATATTTGAAATGTACTGAATTCCAGACTACCATCACTATCACTGTAAATTGCTTCAGTGTCCACAACATTCCTTATCTCGGTAGTCTCCTCCTCCAATAACTGGAGACCATGCACCACGGAAACTTTTCCTTCAACCAAACTAGTCCATGCTGACCAGAGTCCATGAACAAGTCGCATTTCCCTGCATTTGACCCGTATCCCTTCAAACTTCTCCTCCCCCCAAATTGAACATTTCTCTACCACTTCCCCTGAACATTTATTCCATAACTGCACCATCCTCTGTGTGGAAACTTTTCTCCTAAAATCGCTTTTATGTCTTTCGTCTCCCATCTCATATTTTTGCCCACTGGAACACAGAACATGACAGCGCATTACAGGCCCTTCGGCCTTCGATTTCTTGGTGTGGAACCAATCTGAAGCCCAAGTAACCAACACTATTCCAACTCTTGTCCATATGTCTATCCAATGACTGTTTAAATGCCCTTAAAGTTGGCGAGTCTACCACGGTTGCAGGCAATGCATTCCATGCCCCGACTAATCTGAGTAAAAAACCTACCTCTGGCATCTGTCCCATATCTATTTATTCATGTTAATATCTACCTCAATGTAAAGGTATCTCCCCTTGTGGTAGGCATCGCCATCCAAGAGAAAAGGCTCTCACTGTCCAACCCATCTCACCTGCTGATTATCTTATATGTCTCAATAATTGACCTCAAACACATTCATTTGAACAAAAACAGCTTAAAGTCCCTCAGCCTTTCCTCATAAGACCTTCCCTCCATACCAGGTAACTTCCGAGTAAATCTCCTCTGAATCATTTCTAAACTTACACATCCATCCGGTAATGCAGTGTGAACAAATGTGGCCACACTCAGAAGTTTGTATAGCTGCAGCATGATCTAATGGTTCAGAAACTCAATCCCTCTACCAAGACAAGCTCACACACTGAATGCCTTCTTAAAAAACCCATAAACCGAGGTGGAAACTTTTAATGATCTCTGTACATGGACATAGAGATCTTTCTGTTCATCTACACTACCAACAATCTTACCGTTATCCCAGTACCCTTTTTTCCTGTTACTCCCTCCAGAGTGAATCGCCTCACACCTTTCCACATTAAACTCCATTTGCGAACATTCAGTCCAGCTGTGCAGCTTATCTATACCTTTCTGTAACCTACAACACCCTTCGTCACTATCCACAACTCTACCGACCTTAGTGTCTTCTGCAAATTTACTAACCCATCCTTCAATGCCCTCATTCAGGCCATTTATATAATTGACAGCAACAGTGGATCCAAAACACATCCTGGAAGTACCCACCAGTAACAGAACTCCAGGATCGATATTTCCCATCAACCACTACCCTCTGCCTTCTTTCAGTGCGCCAATTTCTGATCCAAACTGTTAAATCACCCACAGTCCCATGCTTCCGTATTATCGGCAATCGCCTACCATGGGGAACCTTAACAAACGCCTGACTGAAATACACATACACCACATCAACTGCTTTATTCTCATCTATCTCTTTGTTCACCTTCTTAAAGAACTCAATAAGGTTTGTGAGGGCACGACCTGCCCCTCACAAAACCGTTTTGACTATCCCTTATCAACTAACTCATCTCCAGATGATTATAAATCCTATCCCCTACAAGCCTTTCCAACAGTTTACCCAGAATCAAAGTAAGGCTCACAGGTCTATAACTACCAGGATTGTCTACACTCCCCTGCTTGGGTTGGCACGATGGCACAGTGGTTAGCACTGCTGCCTCAGAGTACCAGTAGACCTGGCTTCAATTCTTGCCTCAGCCAACTGTCTGTGTGGAGTTTGCACATTCTCTCCGTGTCTGTGTGGGTTTCCTCCGGGTGTTCCAGTTTCCTCCTACAGTCCAAAATGTGCAGGTTAGGTGAATTGGCCATGCTAAATTGCCCATAGTGTTAGGTGAAGGCGTAAATGTGGGGTAAATGTATATAAGCATGTTTATATAAATGTCTGTAGGTTCACCCCTCAGTCTCCGATGCTCCAGGGAAAAAAGCCCCAACCTATTCAGCAACAACCTTGGAAACATCTTATTAATCTTTTTGAAACCCTTTCAAGTTCACAACATCCTTCTGACAGCAGGGAGACGAGAATTGCACAGAGTACTCCAATTCTGTTGTAACCTTGGAACCTGAGTTCCCCAGTCTTGGTGCACAGTAAATCCTGGAATGAACAAATTGTTTAGGATCTTAGCCATATCCAGAAGTCATGCACATCGACGGCTTCATTGATCTTTAAGGGCCCCTACGTTGTCCCGAGTTAATCGTTTACTCTTATTGTATCTATATTATCTAAAATCAGTTTTGGATTTTACTCATCCTTCTTCGCCGAGGCAATTCATGTCCCCTTTTTGCATTCCTGACTTCCATCCTACAGCCCCTGTGATCCTCAGGGATTCCCTTGATCCAGCTGGCTATATCTGACATGTGGCCCCTTTTCCTTGACCAGACCCTCAGTAGACAGCCAGTGTTCCCGAACGCTGTCAGCATTGACCTGCACACAAACAGGAACATGCTGGCGCTGATCGCTCAATTTAACTCACTTTTAAAATATTCTCACTTGCCAGACTTCCCTTTCCCTGCAAATAGACTCCCCAATCACCTTTTGAAAGTTTCTGGCTGATACGATCAAGATTGGTCTGGCCCCATTTTGTAACTTGAACCTATGGACCAGGCCTGTCCTTTTCCATCGTTGTTTCAAACTACTAGAACTGTGGTCACTTTGGCAAAATGCTTTCCCACTAACGCCTCAGTCCCTTTCCCGACCTTGTTTCCCAAAGGGAGGTCAGGTTTTGCCCAATTCTGTTTTCAGGCCATTTATATATTGATTGCAAGTTTACTGGAAATCAATTACCAAATTCCTCCCTTGCAAATGCTGAACACTGGCAGTCCCGGTCTAAGGTGGAAAGTTAAAAAACATCTACCATAACAGCCCTATTATTATGATTGACATTTGAGATCTCCCGACATATTTGTTCCTCAGTCTGCCACTTGTTATTAGGGATTAGTAGGACAATCAAATCGAAGTGATGACTCATTCTTATTTCTCAGTTCCACTAACATAGCTTCACTGGGTGATCCCACAGGAATATCCTCTGTAAGTACTGCTGGGATGAGTCATGCAATTAAAACACATCACCACGCGTCCTCTCTTGCCTCCCCTTCGATGCTTCTTGCAGTTCCTCTAACTTGAAACAATGAGCTGCCAATCCTGCCCCTCCCTCAGCTGTGTTTCTGTAATAACTATAATCTCCCAGTCCCATGTTCAAATCCATATCCTGAGTTCATCTTCCTTAGCTGTCAGGCCCCTTGCATTGAAATAAATGCAGTTTAATCATCAGTTTTCCCCCAATTCCCTGCTATGTTCTTTCCTGCCTTATCTCTTGAAATGGCTCTCTTTAACTTGTGTACCAGCCTCAATCTTCTTTCTGACCGTTCGACTGTTTAAGATAAAACACCCTGCCAGATTAGATTATATCATCTCAAGCAGCTCTAGCAATTCGCCCTACCAGGATATGGGTCCCCCTCCCGCTCCCAGTTCAGGTGCCTTCCCCACCCGGTCCATCTGTGCTGACACCTTCAGGGATCTTTGAGTTGTCCACTCAGGTCCTTTGTTCCTCAGCACTCCACAAGGTCCGAACACTCATTATGTCTGTCCTTCGCTTATCGTACCTCCCACACGGTATGACCTCACATCGATCAGAATTAAACTCTGCTCAGATTATCATCTGATCGTCATCAGACTGTAGCCTGAGACCATCCCCCTCACTCTGAACAACATCTTCACCTTTCATGTCATCTGCAAACCGACTAATGATATCTTCTGCTTTCACATCGAAGTTATTATTCCCCAGAATAACCAGCGATCGTTCCTGCACAGATCCCTGTGGTACATCCGCTGGCGAAACAATTTCAAACACGAAAAAAATTATCCAAAAATTTTGTATCCAATTTGCCAACTTGCCTTGGATCCCATGGGCTCTTTCCTTTTGATCCTTGCATTTGCAAGTGTTGGTTCATCCTCAGGGTGGTATCCAATAATATCCCTCCCCCTGCTGTCAGACTATCTGCTCTGTAATTACCTGGCCTATCCCTGCTGCCCTTCCTGAACAAATGAACCACATTCGCGATCCTTCAGTCATTCGGCACTTCACCTGTGGCTAGCAAAGTATTAAATATATCCACCAGGCCTCAGCAATCTCCTCCTTTACCTCCCATAGCATCCTGGGATGCATTCATTGGGCACTGGGAATTTCTCCACCTTTATGCCTGTGAAAACATTTAATATCTCCTCCTTATTGATCTTACCATGTTCTAGAACATCACCATCCCGTCTGAAATCCCCGGCTACAATGTCTTTCTCCTGTGTGAATACAGATGGGAAGTATTCATTGAAGACCTCACCTACTTCCTCTGGCTCCATGCACAGATTGTTTCTTTGGTTTCTAATAGGCCTCACCCTTTCCTCAGTTACCCTTTTATTTTAACTATACTGACAAAGTACCTTGTGGCTTTTCCTTCATAGTATCTGATAAGATTATTTCACAGCCATTTCTAAGGACCCCGTTGCACTCCCTATCCTTGTGAATGGCTTCACCTGGTTTTATTGCACTGTGTTTTCTTCATCAAACTCATGATATCGCCTGATCTGTATTCGCTGGACTTGCGGCCTTCACTACTCCCTCTTCATGAACACAATGGGATCGGGTCCTGTGAAATGAGTATCAGGTGTTAGGTAAGAAGTTAAAAAGCAGGACCTCAAGGGCAATGATCTCTAGATTACTCCTAGTGCCACATGCCCCAGTGAGGATAGACATAGAAAGATAGGCCGGGGGTGGATGTATGCCTGAGGAGCTGTTGGAGGGGGCATGGTTTTCAGTTTTTGGATCATTGGCATCTCTTCTGGGGTAGAAGGGGGGGGGGGGGATAGGTTAGACTTGAACCAGAGGGGCACCACTGTCACTGCGGGGAGATTTGCTCGTGTTACCCTGGGAGGTTTAAACTAGTTTGGCATGAAATTGGGATTCTGATGAAGAGAGGGACCATCAAAAAGTCGGGGGAAAATACATTAGCCATTGAGAGCAGGTTTCCTATTCAGGATATCCAGGGGCACAGATGAGGGAGGGAAAAGACTTCAGGTTTTAAGTTCATTTATTTCAATGCATGAGGCCTGACTGGTAAGGCAGATGAGCTCAGACCATGGATTAGCTCTGGGGACTGGGATATTATAGCTATAATCGAAACATGGCTGAGAGAAGGGCCAGACTGGCGGCTCAGTGTTCCAGGATACAGAAGCTACAGGTGGGACAGAAGGACAAGTAAGTGAGGAGGGGAGTTGCCCTTTTGATAGGGGAGGACATAACGACAGTGCTTAGACAGGATATGCTTAAAGAGTCAACAAATGAGGCCACATGTTTAGAACGTAGAAACAAACCAGGGGTGGTCACTCTGTTGGGAATATATTATAGACCCCCAAATAGCCAGCAGGTACTCGAGGAGTTGATGTGTAGAGAGATTGGAGATACCTGTCGGAATAATAGAGTAGTATTGGTTGGAGACTTTAATTTTCCCAGCATTGACTGGGTCACCCAGAGGGTAAAAGGCCCGTACTGAGTGCAATTTGGCAAATGTGTCCAAGAACGTTTCCTAAATCAAGATGTCGCTCAAACAAGGCCCAACTCTGCTCAGGCAGGTGCAACACTGGACCTCCCCTCAGAAAACGTGGTCGGGCAAGTGACTGAAGTGTCAGTCACAGAGCACTTTGGGTCCAGTGACCACAACTGTCTTAGTTTTAACATAGTTATGGAAAAAGATCAGACAGATCCACAGTGAAACTGGAGTAGGGCCAGGTTTGGGGCCATGAGGCAGGATCGAGCAGAGGTTGATTGGGTGAATCAAAACCAGGATATACTCAAACAGGTTTATCTCACAGCACCAGCTTTCAAAGTGCAGATGATCATCCTAAAAGATGAAAACTTAAACTAAATGTGTTTGATATTACATTCCATGACACTGCAATCCTGTTGCTATAAATTCTGTACCTTATGATTGTGCTCCACAACCACGTGATGAAGCAGCGCTCTGAAACCTAGTGCCTCCAGATAAACCTGCTGGACTGGAAGCTGGTGTTGTGTGATTTTTAACTTTGCCAATCCCAGTCACCACCGGCTCCTCCACATCATGCTTCCGTCAACTGGGTGAGTCTGTTTGAAGGAAAAGGAATGACTGGCAAACGGGAGCCTTTTAAAAGTGTTATATTAAGAATCCAGGGCAAATTTGTCCCTGTTTGAGTGAAGGGAACAGCTGGCAGGTTTAGGGATTTGTGGCTTATGAGGGATATTGAAGTTCCGGTCTGGAAAATGAAGATGGTATACATTGGATTTAAGCTTTCCATATCTACCTCACCTACCTCCCCAGACTGATTGACACAATCAATCTGTGAAGACCCGACAATCCTCTCAGGTCTCTGCAGCATTCCGATCTGTAGAACCCGCTCCAATGCCTGTGACTCTCCCAATCCAGCTCCTATAAGATTCCCTGTCTGTGTGACATCCAACCGTCGTCAGCACACACCCTATCAATACAAGCTCCTCCAGTCTCTCTATCTATCTGCCCATCTCTCTAACCTTCTCCAGCTCTTACACCCCTATCTGTGTAAATGTCACCGTCCCCTACAACACTCCCCACTTTGACCAACTGTAGGGGATTAGTAATGTTCCCTTATCTGTGAAACCGTCTCCAACCAAAATTGCCCTTGTTATCTCCTGGAAAATCTGTCTGATTCCACATCCTCCATGTCTAAATAACCTGCAGAACCTAAACCTTCCTGTATCTATAAACATCTACTGTCACGGCTACCCTCCATAAGTCTGTACAACCATCTTTCCCTCTGTCATCTGCTCCGTTCCCTAAACCATCCCTGTCTGTGTAAACCTCCCCAACCTAACAACATCCTTATGTTGCTCCACCTCTCCCAATCTTCTTTGCTCAGTGAAATTCCTCCAGCTCTCCACATCTCTGCTGGGTCCTGCAGTTCCCCAAAACATCCCTCTATGTGGAACTTCCACCAGAGACCACTACCCACCATATCTCTAATCCCCTGCTGATCCCTCTATCTCTGTTCCCAGCTTCAGTCCCGACAACCCTACTTCCATGTACAACATCATCAAGTCCTTGCAATCCTCCAGATCTGAGGAAACTCCAGCAGACATTGTCACTCCCTCACGATCTCTGACTGCCTATAGTGATTTGAAACTTCTGCAATTCGATAACATCTCCAGTCTCCTTGCCCCTGCAGATCATGGTGACCTACTCCAAACCTCTCAAACCTCCCTGCCTGTGTTCATCATCAAGTTGATACAACTCGTCTCATGTCTGGAGTGCCCTGCAGACCCTACAATCCTCCCCGTTTTTGTGAATGCTGCCTATGACTATTACTGTCCCTATCTGTGTAACTGCCTCCAGTTACTACAGCCTCTTTACTGTGTAGCCCCTATCAGACCCTAAAGCCATGCTATCTGTGTAACCTCCTTCAGGTCTATATCCTCCAACTTGCTGAAACCTGCTGTCACCATTGCAACCCCCATTATTACTCAACATTGCTTCGTCTTTAAAACCATCCCTATCAGTGTGATCTCCTCCACTGAGTAAAACATTCCCAGCCTGTGCAATGGGCGATGCGTGGTTTTATAAAAGGGGAATTTAAAAAAAATCTGTTGGATTCTATATTTTGGTGTGACCATAAATGGCAGAATAGATAAGGGTGGGGGAGGCTCTTAGCGGTCGAAGTTTATTTGAAATTTAGAAAGCATTTTGATAAGTTTCAACCAGGGCTAAAGATTAGCTCGGGAGAGAATAGAGCCCCTGAAAGGTCGATGAGGCTGTCTGTGTGGAATCTCTGCTGATGGGCGAGATCCAAAACAAATATTTTGCATTTTGATTTACTTGAGAGAAAGACATGGAAGCTCGGGAACTTGGAAAAATACATAGTGAGGTATCGAACAGAGTTCACATTGGAGAACAGGATGGTTTAAAACGAAAAAAGGGTGATAAAACCTTGGGACATGATCAGATGTATCCCAGTGCTCTGTGAGAAGCTCGGGAGGAATTTACAGGACACCTCGCCGAAATGTTTTTATTATCAACAGTCACTACAGACCAATGAGACTGGTGGCAGGAGTGGGTAAGGTGTTGGAGGAGATTCTGAGAGAAAGGACCATTATGCATTTGGAAAGGCAAGGATGGATCAGCGATGGTCAGGATGACTTTGTGTACAGGAAACCATGTCTCACAAACTGGATTGAGTGTTTGTGGAGGTAGAAAAGTGATAGAGCAAGGCAGAGCAGTGGATGATGTCCACATTAACTTTAGCAAGGCCTTTGACAAGGTTTTGCACGGCAGACTGGTTAATAAGTTTAGATCACTCATAACCAGGGATCACTCACCAACTGGAAACAAAATTGGATTGATGGTAAGAGACAGAGCATGCTCATAGAGAGTTGCTGCTCAAACTGAAGTCCTGTGACCAACGGTGTGTCATGGGGTTTGGTGCTGGGTCACTGTTGTGCAGCATTTATATGAACGGTTTGGATGATAATACAGGAGTCATGGTTAGCAAGTTTGTGAGTGAGACTGGAAGTGGTGGTAAAGTGGACAGTGAAGACAATTATGTGAGAGTGGGCCAGTGAGTTTAGGAATAGCAAATGGAGAAATACACAGAGTTGCACTCTGGCAAAGCAGACCAGAGCTGGACTTGTACAGTCAGAGACCCAGGGATGCAGGTAAAAGGTTCTTTGAAAGTGGTGTCACAGGTAGACAGGTTGGTGAAGCAGATGTTTGCGATGCTTACCTTTATTGATCAGTGCATTGAGATTAGGAGTTGGGATGTCATGTCATGTTATATCTGTACAGGACATTAGTGAGGCCACCATAAAATTGGTGTTGATTACCTGGAAAAACTTAACTGGTTCACGTCTGTCCGTTAGGGAAGGACATCTGACATTGTTACCTGACATCTGACACCATGGCTCACGTGTGACTCCAGACCCGTAGCAATATAGCTGATTCTGAGCTGCCCTCTGGAAAATTAGCTGTGGGGCAAAGAATGCTGACTCAATCAGTGACATCCTTATCGAATGAATGAATACATAAAAAATACGGGTCCCTCCCTCCCACTGCAATCCCCTCCAACGCAGCAATCCGTACTGGCTTTGTAACACCGTTCAGGCCCTTGGCCTCTCTGTAACACTCTCACCACTTCCAGCACCTTCGCCTCTCCCTCTTCCTATTATCTGATTAAACCCTGACAATGTTTCCCCTTCCTACTGCCTTCCTCCTGCTAGTAGACCCATAGCGATCCCTTTAACAAATACTTCCATATTTCTCAAGCGTTGGCTTCTTCAGAATTGTTAGGTTTTTTTTTTTGTCTTCTGCGCATCGCTTAATGAAGTCTGGTAAATCCTGGGAATTACTGAGCCAAGACCGTCCAAAGTGGGGGAGGAGCATTGGGACGGCGTCGAGCAGCTGGACATTTGATGTGGGGAAAAAGGGGAATCCAGGAGAAAACAGCACAAGGAGAGCGCTGTCACACCAACGTCCCACCCATCCCCATCCCACGGTCACCTTCTGCCCCACATCGGTCTGTACAGCAACACACAGACTCCCGTGAGAGTGGGAGAGAGTCAGCCTCGTTTGTGACCCACCGCCAATGAGATGGTGAGATAGGAAAGTTGAATCCTCTTTCAGTTGTCCTACTGTCTTTGTTACAAATTCCAATAATTCCTTATCCAATGCCATGCCTCACAATGTAATGCTGTAAAGTGGACTGAACACTGCCCTTCACCTTCTGTGATCTGACTCTTATTACCCAGAATTTGGTTTCCTAATGTTTGATAGTGTGAGGCCACATATAATCCCATTGTTATCCCTAATGGTGAGACTTTCCCATTCTCCTTCCCACTCTGCCTGACTTTCCACAATGTTGTGTAGCCGTGAATATTAATGCCCCACCTTTTGTTCACCCCTGTGACCACGTCTCCCTGCTGGTGATTAGATAGAAATCACAGTCACACCAGCATATCCCTTATTACAAATGCTTCATGCATTCAAATTACGAAATAGTAATTTACTTTTGAAATCACAAATTCCTGTCACAAACCTATCTGCTGATGTATAGTTTTAGTTAAACTTAGTCTATTCCTGTTTCTTCCTGTTTTTCCTCAGCCTCAGCCCCATGTTTCAATATTTGAACATTTCTCTATGGAATTGGGAATTTCCTTTCAGATGAGCCCTGTCCCTCCTTGTCTGTGTCAGTTTAAAGCAGTCTACATTGTCCTGGTCATATGATTGACCAGGACACACACTGATCCAAGCACTGTACCATCTCAATAAAATAGCTGACTCCTCCCTGAGTACTGGTAGCAATGCCCACTGCATCAGACCCACTTCTTCTGACACTATGGTTTGATCCTGAAATCTCTGGTGATATCACTCAGTCTCTCTGCATTTGGTATCCCTCACTGTGTGGGTCTAATTGCTGCTCCTGTCAGCGTCTCTCACTCTTACAGCTCCTCCGGATCCGGAGCCAAAAGAATCCTCCGATCCGCATCAGTACAGACCAGGGATGGAGACTGGGATTTTTGTGATCTCTGCTGGACTTAGTGCTACTCGACATGAGTTATCCTCACTGCATCAGTCTAATTTCCCATTCTCTCTATTTCTCTCTCATGCAGGTAATCAGGATGTTTCTAACTCCTGTCTCATCCATCACCTCATTGAAGATGCTTGGTCAGTCAGAGAGAGATGGAGAGGGAGATCTGGAGCCTTCAGTAAATCCTGCAGCCAGTAAGATCAATCATAGTAAACAGCACAGGGTGGAGTTAGTGGCCTTCTTTATTCAGACCTGGAACACAGGACATAGCTACAATGCTGGGCAAGGAACAGCAACATTTTAGGCTTCATTCCCACCATCTTGTGAGGGCCCTGCTGTCACCTCTGCTGTACTGGAACTCCCTGAGACTGCACAGGAGGTCCCAGGCATCAGTCTTGGCATATACTCTATTAGTGATCTCTGTAATATACTACAGCCCCGATAATCCTTCCTCTATTTGGAATCTCCTCTAGTGCACACAATGCTGTCTGTCTCTGTCAGGTTCTCCAATCCCTGACACCCTAATCCCTAAACTTCTCCAGTAGATACTAAATTCCTTCATCCCTGTAATTGCCGAGCCCTGTCTATCCCTGTAAGCTCCTCCTACCAATGCCACCCTCCATGTAAATGTGTTTTGTCTCTAACCTCTCCATCCATCCCTATCTGGGTAAACTTATCCAGCTCTTACAACCCTTCCTTACCTGTGAAAAAAATCGTAACCTCCTTATTGTTCTATTAATCTTCGATCTTAATCTATTTAAACTTCCCCCTCTCCCCACCATCCCTCCCGACCACAGGTACCTCTTTCATTTTGTGCAACCCACCCCATTTGTGTAACTGTCTCCAGCCCAGTAACCTGGCATTCTCCATTGCCTTCCTATCTGTGCAGCCTCCAGAACCTAGAAGCCTTCTTATATCTGTAAACATCTGCAGTCACTACAACCTTCCACATCTCTGTCAATATACACAATAATCTCCTACTGAAACACTCCCTGTCAGTGCCTCTCAGTCTGCCTGACTCTCTCTAAATCCATCCCTATCCCTATCTCCGGAATCGAATCCAGCTCCCTCTACCTCTGTAAATTCCTCCAATCCGCAAACCCCTTTGTCCCATGAACATTATTGCCCAGATTTAGCTCGAAAATCCTCGAGTCCCTGTAAACCTCCCTATCTCTGTAACCTCTATCCATCTGTTCACCCCCCACCCCCCGCAACGACTGAGAAATGACACCCTGCATTCACCATAAGGCAGATGGAATGACAGTGGACCGATATGCTGGAACCGTCATTCTGGAGATGGAGCTGCAGAATGACCATGGCTGGGAAGGGAATATTGAAGGGTTGTTGGGATCTAGGTAGGATAGGCAAAAATCCAACAAGTTGTGAAGAAAGGATGAGGTTAATGCATTAATGAGATAGCCACGTGGAACTGAAGATCAAAATTTGGAGTCTATTTGGATGGAGCTGGGAATGAACAAGCAGCTGCAGCAATCATTGGCTCGAATTCTTTTAAAGGAATCAACCAGTGATGGGAATGTCAATATGGTTACAGTCAGGACACTGAATGTACATGTAGCAAGGGCAGTACAGTAACTGTCTGTGACATTGGTCTCCATCCCGACTGGATAACTAATGAGTATCAGGGCTGTAATGGATGGAATCCTGGATTGTATACGAGATGGTTTTCTATAACATCATATCAAGGAGCCAGCAACAAAATTGTCCATTGGATTTCAAATGCTGTGTAATAATAAATATCCAATCGTCCCATTTTAGAGGAGTTTGTGAGGAAAGACCCATAGTGGTATAATGCAGATATTGAGTTCGAGTTAAGACCAAAAGATGTCGGAGCAGAATGAGACCATTTGGCCCATTGAGGATGCTCTGCCCTTCAATCAGATCATGGCTGACCTGATACTCTCCAACTCTACATTCCTGCCTTTTCCACAAAACCCTTGTTTCCCTGATCCATTAACATCTGACTATCTCTGCTGTCAATATTCTTAATGACTCAGCCTCGACAGCCCCCTGCAGTCAGGAATTCCCACAGATTCCCTACCCTCTGAGTGAAGATATTCCTCCTCATCTCCATCTTAAATGTGTGAGCTCTTGCTGGGATTTTCTGGTTACACATTCTCACACAATTGAAACGAAAGGAAGTCACAACGATAATTATTGCAGATGATATGAAAATTGATGGAGTTGGGGTGAATGAGCAAGGAGATCCAAGGTTGCAGGAGGTTACTGATCAGTTGGAAAGATGTGCAAAGAAATGGCAAATTCAGTGTAATCTGTACAAGTGTGAGGTCATGTCAAATTCAAGAAGAAAGTTAGGATACTGAGGGACATTGATATGCAGAAGGATCTTGGTGCACTGAGTGGTAAGGTCCTAGGGAGTGTTACTGAACAAAGAGACCTTGGAGTCCAGGTTCATAGTTCCTTGAAAGTATAATCCCAGGTAAATAGGACAGTGAAGAAGGTGTTTGTTCTGCTTGCGTTTACTGATCAGAGCACTGAGTAGAGGAGTTAGGAGGCCATGTTGTGGCTGTACAGGACATTGTATAAGCCACTTTTGGAATATTGCATGCAGTTCTTGTCTCCTCCCTATGGGAACAATGATGCATAAATTGCAAGGTTTCAGAAAATGATTTGCAAGGATGTTGCCAGTATTGGAAGATTTGAGCTAAAGGGAGAGGTTGAATGGGCTGGGGCTACTTGAGGCTGAGGGGTGACCATATAGAGATTTATACAATCATGAGAGGAATGGATAGGTTTAACAGACAAGGTCTTTTCCCTGAGGTAGTGGAGTCCTGAACTGGACGGCTGAGGTTCAGTGTGAGAAGGGAAATGTATAAAAGGAACCTAAGGGGCAACGTTTTTAGGCAGAGGGTGATGCGTGAATGCAATGAACTGCTAGAGGAAGTGGTGGAGGCTGGTACAACTTCTGCATCTAAAAGGCATCTGGATGGGTATACGAACAGGAAGGGTTGAGGGGGATTTGGGCCAAGTGCTGGCAAATGAGACAAAATTATGTTAGCGTATGTGGGCAGCGTGAACGAGATGGACTGAATAGTCTGTTTCCGTGCTGTACATCTCTATGACTAAATGTTTTGCACTGTCCTTTTCCAGCCACACACTTCACTGTTTCCCCTGTTTACCTTGGTCAATTCTCCTCTCAAACACATGTCAATGGCTTTGGTTGTGATTGTAGGGTCTGCTTTATTGTCACTTTAAAAATCCATCATCTCACAGAATTCCACTACACTACAATTTCCCAGAGGATATCTCAGTGTGACATTACTCCTTCACTCAGCTTCTTCACCCAACGGTCGATCTGAGATAGTCACGTCCCTGGCCATTTACACAATGTGTTATTCAAAGAAACACTGACACAAACATTTGAAGAGGAGTTTGGAGAGTATCATTTTTGACAAAAAATGAAGTCTCCCAAAATGATCACATTGCCTTTGCATTACACAGGAATTCATTGGAAAGTATAACAGTGTTGAGCAATGAAATGCTGTCAGGCAGCCTAAAAGTGTTCTCCTGCTTGTATTTTTGACACGTGTTACTCATAATCTGCAGTCAGGCTGAATCAGCTGCATCATCTGATTTCCCATTACTGTCAGGGTTACCCATCCTGCACTCCCTGAGACCCCTCAAGGATGGGTACGAATGAATATTTATGTTCTGCCTTTTGCTTCTCCTCTAACCACATCTTCCTGGTGACTAAATCTTATTGATCTCTGTGTCATAAGTCTATTACCTTATTGCAGATACTTTGTCCATTCCAAAGAAAGAACATTGTCATTGACTTTTTCCCAGAATTTCCTGTCACAGCCTAATTCACTGATGTACAGTTTTAGTAAATTCTGTACCTTCCTGTTCCTTTCTGCTTGTCTTCAGCCACATTCCCATGCTGTTCCAATGTGTCCCCTTTTCTCTTTGGATTTGGCAAACTCCTTTCACCTGAAGCCTGTCCCTGCATCTTCTCTGTCAATTAAAGCACTGTCCATAATCCCACCGACATAATTTGCCAGGACACTGGTCCCAACGATGTTGTTTTTAATTCACTCCATGGGATGTTGCTGTTTCTGGCTGACCAGCATTTCATGCCCACCCTCGAGCTGCCATTGAGCCGAGTGCCTTGTGAGACTATTAGAGAAGACAGTTTAGAGTCAACCCCATTGCTCTGGGTCTGGAGTCATATGTAGATCAGACCAGCTGCCTATCGCAGATTTCGTTCCTGAAAGGATATTGAGTATTCAGATGGGTATCCCTGCCACTGGCATTAAATTCTGGATGAACAGTCTAATGAGAGTAACACTAGTCCCATCGCCTGTCCCACTGATAGCTCCCTCATTCCTGAGTACTGATCCCAGTGCACCATGAATCAAAACCCCTTCTTCTTGACTGTGGTTTGATCCTGATACCTTCCTGAAATTTGATGCTATCACTCAGTTGCACTCCATGTGGTATCTGTCACTGTGAGGGTCTAATTGCTGCCAGCGACTGCAGCTTTTGTAGTTACTCCAGATCCTGAGCCAACAGAACTCTCCACTCCAGAGAGACGCAGCAACATAGGCCAGGGATGGAGACTGGGATATTCCAGATCTCTGTTGTACTCAGCGCCATTCTCCCTGTGCAACCCTCACTGCATCAGTCGGATTTCCCATTCTGTCTATTTCTCTGTCTCCTCCAGGTACTCAGGATGTTTCTGACTCAATAAACCTCCCAATTGCTGGGTGTTTCATTCATCATCTCATTGATCGCAATTGGTCAGCCAGAGGGCAGGGAGATCTGGTTTCTTCAATAAATCCTGCAGCGAGGTAAGATCACTCACAGTGAACAGAGCAGAGTGAATTTAAGGGATCGAAGTTTAGTCCAGAAGACATGACACAGATATAGTGTTGAAGGGTGAATACAGAGCATGATGGGCCCAGGCTCAAACCCCACTCTCTTGTTTACTTTCATCACTGCTGTACTGAGCCTTCCTATGTTAATATAGAAGTTCACAGTTATCAATCCAGGCCTGTGCTGTCTTACTGAGGATAAGGACAACAGAGGGGAAAGCAGGCCTCCCTTAAGAAGGTGGTATTAAAACCTGGGGTCTTTCTGTTCGATATTCCCCCTCTCACACTGTCTCTGGTCGTGTGAGACAGCAAAGAGACATACCTTTCGGTCCAACGCATCTGTGCCAGTGTCTTGAATGCTTGTAATTCCCAGAAAAGTTCCAATTTCTGTAACCTCCACCCCGCCCCCTATAATCTTGCTGTTTATTTGAAGCCTACTCCAATGCTGACGACGCTCCCTATGTGTAATTTGCTCCAAACTCGGTAACGTGCCCAATCTCAGTAACCGCATCCTGCACTCAGTACAATAATCTCTATTTCTGTAGTTTTCCGCAATAACTACAATCCACCCTGTCTCTGTAAAATCCTCCAGCCTGGACCACAATACCCACCTGTGTACTTTCCCCAAGCCCCAAAAGAACATTACATCACTGTAACCTTCTGCAGGCCAGATCCCATTCCTGCCTCCTGGCCTATAGCACCACATGACCTCTGTAACCGTCTCCCATCCCGACCGGACTCCTTATCTGTGTAAACACCTCCAGACACTTTTCCAGCTGCAACAACACTTCCCATCTCTGTGTGCTCCTCCCTGCCCCTCAAATACTCTCTCTTTGTGTAGTTCTGCAGTTTGGGGTGGTTCAGTGGTGAGCACTGCTGCCTCACAGCGCCAGAGACGTAGGTTCAATTCCAGCCTCAGGTGACTGACTGTATGGAGTTGGCACATTGTCTCCGTGTCTTCATTGTTTTCCTCCCACAGTCCAAAGATGTGCAGGTCAGATAAATTGGCCATTCTAAACTGACCGAGCATTAGGTGCATCATTCAGAGGGAAGTGTGTCTGGGTGGATTACTCTTTGGAGAGTTGGTGTGGACGTGTTGGGCCGAAGTGCCATTTCCATATTGTAGGGAATCTAATAAAATCTAAACTCTCCCTCTGCGTTCCATATTAATGACCCTAAAAATATCCCTCTAACAATTAAACAGCTCCAAACATCCCAAACTCTGTAAACTACAACAGCTCCAACATCCCTCCGTATTGGTGTAACCTCTTCCTGAAAACCTCTCAACATGTGGAGACCCCACAATCCTCCCTATCTGTGTAATCCAACAGGTCCCTGCATTACTCCCGACCTGTAGAACCCAATCCAATGCCTGTGACTCTCCCAAACCAGTTCCTGCAAGACTCACTATCTGTGTAACATTTTCCCGTCGCTATTGCCCCACCCTGTCAATGTAAGCTCCTCGAGTATCTCCATCCATCTAATCATCTCCATAACCTTCTCCAGCTCTTGTACCCTATCTAGTAAATGACACCCTCATCTATAACCCTCCCTACGGTAGGAACCGTTCCACAGATTCATCACCCTCTGGCTGAATAAATTCCTCCGATCTCCATTCTAAAGGGTTGTTCCTTCACTCTGAAGCCGTGCTCTTGAGCCCTGGTCTCTCCACCAGTGAACACATCTCCCCACTCCCATCCAATCCATCCAGGCCCCTCAGTATTCTGTAAGTTTGAATGAGATCCTGCCACCGCCGCCTCTGAAAATTCATCAAGTACAGACTCAGAGACTTCACCAGCTTCTCATATGACAAACATTTCATCCTGGGCTCTTTCGTGTAAAACTAGTTCTTGTACCCACTCACATCCTTTGTCCAGACTGTTAATGTATAACATGTACAGTGTGGTCCCAACACTGACCTCTGCGGAGTTCCCCTCGTCACCAGTAGCCATTGTGAAAATGACCCCTTTATACCTACTCTGTGTTCTGCTAATCAGCCAATCCTCTACCCATATCAAACATGTTGTTCTGAAACTGAAATTTTATTTCACAAACCCTGCTGGGTTTGTTTTCCTGTCTGGCTGTGAATAAGCAGTGTAGATAAAAGGGAGGAATGGTTTGTCGGGGGTTTCAGAAACCTTTCAACAAGGTCCCACTGAAGAGGTGGATAAGCAAAATTGGCAAATGTGGGATTGGAGGGAATGTACTGGCATTGATTGGGAATTCTTTAACAGAAAACTAATTGGGAATAAATGGATTAGTGCTTGACTCCCAACTTTGCACAAAGGGTTTCGATGCATTTGATGGATGGACAAAATCTACTGCTTCCATGTTTGTTGCTGACACAGAACGAGATGGGAATGTGGGTTGTGTGGAGGAAGCAAAGGTGACATGAACAGTCCATGATGTTCCCTCGTACAAATTAATTGATGGGATGTGGCCATCACTTGCTTGGCCATCATTACCTTCCTATCTGTAATTCCCTGGAGAAGGTGGTGGTGAGCTGCCTTCCTTACCCACGGCAATCCTTTAGGTGTAGGGACAGATACAGTGCTAGGAGGATGGAGCGTGGTTTGTTGGCAATGCTGATGTTACCGTGCACCTGGAGCTCCTGTCCTTCCAAGGTATAGTTGCTCCGGGTTTGTGAAGTGGTGATGAAATGGCCTTCCTGAGTGACCTCAGTGCTGCTTGTAGATACTTTATTTATTTATTTATTCACTCGTGGTCATGAGCATTGCTGGATGTATTGTTGATTTGTAGTTGTCCCTGAGAATGTGGTGGTGAGCTGCCTTCCTGAACCACTGCACCAGTCGTTGGAACTGTTGTTATCTGTGTACCCTCCAGCAGGCGCTACAACACTCCTCACGTCTGTAACTGCATCCAGACAATGCAGCTCTTCCTGTATATGTGGCATCCTTCTCTGCCGACAACACTTATTGTTCATCAGAATGTCTCACCACCTCCATTCCCATCTGTGCTAGTGATCTCTCAAATTTCTTTATTCTTGTTTAAACTTCTGATCACCTATAACCTCTTCCTTTCTAAATTTGTAACTCCTCAGTATCTGTAACTCTCCATATAACTGTATTCAATGACCGCAAAGGTTCCCTTCCTTAAATCTCTGTGAATTACAGGGGCTGGTTGTGCTGCATTGGTACTTTTCATCCTCCTCATCCATCTTAGCTCTTCCAGCCCCTGCAATCCCACTATTTAGAATGCTCCCATTCTCTGTACCTCCTTATGTTCTGAGGGTCCTTGAACACCACGAGTGATTCAAACATCTGTAAACCCCCCCACAGTTACTGCGAGTCTTCTAACAACAGTATCCAGTACCACACAACACTCCCTGGCTGTCAATTTGAATTTGTTGAAGTCTTCACATCTCAGTAAGCAGCTCACAAAAATCCTTTTAGACTCTACAACGCTCCATCACCAACAAGCCATCATCTCTCTACTTCTTTTGCTTCCCTCAGTGCCTACAACCCTCCCTGTATCTTCCAGTAACCTGCTTTAGACACTGCAGGTCTGCCTACCTCTCCAGATAACCTGTTCCATCCCCGAAATCTCGCTCAATCACTGTAACATCTCTGCGCACTCTCATACTCCTCTCTTCCACTGTCTTCCAGGCACAGCGGCGATCCTGTGAGGGACCAGTGTGCAATGGGATGTTAAACATCTCAGCTGAGGCTTGAGGCCTACCATTACCTGGAAGTCACAAAGAGAGAGAACCTGAGAGAGAGCACCACAGAGCAGGAGAATATTAATCAGCAGCGAGGATCGAGGCCGACTGGGACTTGGAGTTGGAGGAGCAGCAGAGCAGGAGGAGCAGCAGAGCAGGAGGCTCAAAATCAGCACGGATTCACAGAGGGAGTGACCATGTGAGGGAGTAACGTGAAGCAGGAACATGAGGCTCACTCACGCCTGGGAGTTACAGAAGCACCAAAGTGAGAGGATATAAATCAGCACTGAGGATCGAGGCCTAGTCATACCTGGAAATCACAGAGACGGTGATGCTGTGAGGGAGCAGAGTGATGTGGGAGCTGGAGGATTACACGTACCTGGGAGTCACAGAGACGGCGACCCTGTGTGGGAGCAGAGTGGAGTGGGAGCTGGAGGATTACACGTACCTGGGAGTCAGAGACGGTGACCAGGTGAGGGAGCAGTGTGCAGTGGGAGCCGGAAGGTTACACATCCCTGGGAGTCACAGAGACGGCGACCCTGTGTGGGAGCAGAGTGGAGTGGGAGCTGGAGGATTACACGTATCTGGGAGTCACAGAGACGGTGACGCTGTGAGGGAGCAGAGTGGAGTGGGAGCTAGAGGATTACACGTACCTGGGAGTTACAGAGACGGTGACGCTGTGAGGGAGCAGAGTGGTGTGGGAGCTGGAGGATTACATGTCCCTGGGAGTCACAGAGACGGTGACCCTGTGAGGGAGCAGAGTGGAGTGGTATCTGAAGGATTACAAGTTCCTGGGAGTCACAGAGATAACTTTCTGCTGCTGGGACCTGCCTGCACTGAGTTTGAAAGAAGTGCAAGAGCCATCACAGAAAATGCTGTAAGTTCACTGGCTGATAAATTCGCTGTTATTAGCGACTGTCAGTTAATTGCTATAAATTAGCAATTTTGTTTTCAACTTCTGAAATAAGGGTTGAACACAGGAATAAGAGGGAGAAGTAAAATTGTGAGCCAATATAATAAATTATCCTCAGTAAGCCACAGTTGAATAAGGGATTTAACCATATTGTTATTCCCTGGATGTTCACATCATTCTAAGTAATTAATTAAATAACTCGAGACAAAATGCATTTTAGGACATGTTTGTCAGATGGAAAATGTGTTCTGTTACATTGGGAAGTCATAGCCCCTGCTCCTATCTGAGATGCACACTGGGTCATGGAGCTCAGACACTGACGAGAGACCCTATAGGAGATCTGTGATACTGAGAGTTAGGTGGATAACACACACGCAGAGCAGATCACCCTGCAGACATGACGGCTAGGAAGAAGGAAGGGTCTGGGGTCCAGGCAATCGGAGGGAAACAGTCAGGGAATACAAGCATAACCTGTTGTTTCCCTCCCAATTCAATTTCCCAGTTTGGAAGCTGATGAAGGTGCTGGCTGCTCAAGGGAGGGCAGTCAGAGCCATGTCTGTTCCCCCACAAGCAGCCTGACTGTACAGGAAGGGAGGGAGAAGGAAGGAGGGGCAATAGTCACAGGAGAGACAGGGAAGTGAAGAAGGTGTCAGCGTGTCTGTCATTCCAGGACAGTGGGGTTAAGAATGTCACTGTGTCTGCAGGACATTCATCTGGGGGACAGTGAGCAATCAAAGATCATGCCCATGTTGGTAGGAATGACCTGGGTAGGAAGGGTGAAGTGGTCTGGGAATCAGAATTTAGGGAGCTCGGTGGATGGTTAGCAAGCCGGTCCACAAATGTAGCAGTCCCTGGAATACTCCCAGTGTTGTGTCCAAGTGAGAACAGGACTCGGAGTTTTAGGTAGATGAGAGTGTGACGGGAACGATGGTGCAGCACGAAGGGCTTCAGATTCCTGGGACATTGGAACTGGTTCTGGGGAAGACAGCAACTGTACAAGCCGGGTGGGCTAACGTGACAGAGCTGGGACTGAATTTCTTACGGGTTTTTATTTTGGGAGGGATTGTAAATAACTTGGTGTGTGCTTAAGATCCAAAAAGAAATAGTAGAGGAGAGTACCAGGATTCTCAAAATAATGGGAGATACAGTTGGTACTAACTTACAACATCACGATTAACAGTGGAAGACGGAGTGAGAAAGAAAGCCTTAATCTGAGGTCCTCTGCATGGACCTGAATACTGGGAGTGTGCGGAGTTACAGACGCAGTTTGGTGTGTGGAAATCTGATGTACTGATCACTGAGAGCTGGCTCAAGGAATGGCAGGACAGGATATTAAATATTGCTGGGTATAAGAGATTCTGAAATGATAGAAGGGAAGGGAAATGATTAAGGTAGAAGCATTGGTTTAGATTAGCGTTAGTTAAGGAGTCCAAGAGAAAGAGGATCCGTCCAAGGACAGAATGAATTTGGCTGGAGCTACAGAACAAAAAGTGTACAATTAAACTGTGAGGTACAGTCTGTGAGCCAGCAACCAAAGAAACGATGGAGAGAATAAATATGCAGGGTCATTTGAGAGTGATGACAGTATTACAGATTAGTTATAATGAGAAACTTAATTTATTCAGATATTGACTGGGTTACTGGTGGTGCAGCATCCTGAGGGGCGAGTGTTCCTGGATTACATGGAGGAGAGCTCACTTCAGGAGTATGTGTCCAGTCCAAGAGAGCATGTACTGTTGGCCCTGGTCCTTGGGGAAGAGATGGGGCAAGTGGATCCAGTGTCAGTAGGGGAACGTTTTGGGGGGCAGCGATCATTTTATTGTACCGTTCAGGATGATGATAGAGAATGCTATGCAATAATTGAGAGTGAGAAACATTAGTTGACTGAGAGCAGCCTTCAATGAGGCAAGAATGAAGCTGGGAACTTTTCAACGAGGCCAGTGAAATGTTAACTTTAAACAGGGTGAACCAGCTCAGATGTAGCTGGGATTATGGAGATGGGGCTGCAGTGTGACCATGAATGGGAACTGGATAATTAAAGCTTTTCCCCATTTCTATAGGAAGGGTAAATAGGCCAACGCAGTGACGTAGCATTGTGTATAAAGGATGGGATCAGTATTATTGTGATGCTAATCAATTCACATACTGCTCCTCCTTGCCCTCACCCTCATCTCTGCGTATTGATTCTATCAGATATTGGTAACCTTTGAAAACTTCAGAAAATAGCAGTTTTGACAAGATCAATCTGTCCACTGTCTGCATTGGACAAGAGGTAATGTTTTTTTTAAAGCCCTAGTTCTGTCTCCCCTGAAGGACTTCAGCTGCAGATCATGGCACCTTTTTTACATTTGTGTTTTCTCTGTCCAAATCTGCAGCTGACCTATATCCTACTGTATTCTCTGGCAATCATCCTCACAATCTGCAACTCCGCCAATCAATTTACAGATCTCCAGTCACAAAAACACTGTTCCACCACTACTCTGTCTTCAGTGGCCAAGCAGTTCTCTATCCATCTGACCGTTGATTCCAATTCCCTTCACCTTCTGTATGAGCCTGCCATAGGAAACCATATCAAAGGCCTTACTAAGGTCCAAACGGCCAACATCCAGCCCCACACTCTCATCTATCAATTTTGTCACTTCCTCAAAACATTCAATCAAGTTTGTGAGACATGATTTTCCCCACACAACTGTGTTGCCTGTTGCTAATAAGTGCATACTAGAATACTGTTGGAGCTGCACTCATTCAGTCAAGTGATTATTCCATCATATTCCTGACTTGAACCTTGGAGAGTAGATTAGATTCCTTACAGTGCGGAAACAGGCCCTTCGGCCTAACCAGTCCACGTCAACACTCCGGAGAGTAACCCACCCACACCCATTTCCTTATGACTAAAACAATTCGCAATTTAATGTGGCCAATTCACCTGAATTGCACATCTTTGGACTGTCATAGGATACCCATGTAGACACAGGGGGAATGTGCACACTCCACACAGTTAGGTACCCAAGGCCAGAAATGAACCAAGTACCTTGGCGCTGTGAGGGAGCAGTGCTAAACATTTCATGGCTCCCGTAGACTGTGAGGTATGTTGGGTCATGATGGTTACTATACAGAGGGAGGTATGTCAGGCCGTGATGGTTACTGAACAGTGGGAGTTTTGTCAGGCCGTGACGGTTACTGTACAGTGGGAGGTATGTCGGGCCGTGATGGTTACTGTACAGTGGGAGGTATGTCGGGCCGTGATGGTTACAGTACAGTGGGAGGTATGTCGGGCCGTGATGGTTACTGTACAGTGGGAGGTATGTCGGGCCGTGACGGTTACTGTACAGTGGGAGGTATGTCAGGCTGTGATGGTTACTGTACAGTGGGAGGTATGTCGGGCCGTGATGGTTACTGTGCAGTGGGAGGTGTGTCGGGCCGTGATGGTTACTGTACAGTGGGAGGTATGTCGGGCCGTGATGGTTACTGTACAGTGGGAGGTATGTCGGGCCATGATGGTTACTGTACAGTGGGAGGTTGGTCGGGCCATGATGGTTACTGTACAGTGGGAGGTAGGTCGGGGTGTGACGGTTACTGTACAGTGGGAGGTATGTCGGGGTGTGATGGTTACTGTACAGTGGTAGGTATGTCTGGCTGCGATGGTTACTGTACAGTGGGAGGTATGTCGGGATGTGATGGTTACTGTACAGTGGGAGGTATGTCGGGCCGTGATGGTTACTGTACAGTGGGAGGTATGTCTGGCTGTGATGGTTACTGTACAGTGGGAGGTATGTCGGGATGTGATGGTTACTGTACAGTGGGAGGTATGTCGGGCCGTGATGGTTACTGTACAGTGGGAGGTATGTCGGGGTGTGATGGTTACTGTACAGTGGGACGTATGTCGGGCCATGACGGTTACTGTACAGTGGTAGGTATGTCTGGCCGTGATGGTTACTGTACAGTGGTAGGTATGTCTGGCCGTGATGGTTACTGTACAGTGGGAGGTATGTCGGCCCGTGATGGCTACTGTACAGAGGGAGGTATGTCGGTCCAGGAAGTTGCAGACTGTATGAGTTGTACAGAATACGATGCTGCTGCCGCCGCCGATGGGCCATTGTGCCTCATGGATGCCTCATCATTAGTTGTTTAACCTTTTTAAAATCTGTACCATTCAGTACATATCATTGTGTGGAGGGTCTGCAAAATGTGAAGATAGCCCTTGCTCCCTTTACGGACTGTGTAGTGACCATCTTTACCGATGTATGAAATGGAGGGGTGTATCTGCAGCAGGCAGAAAGATTACAATTATAGGTTTCCCTTTTCTTGGTTCCCGCAAAACCTGCTACAGCGCAGTCTAGCAGCCACAGGATCCAGCATCGCATATGGATGTAAAATGGAGTAGTGTCGTTTAGATGGACTTCAGATTGGTTTCATAGGTTGGCCAAACACCGAGGGCCGAAGGGTCTGCACTGCAGTGGAATGTTTTATGTTCTATATGTGCACAACCCTGTCGAACTGCATATCTAGTGATTAAAAAACTTATGTAGCATACTATTCTTTCCATTTTAAATTGCCCTGTTCGTATTCATCAAATGCATGTAGTGTGGAAACAGTTCCTTGGAAGAGTAACTTGACCAGGCCCATTCTTCTACCCCCCGATATTGACCCCTCACTATTGTGCCTAACCTACACATCGGTGAACACAATGAGAAGATTAGCTTGGCTATTTCACCTATTCTGCATATCTTTGAACTGTGGGATGAAACAAATGCAGACGTGGCGACAATATGCAAACTCCACACAGAACTTTGCCTGAAGTTGGAATCGCCCTGTGAAAATGTAATGCTAATCCCTGACCCACAGAACCATATCAGCAATCAGCATTCTCTTGCCCAAATGCAATAAGTTTTGTTGCTTTGCGTTGCATTTCATTCTGTCTGCCAGAAGGCGTGATGGTGACTATGGAAATATCGTTGTATTCCCCTCAAATCTCCACAACCACTGCTCCCATTCCTTTCTGTCTCCTAACTAATGTTATTTTCATTTTGTCCCTGGCTCATTAATCCAGGGGTTTTAATGAACAAGGTCTTTGTACATTCCATACTTTTTGTCCCCTCTGTCTCTCTTTCCTGAGTGTGGTCATCTTCTTTAATTCATAAATGCGGCATGGGTGTAACTGGCTGGGCCAGTATATATTTCCCTTTCCGGATTGCCCATGAGAAGGTGTTGGTGAGCTGCCTTCTTGAACCATAGCAGTCCATATGTTGTAGTCTGCCAGTGTTTCGATCTGTCTAGTTTCATTTCTTTGTGACCTTGTCGTGATATTACTGAATGGATGGAATGGCCGTTTCAAAGGGTAGTTGAAAGTCAATCATATTGCTTTGGGTCTGGTGTCACATGTAGGCCTGACCACGTGAGGATAACAGATTTCCTTTCACGAAGGACACAAGTGGGCCAGGTGTTTGTTTTTATTTAACAATTGACAATCTTTCGTTAGATTGTTAACCCAAATACTCCATTGAATTCAAATTCCATAATCTGATGAGGCGGGATTCAAGTCCAGGTTTGAGTCGTTAGCTGGGCCCCTGGATTAATAGTCTGGAGATAATAGCCCTAGACCATCGCATTCCCAGTATCTACATTGGTAATGGTAGTGTTGCTGTTATTGTGACTGAGGTACAGAAAGCTTTTCAGTTACATTGTCAACTACTTCCATGGAGAACAGAACCAGTAGTATTTTAGCTCACGGGGACTGTGCAGAGCTGCAATGGTTTTTCAGCCAGGAATAGAAACTGAGGAGAAAAAATTATTTCTTAACTCTGAGTGGGTGTGACGTGTATACAGAGATTTTACTTTTACCCGTCACTGGAAAGTGAGAGGAGGTTCTCTGGATTGTTTTCTTGGGTTTGTGTCATCAACTACTACAATGACTTAGGGAAATCTGAGGGTCTGGTGTCCCCACTCTGGACAAAGTTTGGGCACTGCAGTTTGGAGAGAGTCTGGGTCGACAGAGACTGCATAGGAAGGAGCAGGACACTACACTATCCTTTCTGAGATTTCCACAAAAAATTCCCAATGTTGAATGGTTTCCATGTACAAAGTGTGAATCCAGTTAATTTCAACAATGAGGAGGTCACAGAGCTGTGAAACCTCCTCCAGCTTAACCTGTAGTTTCACACCAGGGAGAGGACTACTCAAAATGCCCATCAACTGTTTTGATTCTGGAACTTTCCAGGCAGGAGTGGGTGAAGCATCCATTTTGCCAGAGTGCGATCCTCTCATGTACTCACAAGGTGACAGAGGCCATCTCCGTCCGGTGAGGTGAATATGTTGGTTCTGTCTCCACAGAGGAAGGAAGAGAAAATCTTCCCAAAATGCCTTATCCTTTCCAGTAAATGCACAAAGTTAGCCTTGTATCACTGAACAAATACTGGGGTAATAAAAATGCCTAAATATAAGAAACTCTCTAGGGACCACCGAAAGGGAAAATGGGATCCGTCCACTAAGTGGGGTATCATAGCAAGGCCACCCATTGGCATAGCCTCCGATTTTGAAAAATTAATTTTATAGCCTGAGAATGCATAAATGTATTAATAACTTGGATTAGGCAAGGTACGGACATCAGAGGATTACTGAGGAACAGAGGAAATCATCTGCATAAAAGGTAATTTTAAGTTTACTAGTACCAATCCTCGGGGCTGTTATATTAGGGTCAGCCCGTATAGCATCTGCTAGTGGCTCAATTATTAGCGTAAATAACAATGGCGAAAGAGGACATCACTGACGGCAGCCCCTACCCACACTGAAGCTATCCGAACCTAGTGCATTGGTAACCACAACTGCTTTGGGATCACTATACAATGTTGAGACCCATTTGGTTATCACCTTTCCAACGCCAAACCTCTCCAATGTGTGAAACAAATATGACCATTCAACCCTATCGAATGCCTTTTCCGCGTCTAATGAGACTACTACTCTTGGTATCTTTCCCTGATGGCAGGCTTGAATCATATTCAAAGCCCTTCTAATATTATTAGATGGTCGACAGGCCTTAATAAATCCCGTCTGATCCTCCTTTATGATATGTGGTAATACCCTTTCTAGCCTCAACGCTAACGTTTTAGAAAGGATTTCAAAATCTACATTTAGCAAGGATATTGGTCTGTATGACGCACAATCTTCTGGGTCCTTTCCTTCTTTAAGGATAAGAGGGATATTTGCCTCTTTCAATGAAGGCGGGAGAAAGCCCTGACTGTATGCGTAGTTATACATGTCCATAAATGGACCAGCCAATATTCCTGTAAATTCTTTATAGAATTCAGCTTGAAAGCCAGGTGCCTTACCGCTCTGAAGTTGCCTGATTGCGTCAAGTATTTCTTGGATTCTTAGGGGAGCATTCAAGACCGATACCTGTTCCAGAGATAGGTCCGGAAAGGTCAAAATTTTTTAAAAATGATTGCATCCTCCTAGTCCTATCCTCACAATCCTGCGATTTATATAAATCAGAATAAAATTTTCTAAAGATTGCGTTCATCCTTTTAGGATCATGAGTCAAATTACCCGTACTTTCCTTGATAGACATGATAGTTTGAGGGCCCTTCTTTTTCTTTGCAAGAAATGTTAAATATCTACCCGGTTTATCGCCAAATTCATATAACCTTTGTTTTGCAAATACTTTTTCCCTCTTAGCCGCTTGGATAAGCGTGGTGTTTAGAGCTGTCCTAAGGGCCGTAATGCTTTGCAATTTGATAATGGATGGTTTATCAGCGTATGCTGTTTCAGCCACTTTTAAGCGAACTTCGAGCAGACGCTGTTGTTCTCGATTAATTTCTTCTGGGTCGCTGAGTATGAGATGATCAAACCTCGCACGTAAGCTTTGATGGTCTCCCACATCATTGATGGGTTGCTAGCCGTACCTAAATTAATTTCTAAAAAAGTTTTAAATTCTTCAGAGAAGTACCTTACAAATTTACTATCTTTCATCCAGAAGTGGTCCATGCGCCAAGACGGAGGGAATGTCTCATTGTTCCTCGCCATCAAGAGCCATCAATTTTGAGAAGGCTTCCATTATAAATTTAAAGGATGTGCTGGGGGGCAATACAAATTTAAAATCCCATATTCCTCACCATTTATAAGGACTTTAATCAGACTATATCATCCAGATTCGTCTTTTGTCTGATTTAGGAGTTTGAAAGGGAAATTCTTCCGAATAGCAATAACAACTCCCCTACTTTTTGAGTTAAAGAAGAAAAAAAGGCCTGATCAAATCCAAAGCTGTTGTAATTTAAGCTGTTCTTTACCCAGTAAGTGTGTCTCCTGTAGGAGAGCTATGTCAACCCTTTCTTTCTTGAGATTTGATAATATTTTCTTCCTTTTGACTGGAGAATTACACCCCTTGACATTCCAGGTGCACCACTTAACCGACTTCTCAACCATAATCGTTCGGGTAATTCCGAGACCCCTCGGGAGGGGAAACCCTATCCAGAACTTCCCGAGCATAGAGCATATAAAATTCACAAAATTAAAGGTTTTCTAATACACTCACAACAGTATAATAAAAAACTATTTCGAGATTAAAAAAATATAAAACGTATTTAAATGGAGATTCTCCCCCTTTTTCCCAGGGGGTATCACTTCCTTTCCGAAAGTCCATAGTATCCTCTCCCAACCAGTGCCCCACCATTGATCCAGATGCTCCTCAATAGGATGAAGAACAATGGAAATATACTACAAAGCTAGAGTTAACAGTGAGCACCCTACCCCCATGCCCCCACCCACACCAACACCTGGATATATTTAGTAATGTTAATTCTCTCTCTCTCTCTCTCTCTCTCTCTATATATATATATATATATATATATAGAATAATAATTAAAAAACCTAGGGGGGGGGAGAAAATCGTTAAGTAGAGAACAAATAAATAAATCCCTCTCCCCACCCCCCAAGATAATATTAAACAGTAAGGTAAACAAAGGGTATGAATATATTTAAAAAGGGGGGATATAAACCGGAATGGGGGGAAGGCAAATCAACATCAATTATCTATCACAATTTATCTAAGAGAGTCCAAAAATCCCTTGGCCTTTTCCGGCGATCCGAAGTTATACACCGATCCTTCATGGTTAAAGCGTAGCATCGCTGGGTAGCATAAGGAGTACTGAATATTTAAGTCCCTTAAACACTTCTTCGCCTCATCGAATGCCTTCCTCTTTTGTACCAGAGCTGGGGAAAACTCCTGGAATAACATGATCTTGGATCCTTTATAGATCATGGTTTGGGGATCTTTTTCATGATTTCTGGAGGCTTCGAGGAGTATCTGTCTCTCCTTATAGCTCTGCAGCCGGAACAGGACCGGGCGGGGGCGCTGGTTCGAGCCAGGCCCGCATATTGCCACCCAGTAGGCCCATTCTACCCTTATCCAGGGTCGAGATTTAAAAGCTGTGGTAGCCACTGTTCGAGAAACACTGTAGGCTGGCCTTCCTCTTCCCGTTCGGGAAGGCCCAGCAAACGAATATTTTTTCGACGACCTCCATTCCGGACCTGATCCACGGCGGATTGCGCCTTAGTTTCGGACGTCGTGGCCTTTAGCTCCGCCCCTCCGACTCGGCGCTCAATTTCCTTAATGTCTGGGTCGTGCCCCTTTGCAGCGCTGCCGAGAATGAGTCCCATCGACTTCGGGATTCTTCAATAAAAGCGTCGATCTTCGCATCCAGTTTGAAGATGATTTCCACAAGGCTCGCCACCGTAGGTAAATCCCCCGGGGCGGCTGCGGATGCCTCTGCCGCAGCTGGAGAGGGAGGGGGAGGGGGAGGGGTTCCTGCTTGCTGAGAGCTGCGGGCTCCCTTCCGTCTAGTTATTTTTACGGAAGATTAAATTGTTTAAATTCAATACTAAACAACAAAATACATTAAGTAAAAGCAATTTTGAATAATTTGGTGAGTGTGGTGGGGGGGGTGACCCACTTTGCCCAAGTCTTGGGAGGAGCACTGTAGACTCAGACTTGCTGGGTCGCCGCCATCTTGGATCCCCGGAAATCGTTTTTGATAAGCCACTTGGAGTTTGTGGAGGATGATGATTGTGACATCGACAAATGATAACCAATGGGAACAGTGTATTTGTATTTTCAGGAGGCTTTTGACAGGTAAGTGAAGAATGTTAAAGTCCTTGTGTAAGGGGTGAATATGCTACAGGGATTGAGAATTGGGTAATGGGGAGAATACAGAGAGTAAGATTCTGCTCTGGACTAAAGGTCATTGCTCATCGGGTAGCCCATGTATCAGTGCTTGGAGCACAGCTGGTCACAAGGCAAAGAAATGAATTGAACGTGAGCAACAAATACAGTCGGTTTCATTTTGAATTTATTAGAAAATGAGAGATTGGGAAGTGCAGTTATCACTTACACAATTCACATGAGCCAGCAAGTAATCAGGACAGTAAATGGTATGTTGTCCTTCATTAAAAAATGATTCAAGTGTTGAAGTAAATTCATCTTCCTGCAGTTGTAGCGTGTTGCTTGGACAGTATTTAGGCCACTGAGTACAGATTCTCTCTCCTTTATAAGGAATGATTTCATTGCGACTGAGACAGTGCAAAATAGTTTCACCAGACTTTTTCCTGGGATGATGGTACCGTGAGGGAAATGTGAAGAAAATGAGTGTTTAATCCGTGGCGCTGAGAGCGAATAACAGGCTTTTACATTTAAACTTGAAGATTAGGCACTAACACTCATATTGTCAAGACAAAGACAGTGGTCAGGTGAAATATTACATTTTTCCATGATATTTGATTCCCAATAGTTCACATACCTGCCTGGAGCCCCCATGTTGGTTGAGAGGTAGCTCCAGGCTCTGAATGAACTCTCACTGTCTCAATATGCAGTTGGTGTATGAACCTGCACTGTTCACAAATCTGTCAGCAGCCACAATACCCTACTTCTGAAAGAGTAAGCCATTCCCACCAGTTTCTAATCTTCATCGAAACACCAGTCTGTCTTCTCAGAGACAGAAGCTATTTCGTTGAGACTTGGCACGAACCATCCACTTTCCCTTCTCACCTTCTGTAAACCAAGTTAAAGTAACATGTGTACCGCTCACAATGGATCCAGGAGGAACAACATAGAGCAGTTTATCTGTGTAGTCTCTGCTTCGCTGTTTGTCATGTTGGGGCATCAATGACATCTTACTATTTCTACATAATTGACTTGACAGGCTGATGACCTCTTCCTGGTCACATGGAAGAGACTCAAAGACCTGACTTGGCAACTCCTGGCTCCTGTTTAACACCTCGATGTGCTGTCTACACTCCTTCCCTTCTTGTGTAATAGGTAGGAGGGACTGAATGGGTTATCCCTATTCTTGACCAATAGTTTCACTGGGTTGAATATGTTCCGTTGCAACCAGCTTGAGGTGCTGAATGAGCTCCTCTTACTTAACTGTGGGAAAGAGAAATTTCTAGTAGGACTGTTACATGAATGTTACCTTCACTTTAGCAACACAGTTTAGATGCGATCCAGGTCTTGCTGCACATGGATGCGGACTGCTTCAGCAGTGGACAGGTGACAAATTATTCTTAACAGTCTTCAGTGAACATCTCCCGCATCTGACCGTATGATGTGGGAAAGACGTTGAAGCAGCTGAAGAAAGCTACCTTGAGGATGCGCCCTGAGATATCCTGTGACAGAGATGATTGATCCTCACCAACCACAAATATCTTCCATTGTCCCCGAATGGATCTAACCAGTGGGGAGTTTACGACTCATTCCCATTGCATTCAATTCTGATCGGGTTCCTTGAAATCCTGCCTTGATATCGGGCCAGTTACTCTTACCGTGTTTTCATATCTTTTATTCATGTGTCTTTGTGAGCAGCGTTTCCTTCTCACAGAGGGTAGTGACTATTGGGACTTCTGTATTCCAGAGAGATAGGGGAGCTCGATCACTAATATGTTTAGAAAGGGGTACAAAGGACATATGAGGCATCAGGATGTTGAGGGCTGCAGGGATTGAGCATAAAAGAAGAGTTGAGGCTTTTGCAGATTAGCTCTGATCATATTGAAGGGAAAGACAGGCCAGAAGGGCTGAATGACCTATTCGTGTATCTGACGTTCTCGCATTCTGTTATTGGGAAGTTATTTTCCTGGAAGTTCTGTTATTGGATGTTGCAGTCAGAGAGACCAGATGATTTTGTGGGCCATCTCTGGGTGAGGTATGGGCGCTGTATTTACAGTGAATCTGGATCGGCAACATGACCAACAAATGAAGACAGTTCTGCAAAGACAGAGGAGTGAGATGTTTCACACCGTAGCCTATCCTTTCTTTTCCCATGAATATTTTCCAACGCCATGTCAAAATGTGTGTGACAGTCTTCATCTGCTGAATGATTTCCGCTGTTACTGTGCACCAGGTTATTGGGGTAAATGGTCTCCAACTGTTCCTATCCAACAGGTTTGAGAGGTTCAATCGAACATAGAAACTAGGGACTGAGGAGAAGGGTTGATCATTAGACACTTGGAGCCTTCTCCACCAGGCACTAAGATTGTGGCTGATCAGATTGTGGCTTCTGCCTCACTTTCCTTTTTGTAGTTCATTGTCCTTTACCATCCAATATCCAAGTAGCATGGCTTTCAATAAATGCAAACACACAAGCACCACAAACTTCTGGGGAAGACCATTCCCACTCAAACAGCCCTTTGTTAATTTCTCCTCATTCCTGTTCAGACTGGGGCTGGAAAGGTCTCTGTTTCATTTTATAGTCCCCCTCCTCCATTGGTCATGACATTTTAAATAGAGCTAGGTTAGTGATATAATCAATGATGTAGTTCTCAGACTCGGTCAGGTTCTTTTTTTAGGGACAAGTCAGGTAAATAACTTAAATTTGGAAAATTAATTTACCAGAGTTAACTTACTCAACCTCATGGAAAGATACTTGACAAGCAGTGTGGACAAATATGTACATTAATATTTATCTTTCAATGTATACTGAGACGCAGTTTGTGTATACAGAAACACACACATACACAGGCACATACACTGAGACACTCACAGTGTCACACACACAAGTGCACGCAGACACACACATACACATGCATAAAGACAAACAGAAAAAATCTCTGCAGAATATCAGCTTGAAAGAGATTTTTGTAGCAAAAGTTAAATTCAAGACAAAAGGAAATATTAAATTTATTCTGCATCTGAGGTCATTCTGTTCACGCAAGCTGCTGTCAATCGGATTCCTTACTGGAACATTTGAATTTGGATGAATTCCCTTTGCTTCTGGCAGTGTGGAGATTCCAATGATTTCTCAACAAGAATCCTTCAAGAGTGCTAAAGATGCCTGATGAGATTTCACCACTCATATGTGTCTGTGAGAAGGAACAAGGAAACAAAGGAAATAATAAGCCGTGACTTCTCTAGCAGGTTGCATCTTCTCCAACTTTTAAATGAATCATACAATAATGTTATCTGACCACTTAATTGGACCAAGTGAAGCCTCCTTGAATATGTTCTGGATTGTATGACTCCGTCCCTGTTCCCTGATCCATGTAGGAGCAATTTATAAGCTATAATTTGAAGATGCGTTTGTATGTGTCCTCATAATTTTTTCCAATAAATCCATGTCTTTGGACTATCTGTGTCTAAATGAATACATTGTTCTCTTAAATTTGAATCCTTAGTTCTAGTTTCCCACACCAGAGGAAATGTCAATCAGCCAAGCACCTGATGCACTCTCCTCAAGATCTTATATGGTTCAGTATGAAAATCTCTCATTCTCAAACCTGAAGTGCTCTGGCTTTGTCGAGGTTTATAAAATTATGAGGGGCATGGAAATCATGAATACCCAAGGACATTGTCTGAGGTTGAGGGAGTCCAAAACTAGGGCACATAGATTGAAGGTGAGGGGGAAAGATTTAAAAGAAATAAAAGTGGTAATCTTTTCACGGAGTGTATGGAATGAACTGGCAAAGGAAGTGTTGGTGGCTGGGAAAATTACAACATGTAAAAGCCAGTTGAATGGGTACTTGAATAGGAAGGGTTATGGGCCAAGTGCTGGCAAATGGAACGAGATTAATTGAGGACATCAGGTCGTCATGGACAAGGTGAATCGAAAGTCTGTTTCTGTGCTGTATGACAGAATAAGGCCTTCTTTCCAGGAACATGTACATCTTTACAAAGCTTCAAAATCAATTTAGTATATTTATTTTTCAGTTTAGGGAATCATCACTACACGCAAATCAGGTAGCCCCTGTACAGATGTAGTAAAAAAAGGCTATTCTGATAGCCTTTGCATGGAATAGAATAATTCTATGTACTTTCCTAACCACTTAACAATTAGTATAATAACTTTCTGTGATGTATGTACTAGGATGCACAAATCACGTTGTACCACTGAGTTGTGTGATCTCTCTCCTTTTAAGTTGTTTACTGTTGTTTTACCCTTTTGTCACAGCATAAACTTCATTAGCCCAGGTTATACTGTTTCTGCTAAAAGTTTACACAATAACCTCCCCTGTCTCTACCCCATTACAGACTCTCTACCTCCACTTGACATCTTATTGAATGAATATCTTGGTGGCTGAGCTAATCATCCAAATCATTAACAGGTTCGAAATAGTTGTTGATCTTGCACTGATCTCTAAGGAACTCCACCACGTTTAAGTTTTCCAAACTGAAAACAAACATCAATCCCTACTGTCGATTTCCTGATAGTTACCAATGGTTCCCTGTTCCTGTGTAGCAGCTTAGAAAGGTTGGATGGCCTCCTCGTGTGCTGTGTAATGTACTCAAATGGCTGAATGACTTTATCATCTTCCTTTGTAAATCTTTAGAGGGCAAAAAGGTCTCCTTGTGTCTCATTGCTGACGGGCTGAATTGGACCTTCCTCTCCCTCTGTGACAGAATCGAGAGTTTGAGTGAGAGCGCAAGTCATGGGTTAGGAACAGCCTGCTGCTCCATTCAGAATGTGCATTGTTGATGTGATTATAACTAAACTTCCATTTCCAGTCTGTTACCAATAGACATGGGTTCTTTTGTTCATCAATGATATATGGAACTCAATTTTGAATGTTTTTAGTAACCCAGTCTTCACTGCTGCTTGGGCATGGGAACACTACAGATCACACAACACAAAAGAGAAAAGAACATCCCTGTCTCAGACAGAAATAGGAATGCCCTTATTCTTAAAATGTGTTCCCCTCAAGCCAATCACCATTCTTTTGTCAAAGGGACACATCAATTAGAAACAGATATAGGCCATTCAAAACTCAAACCTATCCACATTTCCTTTAACAACCGACAATCAAATACTTACCAAATTTAACCACAGCTGAGGTTAGATGAACTCCAGATACCATAAGCTCACAAGAGTGTAGGAAATTGGAACATAGAAAAGTGCAGCACAGCACAGCCCTTCAGCCTTCGATGTTGTGCCAACCATTTATTCTCGTCTAAGACTAAACTAAACTTCATCACTTCATTTTATTATCATGCCATGCACCTACCACTATCTGTAGAAAAAAAAATACTGTCTCTGACATCTCCCCTCAGCCTTCCTCCAATCACTTTAAAATTATGCTCCCTGCGTGATAGCCATTTGCACCCCGGTAAAAAGTCTACAGTTGTCCACTCTATCTATGCATCATCTTGCACTTATGTTATGTATCCCTCATCCTTCTTCTCTCAAATGAGAAAGGTCTAGCTCCCTTAGAAATTCTCCATAAGACATGCCCTCCTGCACAGGCAACATAATGGTAAATCCTGCCTGCACCCTCTGGAAAGCTTCCAATTTCTTCCCATAATGGGCGACCAGAACACAACACAATACTTCATGTGTCTAACCATGGCTTTACAGAGCTACAGCATAATCTCGCAGCACTTAAACTCAATCTCCCTGTTAATGAAAACCAACTCACCATATTCTTCTTAACACCCCTATCAACTTGAATGGCAACTTGAAGGTACCTAAGGACGTGGACCCTAAGATCCGTCTGTTCCTCCACACGGCCAAGAATGCTACCTTTGACCCTGTAATCTGCATTTGAATTCGATCTTCCAAAATGAATCACTTCAGAAAATAGGAAATTGGAGCAGAATTAAGCCATTTAGCCAATCGGATTAATGTGCCATTTGATCACGGGTGAAATGTTTCTCAGCTGCATTCTTTTGCCTTCGCCAACTGATCAAATGGTTCCCTTATTAATGAAAAAAGTATTTATCTCTATCTTAAATAAACTACTTTTTCTGTGGGCAGGAGTGTGCATGTGTTAGTGTGTAAGTGTTCATACCTGTATCTATATGTGTTGTGTGCTTAATGTGTCTATGTATATTTGTGTGTATCCCTATATGCATCTCTGTTCAACGTGGTCTTTGTAGGTTTTGGGGTAAATCCACTGAAAGTGATACCAACACCCTCCCCCTTCCTCCATCTCTACTGTCTGTCAATGTTAAGTGTAGAGCCATACAATGCCACTCTCTGCTGGCCTCCCCTGCACAAATGTCAGATTTGTTTTCTCTCGCAGAGGACATCAAATTCTGTGAATCTCTCAGATTGTATGGCGGCTTGGGTTTTCAAATAAAGCCTTTTTAAACACAGAGCAGTTTCGTCTGATACCTAATGATATTGTTCTTGAGATATTACCAACATCACTGGGTCAGTTTCAGGACTTTTCAATCCTTTCTCGCTTATAATTTGTAAAAGTGCATTACAAAAGATTTCAAGTTAAAGAACGCGCAATAAATGCATTACACCACTTTACAAATGTTTCAGTCGACCTTCATTGGATGCAGTTGCAATGGAAATACTCTTTATTGTGTACACTCTGTGCCACGAATAATCTTCAAAGACAAATCACTTACAAGTTGTAGATGGAGCGCAGACATTTCTCTACACGAGCATTCTCCACTCTTCGGGTCCTCAGTACAATTACGATACTCCCTATATCTGCCTATATGTGTGTGTGCGTGTGTGTGTGGTGACGGTGCTGTCAGTTTGGATGGTGCTGTGAGCTGGCTCGCTCCCAGACTGAAACTATGATGTGAGAAAGTGAGGTCTGCAGATGCTGGAGATCAGAGTCCAGAATGTGGTGCTGGAAAAACACAGCAGGTCAGGCAGCTTGCGAGGAATAGGAAAATTAACGTTTTGGGCCGGAGCACTTCACCAGGAATGCTGTCGATGTAGTAGAGTGTGAAGGCCAACCGAGGGGACATTACTTCACTTTAAACCCCACAGAGGCTGACATATCCGCTATGCACATGGATACACACGGAGACACGCAGGTACACACAGAGACGAATACAGTCACGCAAAGACACATATTATTGATTATAGATACACACACACAAAAAAACTGATGCAGTAACACAGATACTAATACAGACATACAGAGACACATACCGATACACTGATGCACTTGCACACATAGATACACTGTCATCAGTACAGACATACTATACACACACTGACACACTGATGTTTATAAAGACGTCGAGAATCTGCCAGTATTTACTTTTTTGCGTGGTGACATTCCCAATATTTCACTTGCTCTGTGTGGTGTGTATCAAATTTTCCGTTGCACTGCAGGAAATTCTCTGCACCCTCTCTATAGCTTCCACATTTTTCTACGACAAGGCGACAAAAACAGAACACAATGTGTAGTGTTACATCATGACGATGAACCCTTCCGCGAATTAAACTAAACAGCCAGAAAAGCTCAACTCGCAACGTAAGCTGTTAAAGTACGAGTGACAAATCTCAAAATTCTCTCTTTAAATATAAATAATATCAATTTATTCCTTAACTCTTAAAGTGAACATTGAACAACAACTATTCACAACTCGAAGCTTCTTTTTGTCTGAAATGGTTGGTAATTGCCTCCAAATTTATAACAACATAATGTTCCAATACGAAAAGCCCATATTAAAATTTCATCAACTTAATTTCAAAACCACACAGCATCTGTCATCTCCAGTGTCATCTTTCTTTCAGATGAAGATCTTCCTGGGTTGTCTTCTGAATTTTTGTGCAAGGATGTTTCATACAAAAACGGTATCTTTGTCAGAAAGAGTTTTGCATGGCAGTTTCTCGCTAGATGGCAGTTACTCTCAGCCTAACTCGCGAACTGCCTGCTTCTTTTATGCCACTCAATATTTGATCATATCATTGGTTGGATGTTGGCAAAACAATAAATTAAAAATTGATTGACTTTTGTATCCTGGGGCCTAATTTAAACTGAATGGTTAAATTTGAATTGTTGTCAAACAGCAACCGAAACTCAAGGTATCTGTTTCATAGCCAAACGTTGCATGCTTTATATTTTCTAGTATACTTTGGGGTCTGCTAGCTTGTCATATGAATGCTCTCAGTGCAGAACAACATTCACTCTCTCTTAAAAAATACTATACACACCATCAACTTCATAACAGTGGTTTATTCCGAGCTTTATAGAGCTGTAGCATAATCTCACAACTCTGAAACTCACTTCCGTAGCTTGTGAAAGCCAACACTATATACACTTTCTTAACAACCACTCAACTTGGGTCATGATTAGGGTGGTGTTGGAAAAGCACAGCAGGTCAGGCAGCATCCGAGGAGCGGGGAAATTGATGTTTCTGGGAGAAACGTTGATTTTCCTGCTCCTCGGATACTGCGTGACTTGCTATGCTTTCCAGCACCACTCTAATCTTGACTCTGATCTCCAGCATCTGCAGTCCTCGCTTTTGCCGATTTGACATCAACCTGGGTGGCAACTGTGAGGGATCTCTGGACATGGACCCCAAGATCCCTCTGTTCCTCCGCATTGCCAAGAATACTGCCTTTAGCCCAATATTCTACATTCAAATTCGACCTTCCAAAGTGACTGACTTCATACTTTTCCAGGTTTAACTTGATCTACTTCTCATCATCTCAGTTCTGAATCTTGTCAATTTTCCATTGCAACCTACAACATACCTCAACGTTATCCAGAACTCCACCAACATTTGTGTTTTTGGCAAACGTACTAATCCACACTTCCACTTCCTCATCCAAGCCATGAATAAACATCGCAAAGAGCAGAAGTCCTAAAACTGATTCTGCGGGACTGAATGCGTTCCATCGACTACCAACCTCTGTCTTCTATGGGCCAGGAATTGTGTATCCAGACAACCAGATTTCCCTGCATCCCATGCCTCCTTACTTTCTGAATGAGCCTACTGTGGGTAACTTTATCAAACGTCTTGCTAAAATATACACCACATCCATTGATTTACCTTCATAAATGTGTGTTGTCACATCCTCAAATGATTTAGAAAGATTCGTGAGGCATGACCTGCCCCTCACAAAGGCATACTGACTATCTCTATCAAACGATAGTTTTCCACGTAATCATAAATCATGTCTCTCAGAATCCTCTCCAATATTTTGCCCACCACTGTCGTAAGACTGATTAGAATATAATTCCCAAGATTATCCCTATTCCATTGCTTGAACAAGGGAATAACATTTGCCAACCTCTTTTCATCTGGCCTGTCTGCAGTGGGCAGTTAGGGTGCAAAGATCATTGCCAAACGCGCAGCAATCTCTTCTTTCATTTACTGTAGAATACTTGCTTATATTCTGTTTGGCCAAGGAGAATTATCTATCCTTGTGTTTCTCAAATTTTTCGTCACACCCTCTCGCATATCAGCCTGTTCCACTCTCTCCACATAAACTTTAATGCCCCTCTCAGTAGTGAATACTGAAGCAAAGCATTCATTAAGGACCTCCCCTACCTCTTCCAACTCATGACGCAAATTCCCTCCACAATCTGTGATGAGCCCTACCCTCACTCTGGCCGTCCTCTTGTTCCTGACATACGTGCAGAACATCTTCGCTTTGACTCACCAAGACCTTTTCATGCCCGCTTCTTGCTCTCATGAGTTCATTCTTCAGTCCCTTCCTGGCTAACTTGTAACCCTCTAGAGCTCTGTCTGATCCTTGCCTCCTCAACCTTAAGTAAACTTCCTCCTTCCTTTTGACTAGATGTTCTACATCCCTTGGCACAATGGAAGTATGAAGCTGTAAATGGAGGGGAGCTGCATATCCTATCACTTCCAGCATGGGCTGCAAGTTTACCCACATTGGGCAGTGATCTAACACAATGTTACTGAACAATGTACTAGGGTGATGCACACAGCTCTACATGCTGGGAGGGTAACTGCTCCTGATTTACAGATCATTGCACTGGGGTCGTGCACACAGACCTGCATGCAAGGAAGGTAACTGCTCCTAGTTTATAGTTCAATGCACTGGGATGGAGTACACAGTTCTGCATGCTGGGGGGGAGGGGGGGGGGGGCGTAACTGCTCCAGGTTTACAGATCAATACACTGGGTTGGTGTACACAGCACTACATGCTGGGAGAGTAACTGCTCCTGGTTTACGGATCAATGCACTGGAATGGTATACACAGCTCTACATGTTGGGAGGGTAACTGCTCCAGGTTTACAGATCAATACACTGGGTTGGTGTACACAGCACTACATGCTGGGAGAGTAACTGCTCCTGGTTTACGGATCAATGCACTGGGTTGGTGTACACAGCTCTACATGCTGGGAGGGTAACAGCTCCAACTTTACAGAGTAATTCACTGTTATACACTGCACAGCCCCCCACGGACTGGTGTGGTCCGCACTGTCTGTACAGTGTACTGGGTTGTATTGAGCAGTACACTAACCTGGTCTGCACTGTGCTCCATGCTAAACGGATATCTCCTCTGGATTATGATGTCTGATTCTGTGTGGCGGATTGGGCATCTGATGTAATTGACCATTTGAGCTCATGTCTCAGCATATTTATTTTATGTTCTTATTCTTGTTATTGGACGCCGCCCCAAAGTCTGATATCTCCAGCTAGTCCTATTTGTCTGAGAAGAGCCACATTTATTCAATTTGTCAGTCAAGTAATCATCCAATTATAGCATGAATATCCGTCCTTCTGTACCTTAACCTAGCAGTTGGTGCTCATATCTCTGGATTCCCATGGACATCATTATCAAGCTCAGAAACAATGTGCAAGATGTATGGCTTGAGCCCTCCTGTATGTTCCGGTTGTGGGTCCCAATTGGCTCCTTAGTGTATCGAGAGCTGGCACTGTGAAGCCGTGTTTGATCAGAATTCTTCCTTCTATGGGGCATCTGGGACACCAGACACAATGCTTATGGTTACAGAAAGGCCCTGACCAAAATAGCCAAAATGTCCGCGCCTACATGGTTCAAAAAGGGCCGCCACGTCCTATCAAAAAGTTCCATTTTCTCGTGCACGATAATTGTAAGGAAGTCCAGGGGGATGTGCTCCATAACTAACCTGGTAAAAACAATGACTGCAGATGCTGGAAACCAGATTCTGGATTAGTGGTGCTGGATACTGCCTGAATTGCTGTGCTCTTCCAGCACCACTAATCCATAACTAACCTACACAACCCCGAGAATACTGGGGGATTTACCGACACCCACTTCATCAGAATGTTGTTTCTCGCACAAAATGAAAGTATACTGAACAATTTCTTCCCAAATATGGGTGATTTGGCAAACCCAAGAGGCCGGGCATCAGATCTACCTGGACCTCGGTTCCCAAGACCCCTTCCAAAACATTCGCTACAGGGCCCCAATAACTACGAAGTTTGTGGCATGACCATAAGCAATGAGTATGCGTACCAACATCTGTTTTACATTTGGGCACATTGGGGACGCTCCTTTCTTAAATTTGGCAAGTCACTCCGACGCCAAATAAACCCTGTGGAGTACCTTCAATTGCATAGCTTGCGTCCTATTGCAAATCGAAATCTGCCAGACATTCTTCCAAATATCTGCCTACTCCTCTGTTGAACATCTCCACCCCCAATTGCTGAACCCAAACTCCAAACAGCTGCTCGATGTCCTTTGAGACACGACCTCCTATTAAATGCTAGAGAGTGCTGACCGAGAGAGTGCACGTAGACTGAAGCACTCTCACCTCCATATTCGACTTATGGCGACTAAACATTAATGTATTTTTTTTTCTGTATAAAATCCCTAATCTTCTAGATAGCTCATATGTCTGACTCAGCTGCTCGAAAGACATCACGCCCACCCCGTCAATTAAAGTCTCCCAAACAGGAAACTCCTCTGGACTCCCAGAGCCAAAAGCTAGAATCCATCAATCCTACAATGGGAGTAAAAGGGGAAGTGTTTTATTTTTGTAAATTGCCCTCACAATAATGCATCATTCTCCATGCTTTAACAGTGTTCAGGACAATTGGATTTCTGCAATGGTCCATAACAGTCCGTATCTTGTCCATGAACAACAGATTAATGAGGCGACATTTTGCCTGGGAGACATCGATGTCCAACCACATTGACTGCAGGTCTTAGCAAATCAAATCAGCCAAATAGGCTAGGAGGGAACTCTATTAGTATTTGTTAAAGTGTGTAAAATCCACATCACTCAACTGCAATTGGGTGAGCTCCATAAAAGGCCGCCTGTGATGTTAAATAAAACATCCAAGCCGACTGTAAAGCTCCGTATAGGCTGACTGGGCAGTATCAAAAGGTGCATTTGCCTGGGATATAATAAACGGAGGAACACATTCATTTTGACCGGAGATATTCTACCCAACCAGGATATAGAAGGTGCTGAAGGTCCTGCCTTATGTTCTCGAGCAACTGCCGGAAGATAGCTTTATCTAATTGATTGAAGGCTGGGGTGATATAAATGCCTAAATACAAGAAACCTCCCTCTGACCACCTGAAAGGGAATCGGATTCCACCTCCAAGATCAGGTACTCTAATAATACCCAGACAGGCATGGTCTCCGACTTCATAAAGTTGGTTTTATACCCCAAGAAAGATCCAAATACATTAATCACTTGGGGCACAGATATCATTGAGTTAGTCAGAAAGAGAAGAACGCCATCTGCATAAAGTGTGAACTTTTGCCTTCCTGATCCTATTTCCAGGGCAGTAATATTGTGGTCCCTCCGGATGGGTTCTGCCAACGGCTCAATCACCAATGTAAATAGTAACGGTGAAAGAGGACACCCTTGACGGCTGACTCTGTCATTGCTAAAATTTTCAGACCTTATACCATGAGTGACTAGATAATACTGTCACCCACCTGGCAAAAGCCTCTCCAAGGTCAAACTATTCCAGGACATAATAGAGGTACGGCCACTCCACCCGGTCAAATATTTTCTCTGCATCCACTACCAAGCCTGGAATTGACCCTTGCTGGCACACGTGAACCATATTAGCACTCTCCTATTATTATTAGATGACCTGTGACTCCTAATAAAACCTGTCTGGTCCTATTTCACAATGAAGGGCAATAACTTCTCCAGCTTCAACGCCAGCATTTTCACCAAAATATGAAAGTCCACATTTAATAAGGATAAAGGCCTTTATGAAGTGCAATCTTCGGGAGAATAAGTCAAATATTTCCTTCTCTCGGAGAGGATGGGAGGCAGGCCCGACTGTATGAAGAATTGTACATATCCAACATTGGCCCAGTCAGCATGTCTACAAACTCCTTTTAAATCTCACTCTAAAATTCATCTAGGCCCGGTGCTTTACCACTCTCGAGCTGCCTCACCGCCTCCTGTATCTTTTGGCTTGTCAGAGGGGAATTCGAAAGAGACACCTGCTCTGAATTTACACCTGGGAGGTCCAGGGTACTAAAAAAGGGCTTCATTGTCGCCATTCTGTCCTTACAGCCCTCTGACTGGAAGAGCCCAGAAAAGAACTTCATGAATGCTGGATTAATCTTTCTGGGATCGCAGATGATTTTAACAGCACACACGCTAATGGATGTGATAGACTGGGGGCATTCTTCTTTCTGGCCAAGTATGCCAGATATCTACCCGGGTTATCACATTACTCGAATACCCTCTGTTTCGGAAATGAGGTCGCTCTTTTTGCTGTCTGGGTGACTGAAGCGTTCAGCGCAGCCCGGAGCATTGTAATCTGCTGCAACTTAGTTACAGACGGTCTGTCAAAATGCGCTCTGTCAACTGCTGCTCTCCATTCTACCGCTTCCGAGTCGCCGAGTAAGAAATAATCAAACCCCTTGCATAGGCCTTGGCAGTCTCCCAAAGCACCGTCGGATTACTGGCCGTCCAAATTGATGTACAAAATTTTTTAAATCCCATGAAAAATATTCAATAAGAAAGCAAATCTTCGCAGGATTTATACACTTAATGGTAAGGTGCAAGGGAGTGTTGCTGGACAAAGAGACCTTGGAGTGCAGGTTCATAGCTCCTTGAAAGTGGAGTCGCAGGTAGATACGATAGTGAGAAAGGCGCTTGGTATGCTTTCCTTTATTGGTCAGAGTATTGAGTACAGTAGTTGGGAGGTCATGTTGCGGCTGTACAGGACATTGGTTAGGCCACTGTTGGCATATTACGTGCAATTCTGGTCTCCTTCCTATCGGAAGGATGTTGTGAAACTTGAAAGGGTTCAGAAAAGATTTACAAGGATCTTGCCAAGGTTGGAGGATTTCAGCTACAGGGAGAGACTGAACAGGCTGGGGCTGTTTTCCCTGTAGCCTGAGGGTGACCTTATAGAGGTTTACAAAATTATGAGTGGCATGGATAGGAGAAATAGATTAAGTCTTTTCCCTGGGGTCGGAGAGTCCAGCACTAGAGAGCATAGGTTTATGGTGAGAGTGGAAAGATATAAACGAGACCCAAGGATCAACTGTTTCACACAGAGGGTGGTACGTATATGGAATGATCTGCCAGAGGATGTGGTGGAGGCTGGTACAATTACAACATTTAAGAGGCATTTGGATGGATATATGAATAGGAAGCGTTTGGAGAGATATGTGCTTGGTGCTGGGAGGTGGGACTAGATTGGTTTGGGATATCTGCTCGGCATTTATGGGTTTGACTGAAGGGTCTGTTTCCATGCTGTACATCTCTACAACTCTATGACGAGCTATCCTTCAGGAGGAAGGTATCCATGCACCACTACTGCGAGCCTGTCCCATCGCCACCATCCTAAACCTCCATGTACACTGTTGCATGATCAGAAATGGCTATGTTTCCAATTCTACAGGACAGCACAGAATTCGAAAAGGCCATTGGGGCAAAAACATGTCAATCCTAGTTTGGCACTTATGTGGGTTAGATAAAAAGGTGAAGTCCGTACCCGAAGGGTGAACAATCTCCACACATCCACCAAGCCCAGATCCCTGTTTAGATCCACCAGCTGCCTGGATTGCAGGGAAATACCGTCGAGAACCCGTAAGACACTATCCACCTTGGGATCCATATATCGGTTAAAGTCTCCCCCTAAAATTGTATGACACCCCCCAAGGGCCATCAACCTGGAGAGTGCATCCGTTAGCTTGACGGGTGTACCAAGGGCAAGATGGAGGACGGGGCAACTTTCTGGCTGTAAGAGCTGCTCGTTCTTTGAGGTATTTTAGATGCTGGAGGTGATTTCCTCGAATTCCAGGAGCAGCAATTACTGTTTTATATGCTGTTGTATTGTTGTGGAACTTTGGGGAAAAAAAAAACAATGTCAAAACAACAGCAGTTTCAAAAGCGGGAAGAACAGACAGAAGAAGCACATGGTGAGGACAGTGGGGGGGGGGGGGGGACGGGGGGGGGACGGGAGAGAGAGAGAGAGAGAGAACCTGCACAATTACTGCCTTTGCTGTTTTCGAATTAATGTATCGCTGGACATCGGAGTGCGTCTGCAAAAACTAACAAACAGTGAATTTCACAACTAATCTTGGAGAAACATGTTTGTGCGAAGTTCACAACACAGAATCAGATCAGTTAATCGTTGTTTTTATTCTGTCCAATAGAAAGGCTGCAGTAGTGAGTATAGTGGATTCTTTCTTGATTATATGTTTTTGGAGATACGTCTCTTGATTAAACTTACAATAAAAGCCATAGCTATTAATTTAACCTGGTGCAGTGTTTTGTAGAGGAATAAGACGATGTTATTTTCTGGGTCTGTAAATTGTGAAGGAGCAAAAATGGCCTTTGCAGTGATATGTACTTCTTGTCAGATGTGGGAGTTTAAAGAGAGTTTAAGGGTTATTGCGGATTATATCTGCCATAAATGCTGTTGGATGCGAACATTATCAGATTAAATGGATCGGTTGGATAGACAATTAGAAGCGATGAAGAATTTGCAACAGCAACAGTACGTGATGGATGGCAATTATAGGAAGGGGGAAAGTCTCAGATACAGTCACATAGATGGGTTAGCTCCAAGAAGGGTAAGAGAGGTCGGCACCTAGAGCAGGAGTCTTTTGTGGATGTACCCATTTCAAACAGGTATGCTGTTTTGGAAAATGTAGGGGGTCATGGATTCTCAGGGGAACGTAGAACGAACAGCCAAGTTTATGGTATTGAGATTGGCTCTAATGCAATGAGGGGTACATCGGCTTCCAAGAGATCAATTGTGTTAGGGGATTCTGTAGTCCGAAGTACAGACAGACATTTCTGTGGCCAGCAGAGGAAAAACAGAATGGAGTGTTGTTTCCCTGGTGCCAGAATCAAGGATGTCTCAGAGAGGGTGCAGAATGTTCTCACCAGGGAGAAGGTTCAGCAAGAGGTCATTGTCCGCATTGGAACCAACGATATAAGAAGGGAAAAGGTTGAGATTCTGAGGGGGGATTACAGAGAGTTGGGCATAAATTTAAAAAGAAGTCCTCAAGGGTAGTAATATCTGGATTACTCCCAGTGCTACAAGCTATTGAGGGTAGGAACAGAAGGGTAGAGAAGATGAATGCATGGCTGAGGAGCTGGTGCATGGGAGAAGGACTCACATTTTTGGATCATTGGACTGTCCTTTGCGGTAGACGTGACCTGTACAAGAAGGACGGATAGCACTTAAGTTGGAAGGGGTATAATATACAGACAGGGAAATTTGCTCGAACTGCTCGGGAGGATTTAAACTAGTAAGTTGGTGATGGGGTACCCACGGAGATAGTGAGGAAAGAGATAAATCTGATATTGGTACAGTTGAGATCAGAAGTCAGTCAAACAGTCAAGGCAGGCAGGGACAAGGTAGGACTGATAAATTAAACTGCATGTATTCAATGCAAGGAGCCTAACAGGGAAGGCAGATGAACTCAGGGCATGGTTAGGAACATGGGACTGGGATATCATAGCAATTCCAGAAACATGGCTCAGGGATGGGCAGGACTGGCCGATTGATGTTCCAGGAAGGATAGAAAGAGAGGCAAGAGAGAAGGGGGAGTGGCATTTTTGACAAGGGATAGCATTATAGCTGTGCCAAGGGACGGTATTCCCGGAAATACATCCAGGGACATTATTTGGGTGGAACTGAGAAATAAGAAAGAGATTATCAGCTTCTTGGGATTGTATTATAGACCTCTCCCCCACCAATAGTCGGAGGGAAATTGAGAAACAAATTTGTAAGGAGATCTCAGCTATCTGTAAGAATAATAGGGGGGTATGGTAGGGGATTTTTAACTTACCAAACATAGACTGGGACTTCCAATGTGTTAAAGGTTTAGATGGAGAGGAATTTCTTAAATGCGTACGAGACAATTTTCAGATTCAATATGTGGATGTACCTACTAGATAAGGTGCAAAACTTGACCTACTCTTTGGAAATAAGGCAGAGCAGGTGACTGAGGTGTCAGTGGGAGAGAACTTTGGGGCCAGCGACCATAATTCTATTCGTTTTAAAATAGTGATGGAAAAGGATAGACCAGATCTACAAATTGAAGTTCTAAATTGGAGAAAGGCCAATTTTGACGGTATTAAGCAAGAACTTTCGAAAGCTGATTACAGGCAGATTTTCGCAGGTAAAGGGATGGCTGGACAATGGGAAGCCTTCAGAAATTAGACAACAAGGATCCAGAGAAAGTATATTCCTGTCAAGGTGAAATGAATGGCTGGTAGATATAGGGAATGCTGGATAACTAAAGAAATTGATGGTTTGGTTAAAAAGAAGAAAGCATATGTCAGGTGTAGACAGGATAGATTGAGTGAATCCTTAGAACAGTATAAAGGGAGTAGGCGCATAATTAAGAGGGAAATCAGGAGGGCAAAAAGAGGACATGAGATAGCTTTTGCAAATATAATTAAGGAGAATGCAAAAGGGTTTTACAAATATATTAAGGACAAAAGGATAACTAGGGAGAGAATAGGGCCCCTCAAAGATCAGCAAGCGGCCTTTGTGTGGAGCTGAAGAAATTGGGGGAGATACTAAATGCATCAGTATTGACTGTGGAAAAGGCTATGGAAGATATAGACTGTAGGGAAATTGATGGTGATATCTTGCAAAATGTCCAGATTACAGAGGAGGACGTGCTGGACGTCTTGAAACGGGTAAAGTTGGAGAAATCCCCAGGACCTGATTAGGTGTACCCGAGAACTCTGTGGGAAGCTCGAGAAGTGATTGCTGGGCTTCTTGCTGAGATATATGTATCATCAATAGTCGCACGTGAGGTGCTGAAAGACTGGGGGTTGGCAAGCGTGGTGCCACTGTGTAAAAAGGGCGGTAAACTCAAACCAGGGAACTATGGACTGGTGAGCCTGACCTCGGCGGTGGGAATCCTGAGGGACAGGATGTACATGTATTTGGAAAGGCAAGGACTGATTCGGGATAGTCAACATGGCTTTGTGCGTGGGAAAACATGCCTCACAAACTTGATTGAGTTTTTAGAAGAAGTAACAAAGAAGATAGATGAGGGCAGAGCAGTAGATGTGATCGATATGGACTTCGTAAAGGCGCTCGACAAGGTTTCCCATGCGAGACTGATTAGCAAGGTTAGATGTCATGGAATACAGGGGGAACTAGCCATTTGGATACAGAACTGGCTCAAAGGTAGAAGAGAGAGTATGGTAGTGGAGGGTTGTTTTTCATAATGGAGGCCTCTGACCAGTGGAGTGCCACAAAGATCAATGCTGGGCTTTCTACTTTTTGGCATTTTCATAAATGATTTGGATGCGAGCATAAAATTAACAGTTAGTAAGTTTGCAGATGACACCAAAATTGGAGGTGTAGTGGACAGCAAAGAGGGTTTCCTCAGTTTCCAACAGGATCTGGACAAGTAGGTCCAATGGGCTGAGAAGTGGCAGATGGAGTTTAATTCTGATATATGCGAGGTGCTGCATTTTGGGAAAGCAAATCTTAGCAGCACTTGTACACTTAATGGTAAGGTCCTAGGAAGTGTTGCTGAACAAAGATACCTTGGAGTGCAGGTTCATAGCTCCTTGAAAGTGGAGTCGCAGGTAGATAAGATCGTGAATAAGGCGTTTGGTATGCTTTTCTTTATTGGTCAGAGTACCGAGTACAGGAGTTGGGAGGTCATGTTGCGGCTGTACAGGCCAATGGTTGCGTCACTCTTGGAATATTGCGTGTAATTCTGGTCTCCTTCCTATCGGAAAGATGTTGTGAAACCTGAAAGGGTTCAGAACATATTTACAAGGATGTTGCCAGGGTTGGAGGGTTTCAGCTATAGGGAGAGTCTGAACAGGCCGGGGCTGTTTTTTCTGGAGCATCGGAGGCTGAGGGGAGACCTTAGAGAGTTACACAAAATTATGAGAGTCATGGATAGGGTAAACAGGCAAAGTCTTTTCCCTGGGGTCGGGGAGTCCAGAACGAGAGGGCATAGGTTTAGTGTGAGAGGGGAAAGATATAAAAGAGACCTGTGAGGCAACTTTTCAAGGGTGATAGGTGTATGGAATGAGCTACCAAACGAAGTGATGGAGGCTGTTACAATTGCATAATTTAAGAGACATTTGGATGGGAATATGAAAAGGAAGAGTTTGCAGGGATAAGGGCTGGGTGCTGGTAGGTGGGACTAGATTGGGTTGTGATATTTGGTCGGCATGGATGGGTTGGACCGAAGAGGCTGAACATCTCTATGACTCTATGACTCTCTCCCATATTCCTCTCTGTATTAAAGCTTTATGGATCAGAAACAGGTGACATTCGTCATTAATTTGGCCAAAAAAACTGATCTAGAAGGTTCTTCTGAATGAGAAAAGTTCCTCCTCTTCATTTTGAATTAAAGGATGAAAATAACACCCAGTCAAACACTCTCTTCTGTAACTTTAAATGTTCCTTATCGGTTAGATGTCTTTTTTTTCTGGCACCAAGGCTACATCGACCCTTTCCTTTCTATGGCCTGAAAGCATCAATTGGTGAATGACTCCCGTTTAATGTTCCAGGTACACTATTTAAATGAGCGGTTAGCCATAGCCATCCGAAACAGCCCGTGATCCCCCTGTGAGGAAGGACCCCTTTTATTGCGCACTCCGAGAAAGTGGTAAACAGTTCGTATAAACTTGAAAATACAACTGCAAAAACTACCAACTCAAAACTCCTAACAACTCCTTGTACAATGAACCAACATATAACACAAATAAGCGGTGATACTCCCTCCTTCCCCACAGGGAGTGCTCATACTACCCACTAATCCCCCTTGGCTCCTACTAGCTGAAGCTGCTCGCCAACCCAGACAAAACAAACTTTAAAAAGTTACATGTGTCTTACAACAAGAAAATTAAAAGTGGGCACTCAACCCGTCCCATCCATATCCAAGGCAGTTCTGATGAAAAAATGTAACCCTCCCCAACCTCCCCACCCCCTGAATACTACCCCTATTCCGTACTAAGAGAGAGAAACGAAAAGGAAATTGTAGAAAAAAAGGTTAATGGGAGGGAAGGAAGAAAGGAGAAAAGAGAGAAAAAGAAATGAATGGCACCCCCACAAATTAAAAAAAACAAAACCACGTAAACGAGGGAAACCACAGAGGAAACAAAGAGAACATGATTGTTCATATTATTTGAGCCAGCCAATCTATCTTAAGGTGTACAGGAAATCCTTTGCATTTTCTCGTGAGTCAAAATTAAACATGGACCCTCCGTAGTTGAAACGTAATACTGTCGGGTATCTTACAGTATACTGAATATTCAATTCCCTCAGCCTCCTTTTTACCTTATTAAAGGCCTGACTCTTGTGTATCATGGCCATAGAAAGGTCCTGGAAAAACATAATGCGTGATCATTTGGATATTAAAGCCTGTGGATCCTTCCCCAGTGCTGGAGAACCATTTGTTTCTCTCCATAGTGCTGGAGTTGCACAAGGGCTGGGCGGGGGTGCTGCGATCTGGTGGGCCTGCTCGACCTGCACCCGGCCCGCCTCGAATTCCAGCTTCAAAAACTACCCAAGCCATTACTCCAGAAACTGACGGGCTGCCCTCTTCTTCCCGTCCCGCCAGCCCGACAAGGCAGATATTCTTATGATGGCCTCGATTTTCAAAGTTGATCTGCTCCTCCACGCCCGGTACCCACCATCCCAAGGCCTGGACCCGACCTGCTGAAGATTCCACTGCAGTTTCAGAGGACACAGTCCACTGCTCCACCTCCATGACATGTGTCTGAGACGCTGGATCTCCTAGTCATGCTTCTGCAGCATGGCCGAGATCGGTTCCAGCATGGTCTGGGTCTCCTCCATCTCTGAATCAACCTTATCTCGGAGGTTTACTTAATCCATGACCAAGCTCTGCTCTCATAGTAAGTCCCCTGGTGGGCTCGCAGAGGCCGACGCCACGGCCGCAGGCGTATCCGTTGCTACATGGCAGTGCCTGCCATTTGCGATCCACGTGGTCCTTTACCTTTAGTCATTTTCCTTACTCACTTCAACTGACATACAGCAATACAGGGGATCAGTATTTTTACCACAATGGATAAGAAAGAGAAGGTGAATGCACCACTTTGTCTGGGTTCTGCCGTAAAGATGAGCAGGGCAAACCTACTGGGTCGCTAATATCTTGGATCTCCCCCGAAATGAAATCATCTTTAATGACTTATTTTAAATGGTTTGAAGCTGTTGTTTGGAGACAGAGACAATGGAAAACCAGTAGGTGTGATATAGTTAGATATTCAGGTTTAAGAGCTCAGTCAGTGAGTAGTAAATAATATTAAACCAAAGCTGTTCTGGACGGACATTTGGAAATGGAAAGGTAAACGTAAAGTTGGCCTTCATTTAAAGGGAATGGGAACATAGAAGTAAAGGCGTTCTGCACAGGCTGCATGGAGTGAGGATGAGATGATACCTGTGTTCTGTACTGTTTCAAAGAATGAGAGGTGATCTCAGGGAAACTTAGAAAATTCACACACAGGAGACTTAATAATACAGGTGCTTGAAGAAGTGCAGCAGGCAAGGTTAAAGAGAATTACAATACACTCTACCAAAAAACAGCAAGTAGAACAGAATAAGCAGGGAACAGTTAGAGCCAATTAGAAACCAAGGTGCAATCAGTATGTGAAGCTGGGGAACATTGATGGATTATTACATGAGTGCTTCCTATCTGTTTTACCTGGGAGATGGAGGATACAGGTACAGAATTCGAGAAGATGCATTGAGAGCCCTCAACTAAGATGCAAATTGGGATGATGTAAATCCACATAAGTTGCATCACTGGATAATGTTTCAGAAAAGATAGGAAATGACCTGACCAAATGTTTAAGTCAAATCTGACCACAATAAATGTTGTAGATGTGACTGTGGAGGGGTCGTGTGAGGGGAGAATTGAGGCGTGTGATAGGTAAGTTTGTGTTTGACACAACTATTAGCCAGGTGGTGACAGTTTGGAGGAAGGCCTTATTTTACAGGAAGATACAAATGGAATGGTCAGATGGGCAGATCAATGGCAGATGGAATATAGCCCTGATAAATATGAGATGATGCACTTTGGAAGAAGGAGCCATACAGGGGAATATTCAATGAATGGCAGCACACTAGGAAGCTCAGAGGGTACTTCTCCACACATCTCTGACTGTGATTGGACAGGGTAATAAGCTAGTTAAGAAAGCACATGGGACTGTAGGCATTTTGTTTATTCATCATGGCGTACATAATATGATCTAAACACGCCATTGGTTAGGCCATAGATAGAATGCTGCGTGCAGTTCTGGGAACTACATTACAGTAAGAATGTGATTGCACTGGAGGGGGTAAAGAGGAGATTCCCCAAGATGTTTCATGGGATGGAGCTTATCAGGGATGAAGAGAGATTGGATAAGCTCGGGTTGTTTACTTTGTAATAGATAGGGCTGAAGGGGACGTGATTCAGAAGGATAAGATTACAAGAGACATGGACAAGGTGGACAGACAACAACTGTTCCTTTTAGTCAAAAGGCCAAGAACAAGGGATAAGATGTTTAAAGTGAAGGCTTTGTGGTTTAGAGAGAATTTGACAATTGTTTTTTTTCACTCAGAGAATGTTGTGGTCTGCAATGCACTCCCAGAGAGGGGTGTTGTCGTGGGTCACCTCACAACCGTTAAGAAGTACATGGGCCAGCATCAGAGTCTAATAATATTCCCCCTACAGGCTGCATGTAGGAATGTGGGAATAATGCATATCGTGCTGTATTTCTGATGGTGCAGAATATCTTCTTCTCTGATTGTATGATTGTGGAAGGGTAGTCATTGAACAGCCTAAGGCAGAAATTGCTGGGTTCTGAAAACACGTATTAATAAAGGTTATACAACTCAACTGCAATAGCTTCCAAAAGTATGTTATTGTGAAAGTAAAGGAAAAATAGCAGCTTATTGCAATTTGAAACCAGAGAATGGAGAATGGAAAACGGTGAAATGGTGGAACTGTGAAGCAAGTACTTCAATTCTGTCTTCACAGAAAAAAAATCAACAAAACAATTAAAAACTCCCAGCAAGGCTGGGAAACCCAAGTCAGGTGAAAAAAAAGAATGAAATTAGTAAATATATGGTTTTGTAGAAAATATTGGTATTGAAAGTAATGAACATAGACAACGTCAGCATAAATTTATGAAATCGGAATCATATTTGAGATACTGGCTGGTTAGTTAATTATGGTGAAGCAATGGATGTAATGTATTTGAAGTTTTGGAAAGTTTTTCAGTAAAGTTCCAAAACTAGTGTGCACATCACATCTTATGGAACTGGTGCTAATGTATGGACATGGCCTTAGCACGGCATAGCTGGCAGGAAACAATGAGTGGAATATTTGGATATCGATTTTGAATTTTCTCTCAGGTGTATTTTACAGGGTAAATACAAGACATTTCTGCATCAAACTGGCACCGTTATAAATAATTTTAATACTGAAAAAAAGAAAGGTATAGCTAGAAGAAAATCCATGGGTCCTGAGTCAGCTCCTTACTATCGGTGACACCTGCATCCCCCATCACCGGACACCAGATTCATTACCATCTACACCAGAGACCACCAACATCGAAATTGCTGATCCTCAGGTGCCATCTTTGCCGATGGGCCAATACTCTTCCATCACTGCCTCGTTGCTCCCAGCTGGAACCGATCTCGGCCATCCCAGCGTCGAGGTGAGCCTCCCGAATGTCTTATCCATGACTATCATTAATAACGACACAGACCATGTCACTCAGCTTTCACAGAATCATTTTAGGTAGAGCTTACAAATCGCAAGGAGAAACATTGGTGTTTTATATATCGAAACCAAGACAGTAGCAGAAAATCTGATCATCATGTGCTCTGGAAATTACACATGCAAGTATTGTGAATGCTGCAGTCTTATTGGATGGTCTCAAGTTGTTTCTAAACTGCTTAACTGAATGACTGCACATGCTGTGAAAAATAAATTCCGTAAGTGTATATGAGGTGGGTTGAAGTGTATGTTGTGAACCAAACTAGAGAGCAGGTTATTTTGGAGTTGGTGTTGTGTGGTAAGAAAGACTAATTACTAACCTTACTCTGAAGCAGCTTTTGAGGAATAGTGACGTTAATAAGGTGCATTTTACATGGCGTCCGCATGCAATATCAAATGTGTGAACATTCTGGCCAAGCATCATGGAAGCCTGGAGGGTAGAGGATCAAGCTCGCTCCAGTAAATTGGGAAAGTAGAACATAACATTCAGTGGGAGACAAGCAATGGTTATTCGACTCATAGATTCCTAGAGCACGGACACAGGTCCTTCAGCTCAAAGTGGTCCATTCTGAACAAAATGTCCATTCACACAAACCCATTTCCCTGCCATTTCCCTGTATCCTTCTAATCCTTTCCTATCCGTGTATTTGTCCAAATGCCTTTTAAATGTTGTTAATGTATCCACCTCAACCACTTCCCCTAGCAGCTCATTCCATATGCATACCAAGATGTGTGTAAAAATCATTGCTCGTCAGTTTCCATTTTATTCTTACCCCCTGACCATAAAATGATGCCCTCTATTCCGTCATTGCTGTCCAACTCTGGGAAGAAAAGACTGGGTGCATTCACTCTATCCATGCCTCCTGTGACCTTTTAAGCGTCTATAAGATCTCTATCAGGCTCATATACTCTAAAGTAAAAAGTCCTAGCTTGTCCAACCTCTCCCTAAAACTTAGACCATTAAGACCTTAGCAACGTCCTTGTAAATTTCTTCTGCACTCTTTCCAGTTTAATAACATCCTTCCTATAGCAAACTGAACAAAACTGACAATGACGCTTCAAATAATGCCTCACCAGCGTCCTGTATAACTGCGATGTAACTCCTCAACTTCGATACTCAGTGC